>NW_026057577.1:117313677-117649695 GCF_023721935.1 Panthera uncia
CCCTCCTTCCTTCCCTCTCTTCCTCCTTTCCTCTATTCCTTCCTTCCTTCTTTCCTTCCTTCCTTCCTTCCTTCCTCCCAGCTTAGTCATATTTTTAACTTCTTTTGTGGTGCATTTTTTCATAAAGAATCTATAAAAGGGACAAAATGGTTGATGCCTTAATCTGCCATGTTGCTTGCACTAGAAATCCCTGCTACTTTTATTTCATTTTAAGCCAGTATCTCTGCCTATTGTTCTGCCTGAGTCCCTTTTTCTCTCCAAGATAGCTGTGGAAAATTATTGCATTTTAAAACTTCTCTATTCTGGTTTTCTGGACATTTTAGAAAACTACTAGTTGACCTCCCGTCAACCACGTAGAAACAGTAATTTTCACGAAATGAAAAAAAGGATAGAAGAGATTGTGAGAGAGATACGGCAGGACAGAGAAAGCTTGGTCTTTAAATCTTACCTGTACTGAAAGCTGAGCCCTTTCTTGGCACAGAGTAAGACTAATTCTATTTGGCTACAAGCCATGGATTGCTCTTAGTGTAAGGTTTAGTTTTCTTTTTCTTCTTCTTTTTTAATGTTTATTTTTGAGAGAAAGGGAGAGAGAGCACGAACAGGGGAGGGGCAGAAAGAGGGAGAGAGGGAAGCAGCCTCTGGCACTGACAGCACAGAGCCCAATGCAGGGCTCAAACTCAGGAATGGTGAGATCATGACCTGAGCCGAAATCAAGAGTCAGACGCTTAACCGACTGAGCTACCCAGGTGCCCCAGGTTTAGTTTTCTTGATCAAGTCACTGAAATTTCAGATCAGGGAAGATTCCAGGTGGCACTAGGCACAACCTAGGAAAATCTTAATTATCCTCAACATTGCTCTTTTGGTTGTGGAATCCCAAGATATTCTACTTTAGGCAGACTTCAGTTTAAAGTCACAGTACTTCTGGGCTGACAAGTACCTCAGGGATCAAGGAAATAGTGCATACGATAAAAGGGGTCATCATGGCTTCAAAAAACCTGGTAATGCTGGATGTTTTTAGAATTCAGATATCCTGCTCCCTCCCTAACTTAGAGGTTTTGGGTTTTTTTAAACTACCTGTATTAACAAAGGACCACAGACTGGATGGCTTAAAACAACAGAAGTGTATTATCTCACAGTTTTAGAGGCTGGAAGTCCAAAATCCAGGTGTCGGCAGGGCCATGTTCCTTGGAAACCCGCAGGGGAGAATGCTTTCTTGTTTCTTCCTGGTCTTTTGGTGGTTTATTGACAATCTTGGGCATTCTTTGGCTTGTAGCTATCTTCAATCTCTGCCTTATCATCATGTGATGTTCTCCATCCTATTTCCATGTCTCTTTTTCTCTCAAGGACACCAGTCATATTACAGTAAGGGCCCACCTTACCTCTGGTATGACCTCATCTTAGCTGATTACATGTGTAGTGACTCTGTTTCCAAATAAGCTCACATACTGAGATAGTAGGAATTAGGACTTCCACCTATCTTTTTCGGGACACAACTCAACATACACCACTACACAATTTCAATAATTTATAAGAAAGAGCTTAGTGGTGATGGATCTCTTAAAATAGGATTTTCCCAAGCCATCAATGAGAACTAGTGTCTGCTCCTACAATGTATTAATATGACCAAGTGAATATTTATGCATTTCATCATTTTAAGTAGTTTTGTATAAATATTCATCATAGGTTGAATAGTATCGGCCCAAAATTCATGTCTACCTGCAACCTCAGAATATGACCTTATTTGGAAATAGGATCTTTGCAGATGTAATTAAATAAGGATCCTGAGATGAAATCATCCTGGATTTAGTATTGGCCTTAAATCCAATCACTGGCAGACTTATAAGAATCAGAACACACAGAGACACGGGGAAGGAGACCATGAATAGACAGAGCAAACATTGGATTTATGCTATCACAAACCAAGGAGTGCCAGGAGCTACCAGGAGCTTGAAGAGATAAGGGAAGATTCTCCCCTAGAGCCTTCAGAGGAGTGGGACTCTGCCAGAATTTTGATTTTAGATTTCCGGCCTCCAGAAGCATGCAAGAATAAATTTCTGTCATCTGAAGCCACCAAGTATGTGGTAATTTGTTATGGCAGCCCTAGGAAACTAATGCAGTATTCCTTTTACATAGATTGAGATAAGTTTAGTTTGCCAAGCCCTTACTGGTAAACAATCAGGCTGTCTCCAATTAGAAAATAACAATTAGGCTTTTGGATTTATTTTTGGTGGGTTTTGCATTTTTGCTATTATAAACAACAATGAAGTGAATACTATACATACTTTGTGTGGTAATCTAGTAGTTTCATTTTTTAGGATTTATCTCTATACATGGAATTGCTGTTAGAAGGATTTTCAGACTCATACATTTAGCAAAGGGCTCTCCATGCAAGGCTACAGAAATGCATACTTCTAGAATATTCAAGAGTATCTCTTTTGTCATTCCCTTCATGATACTAGATGTTACTAGTTTTCATCCTTGCAGGGGGTGAAAATCCTTTAATCATTGTTTTAACTAATATATTCTTCTTTTTTTTTCTTTTTAGAGTTTACTTATTTATTTTGAGAGAGAGAGAGAGCACAAGCAGGGAAGGGGCAGAGAGGGAGCGAGAGAATCCCAAGCAGGCTCTGTGCTATCAGTGCAGAGCCAGATATGGGGCTTGAACTCACAAAATGTGAGATCATGACCTGAGCTGAAATCAAGAGTCAGGTGCTTAACTGACTGAGCCACCCAGGTGCCCCTGAAATGTCTTTTTTAACTTGTAGTTTTATATTATGTTGGGAGAATGGATCAAAGGGGAGAAATTCAGGAAACAGGAGGAACTGTTGGGAGTATTTTGCAATGGTTCATATGATGAAGGTTTAAATTAGGGAAGTAGTCATAGGACAGAAAAAAAGGATAGATTTTGGAAATATTTATGGAGTAAAATCAGCAAGACGTCTTGCTTAATTGGATGTGTGGGAGGTGAATAAAGAAAGGGAAACATCTAAGATGAACATGAAGTTTTTCGCTTTGTTTTGATTTGCTTTTTTTTACATTAGCTTGAATAAATGGTAATGTTATTAACTATTAAAGTGAGTTTTGAAGAAGATCTCATCATGAATATAATTATCTTGAAGGGCCTATAAGAAAAAACACTCACTAAACATCAAAGTGTGTGATTGTGACTTTCAAGGTTAAGTTCAGGGCTGGCAATCAAAACTCAAGGGTCTTCATTAAGAATGTGATTATTCAAATCAGGACAATGGACATAATTTTCCAAGGAAAAGACATAAAGAAGGAGTTCTCAAAGTTCATGACACATAATAATCATCTGGATAAAAGTACAGGTTCCACTCACAGAGATTATCATTCACTGGGTCAAGGGTGAGGGCCAGGAGTCGTTTTCATCAAGTGATCCAGGAGATACTGATAGGGGGTCGTGGTTCTTTTTGAGAAACACTTTTACAGAGTAAGAGAAGATATAAGCCAGAGGGAAACACCAAAGAGCTAACAACACTTAACATAGTCCAGGAAAAAGAATCGAGGATGGAGTGCGTGAGGAATAATCGAAAAAGTAGTAAGGTTCAAGAGAGGACAAAATGGAGCACAGCCTTTCAGGAATGAGGAGCGAGACCCAGCAGTGGTAAATGCAGCAAATGGGCCAAATAGTTTCAGGAGAAGGAAAATGCCATGATTGAGAAGCTTTTTGTGACTTAAAGGGGAAAGGGTTTGGTCAGAAGGAAAATCACTGATTTATGGTACTTCATTCTCAACAAGAGTGACAGAATGCATGTTCCATGTGGACCTAATGCTGGCAAGCAGGCTCTGGGGACCCAGAGAGGGTCCAGCAGGACAAGTCAAGAGGGTCCCTGTCTGCATGTAGGATGGAAATCAAACACAAGCCAGAAGGAGGTGAAAGCAGAGTTTATTGAAGATAGAGAGCAGATACAGACGATACAGGAGGAGTGTCTGGGAGACTCAGGAAGGAAAAGAGGGCCTCTCCCCTTTGTTCGGGGTCTGAGGGTTTTTACTGAGGACAGTGGTCTGGCGTATGTGTCCTCTCAGGCGTCCAGAAACAGAGATGAGGGCCCAGGTGTTATTCCTCACCAGTGGTCTGGAACACACTTATGAGAGCTTTGTCAGGCATTCTCACCTGGTCCTTCCTTAGGTCTTATCTATTCTAGAGAAATCATTTACTCCTTGTCCTTTACAAGGGGGACATATGCTATTTGTATTACAAGGCAAGTGTAAAGTGGGGTAGGGGTGTAGGTCCTAGCAAGGAATAGAAGCAGGAAAAAGAGAAAAAAAAACGGATTTTTATGGAGTCCTTCAGTGTCCTTGTTTCAGACAATGTGTTGTTTGGGTTTATAGTCCCTATTTTTTTGAATCTTTAGAAATCATAGTGACCTCTTTGACATGTGAAACACTTAGTTTAAAGAAATCTTTGTTTATCAAACATGTGTTCAGTAATTTTCAAGTTAGTGTATCAAATGTAGAGCAAGAGCCATTCAGTTTTCTATTTCAACATGAGTTTGATACAATTGTGTGCAAAGTCAAGCAGTGTAAGTTTGGTTTGAAACTAAGCTTCGAGAATAATAAAGACATTTCTTCCATCTGGACAATGTAAAACTTTATGCCAATCCCCCTACTCTCCGGAGAGGGGAAAAAACTATTTCATAAACTGCTTAAAATTCCTGGGAATTTTAGTAAATAACAAATGAATTTTCATATGTAGAATAAAACAGATGTACTCATACAAATAACTAATTCATGAGGTTATAGCAAAAAAGGAGAAGAATAAACAGCATAATTTTCTTCAACTTATAAAATAAGCCAATAAAAGCGTTCACCTTATTTCTTGGAAAGCATTTTTACCTTCATCCTATTTGTCTTGTCGATGTACATACAAGTATTTATTTATTATTATTTGAGATTTGATATTAATTCAAAGAACTTTGCATTTGGGCAGCAAAACACAGGGACAGTGACATTTCCTTCGAAGGGTTGTTTTGAAGAGTAAATGACATTTCTGCACGTGACTAAGTACTTTGCATATAATAGTTACTCAGTGAATGTTAGTGGCTCTCCTTTTTTTTTTTTTTTTTAATTTTTTTAACGTTTATTTATTTTTGAGACAAAGACAGAGCATGAACGGGGGAGGGGCAGAGAGAGAGGGAGACACAGAATCTGAAGCAGGTTCCAGGCTCTGAGCCATCAGCCCAGAGCCCGACGTGGGGCTCGAACTCACAGACCGGGCCGTGAGATCATGACCTGAGCTGAAGTCGGACGCTTAACCGACTGAGCCACCCAGGCGTCCCAGTGGCTCTCCTTTTTCACACGGTAGAGGAAATAAGGGAACAGTTACACAAAGGCCTCATTCTAATTAGTAAGAACGAAATAACTGCCATAATAAAATTGACAAATTCCTTGGTAAAAAATAAACACATTATCTCAAAGTTTATTGGGAAGTTGGCCCAGTTGGGGAAAGTGAGCATTGTAATAATTTAGACTTTGAGAATTAAACAGTCAAAATGTCAGAGAAAATATTGGCAACAAACCCTCACTGGAGGGAGGTGGGGGAGAACATAGCAAGAAGCTAAAATATGTATTTGAACCTGCTGAAAAGAATGAAGGAGATACCTGCATTACCATAAAACCTAGAGCCAAGATGAATGGGAAGAAACTATCAGAAAACAATTTCAAACCAAAATAAACATTGTTTACTAATAAATACAGTTCAAACTGGGAAAATGGCAGCCTTAGGAGAGACAATACCTCTTCGTCCTTTAGGCACAGAGGCGAGTGAGTACTTGGTGTAAAGTATTTAGAGGATATTCAGGCATTGAATAGTGAGTTGAACTTGACCATTAAATTTCCTTTTATTCTAAAAGTCTGAGTCTGGCCTCGGGAGATAGTGCTGTGGGGAAGAAAAGTAGGAAAGAGAAATATCACAATGGAGGAAATTCATTGAAACAACAAACCAGACCCCACACAACTCTCTAGCGCTTAAGAACATTACCACTTTGCCATTTAGAAACAGGAGGTTTAAAAAAGAAATTTTAAAAAATAATGTTAATGGCAAATTACATCTGCCGGGACAGGCTTACAAGGACTGATTCGTTGAGCATGAGCATCACTGGGGGGGTATTTTGCAGACCTTTTTGTCGAATCCCCTCAATGTGTGAGATGCAGAAACTAAATTCAGGAAAGAGCAATAGGTCCTAAGTCACTTAGCTAGTTAATGACAGAAGCAAGACTTCAATCTAGATTTTAGATCCGACTGCCAAACTGATTTTACATTTTCTTTAAACAGAGTTAGAACTGAAAGAATTTTTCTGGCATTGTTCTTTCTTCTTCTTCTTTTTTTAAAATTTAGATATTTAGTTGGAGAAAGAGAGAGAGTGCAAAGGAGGAAGGGGCAGAGAGAGGGAGAGACAGACAGACTCTCAATCAGGCTCTGCACTATCAGCACAGAGCCCAACACAGGGCTTAAACCATGAGATCACAAACCATGAGATCATGACCTCGACCAAGATCAAGAGTCAGATGCTTAACCAACCAGGGACCCCTGGCATTGTTCTTTCAACTGATATTTAAAACTCTAGTTTCTAAAGGTTGTAACAAATTACCCTCCACCAGAGGATGACTGTATAGATATTTTCATTTTTTTTAGGGCTTTCCAAATACACGGAACCTTTATTTTTCCAATTATGAATCACACCCAGGTGGTGAGATACGGAAATCTTGAAAATATGTTGAAAGTCAGAATTTAATCATCTGCGTGCTTGTGAACTATTCCAACATTAAATATATTTACACCCACATTAGCTAATCTTATATTATTATCATGCCGAAGTTTTTAGAATAAGAAAAGCCTGATTCTTTTTCACCTTGTAAATGAATGTGAACTGAATATTATGGAAATGTCATGTTTATGTATTTCTCTTTTAGTGCGTTAACACTGCTATTATTCAACCACTTTCAAAATACCCCAAAAGACTATATAATATAGAAGTTTATAGTAATTTGGGAAAGTGATTATGAACTAAAAATGGGAAAACATTTATGATCTCAAAAACATAAAATATTAACAAAAATGCATGCATATAAGGCAATAGATCAAAATGCTAACAGCATGAGGTGATCTTCCCCACTTCTCTTGTGTTTTTCATATTTTCCATAATGATCATATATTTCACAGCAATAGCCAAAATAATATATTCTACAGATTAAAATGAACCTAAGAAACAAAATAGTTTGAAAATCTGATTTCTCAACAAAAATCAAAAGCTCATCTATTCTTTACCTAAAGGGATAAAATTCATTAATCCATAAGATATGATCTGATATATAAAATAAATTTCTAAGTCTCACTGAATGCTTCTACAGAGGGTTGTTGTAAATAAATATCTATCTATATGTTCCCTTGGGTAGTTGATAATAAATACCTGAACAATCTCATAAAGTTTTAAATGTATATGAACACTGAATGTGGAATGCTTTAATGTTAATGTAGTACCTGGCATTATAAAATTTGCTCACCATATGCTTCCTTTTCCCCCGTAGCTTCTTGTGCATCTATTCAGATTATGAAGAAAGTTTCTGGATCTTATTCAGCAAGAATCCAGCTGGAGATCATTATCAAATTAATATGCAACTGATACGAACATTAAATTTGTAAATTCTTTAAAAAGAGAATTATAATGACTTTGTTTAGAGGTCTTGTTTACCAATGGTTAAAGGTAAGTTGGTTTTCCACATCACTGTTTCCTGTCCAATCTTGCCAGCTGAAACTGGCCTTTCAGACAAGTGATGGTTTATTCTATAGAAATCCTATCAATTTTAAAGAGATTTTCCATTACAATTAAACTGAACAAAGAAAGGGCACCTATGAGATAAACTGAAACTCATTCTTGACCTGCCATCGTGTCAAGTTTTTGTTTTTACTTTTTTTTTTTTTTAATTTTTTTTTTCAACGTTTTTTATTTATTTTTGGGACAGAGAGAGACAGAGCATGAACGGGGGGAGGGGCAGAGAGAGAGGGAGACACAGAATCGGAAACAGGCTCCAGGCTCCGAGCCATCAGCCCAGAGCCTGACGCGGGGCTCGAACTCACGGACCGCGAGATCGTGACCTGGCTGAAGTCGGACGCTTAACCGACTGTGCCACCCAGGCGCCCCTGTTTTTACTTTTAAAGAATTTACTGAAATGTATGCTAACTTAAAATATATTTACAAATATTATCCTCCCATGAGGATACTGTCTTTAAGAAACCTAGATGCTTCTCAGAAATAAATATGATGTGTGCACCTTGAAAAAAATGTGCAAAACAAATAGGGAAGGTAAAATATCACGCAATAGCTCACAGTTTGTAGACACATATTTCCACTGATTATGTACCGGCATATTATTTATCAATATCAAAAATACCAATTCAGCTGCAAATTAGATAGAACTCATTATAAAGAGTACTACAGATTGGGTATCCACTGGCATCCAGAACAAGTACAAATGGGATTCCTAAATGCCTAGTTTGATACTTCATTTCTTTCTCTAATGGTCTTCTTACTTCTACATTCAATTAACACATATCCTTATTTATCCTCTCTCCACACTACTGCTGCCATTGTTTCTGGGCATGAGTAAATACCAACCCCTCCTTACTGGAGATGGTAGAGTAACAAAAGTTTATGAAGACAACTTTTATTATGAATATTTTATTCTGACTTTACAATTCAGTAGTTCTCTCTAGTTCTGTTTATAATCTTTTGGTGGGCAGATCCTAAGATCATCCCGTGATTCACACCTCCTTCTATTCATGCCCTTGTGTAATCCCCTCTCCTTGTTCCTGGACTGGCCATAGTGGCTGCCGACCAATAGTCTTGTTAGCAGATTCTCTCTGTAGGCTCTTTCGTCAAGCTGCCTTGTTGTAACCTGCTCTACTGGAGAGAGGTCCATATGGCAAAGAACTGAAGGATGATGCCTCCTTCCAATGGCCTTGAAAGAACTGAGGCCCCCTGTGCAACAAACTGCTTGCAGCCACAATCATTTGAAGCAGATCTTTCCATAGCTGAGCCTTCAAATGAGACCCTCCCCCTGGCCAATACCTTATTGGCCAATACCAATACCTGATTGCGGCTTCTGAGAGACTCTGAAGCCGACCCAGTTAGGCCATGCCTGGACTCCTCACCCACAGAAACTGTAAAACAATAAACGTGTGTAGTTTTAAGAAGTTAAGTCTGCAGTTAATTATGCAGATCGGATAACTAATACAATGTTTTTAGTTCTTAATTTTATTTACTTTTTTTTTAGTTCTGAAATATGACTCTTGCAAGTCTTCAGTAATATTTTTTATAATTTCCAGTTCTCTACTGAAATTTTAATCTTTTATCTCCTTGAACACAGTAGCCATGTGAATTTTAAAGTCTATCTCACAATCCAAATATTTGGTGCCACTTTGGATCTGTTTCTATTGTCTACTGTTTCTGTGAGTTTTCATTCCTGTTGTCTTTCTCCCCCTGTGCCCAGTTATTATATGGAAAAACTGTATTTGAAAAATTATTTGTAGAAATAATTTGAGGCCTAGGAAAATGTTCCTTCTCCAGATTTGCATCTTTCAGATTCCTAGGGACATTAGATATCACATTTCATAGCAATCTGCTTTCAAAAGTTCCAATTTTTCTGAGCTGTCTAGATGACTCAATTGTAAACCATATTCTATATGAATGGTTAGCTTCTGGCTCACTCTTACTGCTGGGATGTGGATCTTTAGGTCTCACACCAAAGAATCCTACCAGAGTCTCAAACTTAGAGGTCCTACACCCTAACTTTTGTCCTTCTGGTCTCAGAAAGTTATTAAAATGTTAATCCTCCTCTCAGCTTCCTATTCTTAGTTAACAAATCTTCCCTTCCAGAGCAAAAGCAGTCTCAATACCAGACTCATCTCTTTGGATTTCCATTTTCTTCCAGATATCAGCCTGACAATTATTCACTACCTTGTTAGCTCTCTAACGCCTCCAGAGGGTGTTACAGTTAGTTAGATATTATAGCAGAAAGATCGGAATAATCTAGTCCACCATTTCTGGAAGCAGAAGCTGAAGTTCTGGGTTTTTTTTTTTTTAATTTTTATTTATTTTTATATTTTTAATGTTTATTTGTTTTTTAGAGAGACAGAGTGCAAGTAGGGGAGGGGCAAAGAGAGAGGAAGACACTGAATACAAAGTAGTCTGCAGGCTCTGAGCTGCCAGCACTGAGCCCGATGCGGGGCTCCAACTCAAAGAACCCAGAGCTCATGACTTAAGCCGAGTGGGATGCCTAATTGACTGAGCCACCCAGGCCCCCTGGTTTTTTTTTTTTTTTGTGTGTGTGTTTTGTTTTGTTTTGTTGGGTTGCCTTACATCTTTCTAGCCAATCTGTGTTTGAGCTGCCATTTGGGCACCTTCTGTAGTCTGATAAGTGCTGGACTCTGTAAGAACTTCCTAACTATTCTACAACAGGGGAGGTCAATGCTAGAGACAACCCATTTTAAGCTAGAAAAGGAAACTACTCGTTGTAGTGTCCGAATATTCTTTGGTTACCAATTTTGGTTCTATGAAAATGGACAAAAATTCTCCCAACCTTGTTATAACTGTCAAACAAAACAAATCTGGATTCACTTTGCCATTCATTTAGCAGAACAGAAAGGGAACAGAAGTTTATATATTTTGCCAAGTAACTGTATATAGCATCCTCCAACTCAAAGGCCAGGTTTTGTTTCATTATCTCAAGTGAAATTGAATTCCTCCGAATTTATCATTACTTTCATGTTTGTTGTTAAAAAACTGAAATTTCTAAAGCCCAAAATGTAATTGCAAAGGTTGAGTTTTGCCAATAATACAAGTTCTTATTTGCAATCTGGACTGCAGGGGTCATAAACTCAATGTTCAGGGACAAAACATCGAACAGGAAGTAATGAGGTATGCCTGATGATGGCGGCCAAGTGAAGGAAAGAAGGAGTGGGGGGATTGTGCCACTGGAGAGAGTATGTCCCCTCTAAAGGAGCATAGAGCAGATAATTTCAAGCTCCTATCTGTTGTTAACATGCAGAATGTATGTTGACCCCGAGTAGAATGTAAACCGGGAGTCACCATATCGTAACATTTTTCGAAAGAATATGAAACCTGGATGTTTAAAACCCCTCTCTCTTTTATTGTTGACAATTAAAACAAAAAACCCACACGGTGTAGCATAAAGATAAATAGCATAAACAAGGCTCAGCTGCTAAGCTAAATTATCCCTGATGCCACTTCAGCTTTAAATCCTACCTACCTTCTTTATCAGTACTATTAATGATTGAGAGAAAACTCTTCTTGAAAGATTTCACAAGATCTTAATAAAGTGCTTGTAACATACATATTGTTACTTTGCAAGTAAAAGCAAAGTTTTATATGGACTAACGATCCAAAGAAATACTTCCCAAGCGGCTAAGTATCATGCAAGCTTTCATTTTCCTAAAATCAGGACAGTTTTTCGTTTCAAACCTGGAATTAAAATAATAATTAAAAAATACAGCTAGTTCATTTATAAAGCTATTTGGGGTACATATTGCTGCATTATGAAATATTTTTACAATATGAAAAAAGCCATAAGTCCATAGCAAAAATGAGTATCATGATCCTCATTTTGTATATACACATCACACCTAAAAGATGCTACATTTGCACATGTCTTTATATCACACACAATTATCATAAAAGTATTCTAAGGGTATATATATTGAATCAAAATATTAAAGCATCAAGTTTATAATCATTTATACAGTTATCTAATTCAAAAATTTTCTAAACTGACTGATGTATTGGTTTTTGCTGATCAAGTATATATGTCACCAAGCCAACACTAACATAAAGCTTCGTTTATTTTATCCCAAAACTAAAAAGACAAAAAAACCCACCACCACCACCACCACCACCAACAACAAACTAATGAGATCGCATTTGCATTTATCAACTTGGGATTCCATAAATTTAATTCATTTCTAGAGAATATTGTATTTTAAATCCAATGGCAGTACTTTTACACAGTTTTAGAAACAAATCAAATTACAACCATAACCTTCTTTTAAAAATGCAGAAAACCAGGGGCACCTAGGTGGTTCAGTTGGTTGAGTGGCCCAATTCCACTCTCGTCATGATCTCACGAACCCTGAGTTGGAGCCCTACATCAGGCTTGCTGCTGTCAGTGCAGAACCCACTTTGGACCTCTGTCCCCACTCACTGCCCCTCTCCTGCTTATGCTCTCTTAAAAATAAATAAGACATTAAAAACAATTTTTTTAAATTTTTTTTAACGTTTATTTTCGAGACAGAGAAAGACAGAGCATGAACGGGGGAGGGTCAGAGAGAGGGAGACACAGAATCTGAAGCAGGCTCCAGGCTCCGAGCTGTCAGCACAGAGCCCCACGCGGGACTCGAACTCACGGACCGTGAGATCATGACCTGAGCCGAAGTCGGATGCTTAACCGACTGAGCCACCCAGGCGCCCCTAAAAAGATTTTTTTTAATACAGAAAGTCAGAATTACAACCTATACGTTAAACCTCAGACTTACATACAAACTATCATACAAGTTTCAGAAGCCAATTTGAAGTGTCAAATGCTATTTACAATTTTACAAAGTGTCATGCAGAATTCTGTAAGATGACAATGAACACAAAATGCAATCAAGATCTGGGACAGACTTCAGGTTTTGTTTTGTTTTGTTTTGTTTTACACAGGAAAAGAACAAACAGAAATGTGATTGAGAAAGGAGGTTAAATTGTACTAAAAAGAATGACTTAGAGAAGCATTATTTAAAGCAGGCTAATTATGAGAATACTCAAAGTTATCTAGTCCTGTAAGCTACATTTCTGCAGAGATAGGCTTATTTTGATAGTACCTATGGCCAAATTTTAGTCTACAATGCACTTATTACTCCAAGACAGTAGTCATCTCTATATATTTGGGATAAAATTACCTATACATTCTCATTCTTTGTGGAATTACTTCTTCTTCCCTGGTTTGGGTTTTTTAAAATGTTATTGTTGGTTTTAAAAGCTTTCCATACCAAACTCTGGACAACTAAGAAGACCTTTCTATGACAAATTCAACCTACTCCAATTAAATATTGGTCAGTATCAATGTTGTGCACCTGCGGCCCCGTTTTTTGTTTTTTTCTTTTCTCAATATTCACTAGAAAGTTTTTGCTCATTTAGTTTGCTCCTCATACTTTCTCCTGCCTCTATCCAAAGACATTTTTCCAATTTCTGTAATAGTAAACGAGTAAATTTCAAAAATTATTGTGCCTAACATTTTATGTGAATTAACCTTATCTCATATGTAACTTAAACATCATCTAAAATGGGCTAGAATTTGATATAAAATGCAGAATGCATAGTAATTAACTTGGCTATTAAAATATCTCATGAAAAAATCTAAGACCTTCATGTCTAGTATCTAAGTTTTCAGTGTCCAGGGGCCAACAACTTAAAATAAGTTAGAATACTCGTGTGATGAAATTTATGTGAATCTTGTTGAATAAACATTTTCTTAAATAACTAATATAATTTTAAAAAGCTTTTTCAAATACAATTTCACAGTGAAGTTGTTTATGAGTGAGTGGAATTTGACAGAGAATTGTTGTTCCGTATTAGAGTCCATTTAAGAAAGATGACTAGTTTCAATTAAAATGAAATTATTTTTTTCTGATTCTAAAAATCATATGTATTTTCTGGGAATTTAAAAAATTTACAAATGAGAAAAAAAAATCACCAACACTCTTAATTACTCACACCTGTTCAGTTACAATGGTGATGCACACAGTTCAGATATGCAATATAAACTTGAACTCAAACTGTAATTTTGAAAGTGTTTATAAATATATTTAAATCCATGAGACTTGATAAGGTGGAAAGGGAAAGAGTGTGGACAAAGAAAAGATGGAGCCTAGACAGAACATGGAGGCATACCAATATGCCTTGAATTAAGATTCGAGGAAGAACAGCAAAGGGGAATTTGAAAGAACAGTCAATGAGAAAGGAGGAAAACCAAGCGTATTTCTCACTGAAGGCAATAGGATCCCATATAACACTAGATTAAGAATGAAGGGGTGGTCAACCATGTCAGATGAGGCAGATATACTGAGTTAAATAAGGTCATAGAACTGTCCAGTGGACTTTGCTACCTGGAGGTTAATAACCGTCCATGCTGCTAAGCAGTTTTAGAGGAACCCAAATCAGATTGGACCTATACACCTCATGAGAATCAACTAAAAAAAACTCTTCATTTAATGAGCCAATTAAATGGACTTTTACAAAATATATATCCATACTAGCTACTTAAAGCCATTTTTAAAAGTTATAAATCATACAATTGGAAAGAAAAAAAATTCATTCACAATTACACAAAAATCTAGGCATAATGAAGAAATCTTTCATGCAGAAAATGTTAAATTTTGCTGAGATATAAAAAGTGCAAACAAATAAGGATATACACCAAATCTCAAATTAGAAAAACTAGCTTAAGTTCATTAATTTCTATCCATTCAACAAACTTTACTTCTATGCTTCCAGCACTTGAATTAACACATAAAGGTCAAACCTGGCAGTCTTACCAGACTTCAGTGGGAAAGCACCTGTATTTCACCATTAAACCTAGGTCGGATGTTGACTAGCTTAAGGATGTTGACTAACATTAAAGTATCTTACCTAGGTTTCTTTCCTTTTTTAAACAAGGATAAGGATTTTATCAAAAGCCTTATGTTTCTCCTTTGAACTACTGATGTCCTCTATTAGCATATTTCCTAACATCATAACAACAACCCATTACTTTAAATCTACCTTTTTAGGATGGATTCTTTTAATTGTTGAATTTGGTATGTTAGCATTTTATTTGGGATTTCTGCATTTATACTGATATGTGCATTTAACTTATAAATTTCTTACTGATTTTTTTAAAAATTGGGAGACTATAGAACCAGTTATCGCATTTATGTGGGTTTTTTTTTTCCGCATCATCTTCTACATTTGTTTTTTTTTGTTGTTCTAATTTTCCTTAGTTTTTTTTTTTTTTTTTAACTCTCTGGCAAATGCTGATTTTATTTTAAATTGTTTTTAATGTTTCTTTGTTTTTGAGAGAGACAGAGCATGAGCAGGGGACGGCCAGAGAGAAAGGGAGACACAAAATCCCAAGCAGGTTCCAGGCTCCTGGCTGTCAGCACAGAGCCCGACATGGGGCTCAAACCCACTAACCGTGAGATCCTGATCTGAGCCAAAGCCTGGCGCTTAATCGACTGAACCCCCAGGCGCCCCTATTTTCTTATTTGATATACACATATAGCATTATAAATTTGCCATTAAGTAAATTGGCAAACAGGTCTCAAACCTAAGACTATAAGGAGCAAAAGATTTGAAGCTCTTCCAGAGTTCTGAGATTAGTGAAAATTTCTTTGAACTTCATGTTTTCTCTCTTAAAATATATATGGCTTTTTGCATTCTACTCCATGTGTTTTAATATAAATATAATTTTTCTTGGGGTATTAAAGCAAAGACAGTTGACGACTGCAGAGGGAAGACGGATTATGTTTAGTTAGTGGTTGCTTCCTGCAGCATCTTCATGTATCCAGGAGTAAACGTGTTCAGAATAACTTTATCCCGCTAGCTTTGTATGCACTTTACTACATTGTTGTCTAGTTAGAGTTATATTTTTACATTAATATAATGCTCTCTTGGTCAAAGAAATTAGTTAAGCACAGAAAACGTACAAATATCTAGATTATATAAAAATATCTGACTAAAAAAGGAAAGGAAAGTAAGACAGCTTTCATTTTTAGATTGTGACATAGCTCTGGGAGTGTTTGATTATATATCGAATATTCTGTCCAGGCAAGTTAATAGCAACTCTATAGTTATTTAGGGATACACTTTTATTTCCCAATGATTACATGCTCCTGGTTAAAAACTGTATTAATATCTTTTAGATGTATTGTGGTGTGAATAGAGTTCATGACCTATATAATGCTGACTTTTAAATTTCCCGAGACTTTCTATAATCTAATCAATGGTTTTGTATACAAGTTCTATCACATTTTTAAAAATCTGTTTTTTTTTCTAAGTTACCAAATTTTAAGTCAGCTTTACTAATTATTCCTTATTTTTAGTTACTACAGCTTAAGATTTACATTAACATTTCATATACTGATTACAAGTTGCAACATATAATGACCTTTTAATACTGGAATTTGTTTTTGCCTTGAATTGTTTGAAATTAATACGGCTAACTCTGCCTTATGCTTTATTTTGTCTGATATGACCTTGTGTACTCATTAATATTCATTTTGATTCTCCTTCGTTGATCCCTAGTATCATTTGCTCATCAATTGCAGTACATTTTCATAAACTTATTTTGTAAGTGACGTGGATGTTCCGACATTTTTTTCAATTGTTCTGCATTATCTAGATCTAGGCTGGTCCTAGATTTCTTCTGCTGTGACTTTCCTCTGGAAGTCTGTAACATTGCTGCATTGTTTCCTAATGTTCAGAGCTATGCAGAAGTCTGAGACCTGTTAAGACTTTTTTTCTTGATAAATAATTTTTGTTTTCCCCAACTGCTTTTAGGCCACATCCAACTTGCATAAATCAAGCTACTACCTATTTCCCAAGTACGTCCTGAAGCTTTCCATCTTCACTCACAGCTCCATCCACTCACTGACTGTCCCTCTGTTTTTGGAAAATGCCGTCTGTCAAGAACCAATTTAAATGCCACTTGTGCTAACACACATTTCCAGGATTCATATTAGTCAGAATTAATCTATCCTTTATCTAAATTTATGCCACTGTTATACAACTGCACCACTGACGTCTACGGTGTATTGCTGAAGAATATATACCAGAGTGGTGATGAGTAGGTTCTGGAGTCTGAGCACCAGGTCTCAGATTTCAACCCTGCCATATTCTAGTTGTACGATCGAAGTTATTAGGCTCCCTGTGCCTTCTTAACTCATCTGCAAAATGGGAATAGTTTCTAGCTCATGGAATGTTTGTGATGATTAAACGAGCTAGCATGTAAAATATCGAGTCCACGCTCTAGAATATAGTTAAGTGCTATGTGAAGTCCTGACCTATACATATAGGTATGTATGTATGTATGTTATGTTCTCCATTTGTCATGAGAAATATCATTACAAGAGAATGAAACAGGTGCTACTACAGAGGTAGAAGTATTCAAAGGATGGAAATGAAACATGAATTAAATATAATCAGTTTAGGGAATGCAACGGCATTTCTACTGAATCCAACATATCTTAATTACATAGGATTTTATTTTATTTTTTTATTTTTTTAATTTTTTTTTAATGTTTATTTATTTTTGAGACAGAGAGAGACAGAGCATGAACAGGGGAGGGGCAGAGACAGAGGGAGACACAGAATCTGAAGCAGGCTCCAGGCTCTGAGCTGTCAGCGCAGAGCCCGACGCGGGGCTCGAACTCACGGACTGTGAGATCATGACCTGAGCCGAAGTCGGACGCTTAACCGACTGAGCCACCCAGGCGCCCCTACATAGGATTTTAAAGGCACTTTAGTTTGCACTAGCTCATTTAATCCTTAAACTTTGGAAGATAATTTTGTTTTCGAGAAATAAAGGATGGCAACTCAAATTGCTCAAGGTACAGAGTTAGAAAGTGAAAGCTAAGATTAAGAAAGGTGTCATTGTACTTGGAGCTTGGTAAGGTCGCTTCTCTCTACACATCTGCATTTTTCCATCAGGGGTAAATGGAAATGCAATAGACAGGTTGAACAGACAGGACCCCGGGTAGAGAACAGTATTCCAAGGTTTGGAAACTGCTTAAACAAACAAATGGTGGTGTGTAATTACATGGCTTTCTGGGTAAACTGGAACTAATGTGCTGAAGATGGAACATAGCACACTGCCTTGCAAAGCAAGTTCTTGGCTGAATTGAATGCCATTGTTCAAATGTTATTCCTTTAGTTTAGCAATCATTTGCGGCAAATAATCCCCAGGCTTCTGGCTGAGGAATCTATCAATGTAACTGTGGTCTCCATCTTGAAAGAAAGATAACAAGAGAGGGAGGGTGAGAGGGAGGAAAGGAGGAGGGAAGGAAGAAAGGAAAGAAGGAAGGAAGGAAGGAAGGAAGGAAGGAAGGAAGGAAGGAAGAAGGAAGGAAGGGAGGAAAGGAGGAGGGAGGGAGGGTGGGAACAGAGATTTTCATATGACTACAGTACATAATGGGGTTTTTTAAATATTCATAACAGGAGGTTATATAAAATAAAAAGCAGCATGACTATACAAAGGTAATTCTTTTTTCCTCACTAAAATGTTTCAAATGAATCTTAATTCTCAACAAGGTTAACAATTTTATCAACTGACAACTGATTTTGAAACATAATCTTTGGGATGGAGCAAATTACATAAACAGAAATATATTAACATTACTTCTTAGTGCTAAGAACCTAAATTCCACATATTTCATCAGCTATATTATTATCCATCTGTGAAATTGTGGAAAATTCACTTAACTCCCCTGGGCCTCAGTTTCCTACCTTGCAAAATACTGTTCAGTTTGAGTAGGACTCTGAAACTATCATGTTATTAATGAAAAAAATAAAAACAAAAAAGAAAACTATAACACATCTACATACTCAAGCTTTTGAGTTACTGCCCTTAAAATACTTTCAAAATAACATGTAATTAATACCACATATTGAAGACAGCTCAGTCTCATCAGTTAGTCATATATGAATAAAATCACCTTAAAATCAACATACTATATTTCAAATGAAATCTTTCAGTGTGTACTCTGAGCAGAATGAGAGGTCTAATCACAGGTTAACATATGAAATATTTGTCTCAAAATAATGCACTTGACAGTTACAGGTCTCGTCATTAAAATTCTTTTTATTTTTCCTCCAGTGAAATTTAAGTATTCCCAAAGTCCTGAATCAATGATTTCTTCTTAGTTTTCCAACAGCTGTGATTTATCTTCTTTTGGTCTGTTCAGTAGAAAGTGAACTATCTGAAGTAGGACATCATCATTAAAACCTTTCACATTATTATCTTCGATGGTTTCATAAAGAGGCTTACTTTGTGTTCCCCAACATATATTTTTACGAGGGTTATTTTGATCAGCTTGTGTGGTCAGTGCCAAAGTATTTAACTGGTAGCAGAAAAAGGAAAAGTATTTTCCATCTGTGATCACTCCCTGAGAGACAAAAGGTCGAGTAACATCTGCTTCACTCCAGAATCCTATAGAAAAAAGTTACACTGAAATTTACACATAGAATATATTTTACCAAAACAAAATATACACATTAGAGGGATCAAAAATACCACCTGAAACCTAGATATTTTATCTACCAAATTCCTGAAGATCTTGAAGTCTTCCTCATCTTCTCCATTCTAATCCTATATTCTATTTCTGCATCAAAAATTATTCCCTCCCTTCTAACATCTCCAAACTCAGGACACATTCTCAACAACTTGGGCCTTCAACAGCTTTCAACCTTAACTCACTTCACCTAAAATAAGCAGCAAGCTCGATCTATGCCGATGTCCCCTGTATCTGGTACTAACCACGTGCATCATTACTGACTTCAAATACGTTCCCATGTTCCTAGCACCAGCAGCACCTGCCATCCAGTAACCATTACGGCCCTTTACTTCAACCAAACCTAAAAAACATACCTTCAGACATTCTAAGGACTTCAATCATGTCCTTAGACAAATTCTATATCTTCCCTTACATATTTCAAATTTTGTTTTATGAGGTGCCGTCATTTTGTCTTGTGTATCTTGTGTCACAAGGTTCCAGGAGGCCTTTGAAGCCTTTACTACTCAAATTTGCTGGCTGCTTCTTGTTCTAGACTGACTGGTTTTAGTACTTAGTGCCAGGGCCAAGCAGTAGTATTATTTCTTCATACATAGCTTCTATCAGCCTTAATGAAGATAGCCAATGAATAATATTGTTAGTTTTGTAATTAATTACAGGAAAAAAGAAGCACTTTATCTTTAATGCATAAACAGTGCCACTCTAATCTATCTTTGAGAAAGATTCCTCTGTTTCTGCTTCTGTCCAATCCTATTCTCATTCTCTCCATTTAAGTCAACAATTGTGAGTAAAAAATTACAATAAATTATACATATTTACATATCTAGATAGATAGATAGATAGATAGATAGATATAGAAAAAAGTGAGCTTGGAAATAATTAAATCAGTATTAAAATTCCTCCTGGGAACTCATATAGGATTAATCTGGTTGGTTACATATTACAGTTTATCACTTCGGGTTTTGTAATAAAGCCCATGCTTCACATTGGGCTCTCAAAGTCCTAAGTGATATGGTTGCTGGCTTCCTCTATCTCTTCTTCCATCATCCTCCCCCTCCCTTTCTTCATTGTTCTTTAAATACTTCAACTCTGTTCCTACCTCAGAGACTTTTAGTTGTATACCTTTTGCCTGAAAGTGTCTTTCCCCCAAGTTTATGCTTAGGTAGCTCCTCAACAGTCAGGTCTTTGTTCAAATGTCATTTTTTGGAGACCTCTCCTGAATTACTCCATTTAAATAGATTCTGTTCCATATCTCATCTGCACCCCATAAATCATTCTATCCCTTATGTAGTACTTTTCCTCCATAGTATTACCACTAGCTAAAAGTATTACAGGTTTATTATCCTTTACTCTTCTCACTATAGGCTCCTGGACAGCAAGATCTGCCCACCTCATTCAACACTGTTATCTCCAAGGCCAACGGTGCTTGGTTCATAAAAACCATGCATTCACTATTTACTGAATGAATAAACAACCTCTTAATCCACCACATCCTGGATATAGCCCTCAAAGATATTACATAGGAGAGTCGTAATTTAATCTGAAATTTAATCCACCAAAGCACTTTCCTTTTCCGGCTTCAGAAAGCTGCTATCATCTACAAAGTTGACCTGGTTGGTTATAGTTATTCACATGCTTGAGAACATCAGAATAAAATTCATTCATACAAAACTGGTCAAAGTGAAAGATCAAAATAACTATCTAAATGCCACTTGCCAACTGCAAATGTTAAATATTTAATTATGGATTTTAAAACAACTGTATTTTGTTGAAACTGCAAAACCGCAACCAAAGTTCTCAACGTGATAAGATTCAACCTACATCTTAACCCAAAGAAAACAATTTAAACCGGTAAATTCTTAAAATGTCACAGAAATCTTCCAAGAACGGCAATGGCATAAAATTAGTTTTACCTTGATACATAGCTTGTGCTCCAGTCCAAGCAAAAAGGCTTGCAATAGCATTGGCTCTAAAAACAACTTCTATCTGATCAGCACAGTTTTGTTTCAAAAGCCTTTCCCTTTTTAATTTGTCAGGTAACAGATGAAACTGGGTATGACCATAACAGTATGGATCTGCTGTCTTTGAGCCTGAAGAGCAAAATAAAAACATTTCATTATTTTTTTAAATTTTTTTAAAAATGTTTATTTATTTTTGAAGAAGGGAGAGAGCATGAGAGGGGGAAGAGCAGAGAGGGAGACACAGAATCAGAAGCAGGCTCCAGGCTCCGAGCTGTCAACGCAGAGCCCGACGCGGGGCTTGAACTCACGAACTGCGAGATCATGACCTGAGCTGAAGTCAGATGTTTAACCGACTGAGCCACCCAGGCGCCCCAAAATAAAAACATTTCAGATGAAATGTACATGTGAACATCTGCAACATGTCTTTAGTCTTTGCTTCAAACCCACCCTTCTCCTCTACACATCATGTGATCACTATTCAAAATACACAATTGGGAACATTTATTATTTATTTCATGGATTATAATAAAGTTAAACTTCACGTGAAAGTACAATCTGCTAGCTATCATCAAGCCCACTATGACACAGGGTAAGTCAAGAGAATGTATGTAAAATTTATTTAAAAGTTTCCTTTATCATTTTAATGTAATAACTACATACTTTGTTCTTATTTTTAAAAAATGACTTTTATACTATATTTCCAAATAGGGAAAAGAATAGCCAATATTTCATAAAATGCTGATATTCTTGAGTTTAATAGTAGTCTTTTCAACCAACAGTTCCCATAATTCACTCTAAGACCATAATGACCCAGAGGGAGCAGGTCTGGAAGACTAGTATAAAGCTGGTTTCTTAAAACCATCAAATCGACTAGGAATTAATAGACAAAAAGACAGCAAAAGTACAAGCTGCACAAGGACAGGTATCAGGACTTATTAACTTTTATATTCTTACTGGTTATCACAGTGTGTGGTACTAACAGAAGGCTTTTATAAAAAAAAAAAAAAGAAAAAAAACAATTACTGTCTCAAGTCTGATTCTATACCGGTTTACTTTCGAAAAACTACAAATTACTTTTTTTACACAATAAATCAACAAAGCCTAATACATGTAGCTATTTTTTAAAGTACTGCTAATTAAGTAGAAACAAGTAAAATTTTAAATGGTGAGCTGAAAGAATATTTTCTTCTCAATTTTCATGCATATTGCAACAACCTGAGATTACGGATTATACTGCTTGTAAACTATCTGAAACCTCTTGGTCGCCAAGAATTATGTAAATTTGCATGGGATCCTTTGGACACACTGATGGCACAATATTTCCAAAGGGAAACTTATCAGGGCGCCTGGGTGGCTCAGTCGGCTGTGTCTGGCTTTGGCTCAGGTCACGATCTCACAGCTGGTGAGTTCAAGCCCTGTGTCAGGCTCTGTGCTGACAGCTCAGAGCCTGAAGCCTGCTTCAGATTTTGTGTTTCCCTCTCTCTCTGCCCCAACCCACTCTCATTCCGTCTCTGTCTCTCTCAAAAATAAATAAACATTAAAAAAAGAAAAATTAAAAAAAAAGGGGGGAAACTTACCAATAAATATGGTATTTTCATATTGTCGTTTGAATAATGGAAGTTTGTCTGGCTTACAATTCATCACAGGGATTTCGACAGGTACAGAATAATCCAGCGGCACAAACTTAAAGGAAAGTCATAAGTGAATTCACAGAAACACTAGTATGTACACATTTTACTCACATTCCTAATAGATTTAAAACTCTTAAAATGAGATTTTTTTTTTTTTTTTTTACAAAATGATTTGGTAACACCACCAAGTGGGCCAAATCCAGCCAGCCACCTACTTGACAAAGTTTTACTGCAACATAGTCACACACATTCATTAACATATGGTCCATAGCTGCTTTTACAGTATAAGAACTAAGATGAATAGTTGCAACACAGACTTATGGCCCCCAAAGCCTAAAATATTTACTGTCTGGACCTTTACCAAAAAAATGTGCCAACTTCTGATACAGACGCAAAGAAAACATTCAAAATATACTTATTTTCTCCAAAAGAGCTGTAATATATAAAATGACCAGGTTATAATTATAAAAATGCCTTGATTGATGATCAGGCAGTGTAATCTATTATAAATTACAATCATAAACTATTTTCAATTGTTTCTGTTTTTATAGTAAGAAAAAGTATGGTCTTGAAAACTGATGCCTTAATCTTATGATTATTTGACCTTTAAGGACTAGACATTCCATAACAGGTTACAAAGCTAAAAAAGAATTTCAGATGAGATGTACTTGCAAAAAACTCAAAAGGGACCCATCCAAAACTTTTTATCCTACTAAGCCCATTACCTAGGCTGCCTACAACATTTCCTCACCAGATGTCAGTAGATATATAATGCAACAAATCCTTACCTCTGGGAGTTGTTTGGACATTCGAATCTGGTTGTGTGGTTTATCATTTATTTGGTATCGCAGAGCATCAACTCGACCTTTCCGATGACCACTAGGAATAATTTCTTCACCACGCAACCAGTAAAAGTGAACTGGGCGTTTACAATCTATCAAGAGATATTCAAAATTTTCTTATCTTGTCATTTAGATAAATTTGGTTATTATTAAAATACCAGCAATACAGAACTCAAGAATAATTGTGTAAATGAAAAATATATCAAAAATTACTCTGATGTAAGATAGAGTCTGGCTTATAGGATGATTTAACTTCAATGATCAGGACTTATGCTCAAACACTTATTGTCTACTTGTGCGATGCATCACACACTAAACACTGTAATGAAAGAGGTTTCTTAGTTAAGAATAAACAACGAAAGTAAGACCAACAGGAATACCACTCATGAAAAAAAGTAAGTTTTTTTAGTAGTCAGAGCTGTCTTAAGAATTACTAATTCAAGGGTCGCCTGGGTGGCTCAGTCGGTTAAGCATCCGATTTCGCTTCAGGTCATGATTTCACAGCTCAGCTCATGGTTCCAGCCCCATATCGGGCTCTTTGCTGACAGCTCAGAGCCTGGAGCTGGCTTGGGATTCTGTGTCGCCCTCTCTCTAGGCTCTTCCCCCACTCACACTCTGCCTCTCTCTCAAAAATAAGTAAATGTTAAAAAAAAAAAAATTACATAAAAATTAAATTTAAAAAATTACTAATTCCATCTTCACAGTAACTCTCAAAGGTATGTATGGTTGTCATCACCTCCATTTTATAGAAGAGGAATTTGGGTCTTGACAAAGTCAAGCAAGTTTCCCTAGGCCAACAATCAGGAGTCAAAATCGGTGAGGCTTCGCTCAAGACCACTTCTTTCCCAACTGCGAGCGAAGTAAAGTAGCACGCACGCTACAAAACTCAGCTGAACACACATCTACAGTTACAATAATAACATTAATCCAACAGGTATTTATTAAGACACCTACTAGGCGGTAGATATAAAATAAAGAGGACATCAGAAACACTGACTTTTAAAACTATCCATTAATTATTTTTCAAGTCTGCACTAAGCAGTTCATAAAAGTTGCTGACTGTTTCCTGGGAGCCCAAAATGGCTAGGTTTGAATCCTGAACTCCAATCTACCAGCTAGAGGCTCTCGACGAGGTTCATTTTACCTTTTTGTACCTCAGGCTGTTTTTGCCCCATTTATAAAACAATGCTACCTGCCATAAACGGTTATTGTGAGGATTAAATTGGTTGGCACATATAAAATTTAGAACCGGGCCTAGTACACAGTAAGTACTTAGTAAATGTCAGGTGTTTTAATCCCTATCACCCTATCACCTTTAATGTTCACAATTCTATGAGGAGGTGAATTGACATAAAGTCACAGGACGTTTTGGTGGAAGAGCCAAAAGCCAACTCCAGGTCTGTCCCCCCTCTAAGAGCCCCTTTTCCTAACCAACACTGCTCTTCCGTTTGGCTGGATCTTCACAAAGCAGAGCCAAGGACTGGAGGCGTGCAAGGTTGTGCAGCTAGTAGGTGGCAGCACCGGCCCAAGAACCCACCCAGTCTCCAGACTGCTAGTTCAGTACTATTAAACCTGGTGGCGCCCAGCAAGGCGCGAAAGGACTAGGAAAAAAAAAAAAAATGACAACGCAGAGAGAAAGACATGAACAGCCCCCACCACCCTCGCCCGACGTGGCGGCCCCAAGGCTCACCGAGGGCGGCGGTGGCCAGAGCAGGGTTGTGTGCGCTGAGCAGGCCCACGAGGGCCGCCACCAGCTGATCCAGGAAGGGCGAGGCGATGGCCTCGCGGTCCTGGTAGAGGGGCGCGCGCCGCTTGCGCCGTAGGTAGAAGTGCTCCTGCAGGAGGCAGTCACACGCGGCGGCGCGCAGGGCCTCCAGGTCCAGGGTGGGCGATGGCTCGGCGGGCTCGGCGGGCGGCGGCGGGAGTCCCGACAGGAACACTGTCTTGGTGAAGCCCTGATACCAGCGGTCAGCGTTCAGGGCGAAGGTCTGCGGATAAACCACGTACTTCATGAACTGCATCTTGGTGAGGATTCGCAGCTTCTCGTCCACCGACTCGGCCGCGTGCACCGTCGCCTGCCACCGCTCCACTCGCCGCTGCCGTGCCGCCTTGCTTTTGGCAGTCAGAGAGGCCACAATCGGCGGGTAGCGAGCGACGGGGGTTGCCGCGACAACTGCGCCGGTCACTTCTGGAGCCGCGACAGCGGCCTCGGCCGCAGTGTGCAATGACAGCCGCGACCCGCGGAGGGCTAGCCTGCAACACCTGGCCGCCGCCATCTTTGCTCGGGGTTTGCGACCCAGAGGTTAATTTCAGCAAATGTCCCTGCCCTCTTTGCCGTAAGGACCAATGGAAAGCGGGATTTGAGAAGGAGGCCGATTCTCAGAGGGCCTGAGGTACGTTGCGTCATTCATTTCTTAGCCAATCATATCACTCCTCCAACTTAGTTTCCAGTGTCCAGCAGTGTTTGTAGACCGAAGGCAGAACTTGTGTGCCAGTAGGTTTTCCACCGGCCTGGCTGGGAAGAGCGAGACTTTTAAGAAGGAATTGCCGCCACCTAGGTTGCTCTTCCCACCACGGCACAAACCTCCTGCAGGAAACCATTTAGGAACGTTCTGCACCGTAACCTCTAGCCCTTGGTTACATTTACTAGTCTGCATTGTGTGTGGCACATCCACCTCTGTGCTGTTTTAGTTCTTAGGGTTGAAATTTGTTAAAAATATTGTTCTAAAATGTTTTATTGATAATACGTTATTTTTTAAACGATGCAAGCAGCACTTATAAATGACTATTACTAACCTTTGAGAAAATAATTCCATGTCTCTGTATACTAATTGATATGTAGATAATTGGCTTGTTTTAATTCCCCTGATTTTTCAAAACGGGGAATATACTTTTACTTGGCTTTAACTGGAAAAAAAAAAGGAAGGAAATAATAAAAAAAAAACCACTAAGGAGTTATGTTCAAATTTTGCTTTGTGTTAAAACTCATTATTTCAACATGAGTTGATTCCTACTAATCTGTGAGCTCCTTGAAGAAAGGAACTTTTATTTTTTTAATCCTCAGCAATCAATACCTGTGCGTCGTAGGTCATCACTAAATACCAGCTGAAAATGTCACCTAAATCACTAAAAAGTTTACCTTATTTCAGGCAATCTAGTTTATGGACTCACTCTCCATTACAACTAGGAACTGGAATCATGTTTGTTTGCATTTATTGCAATAATTCTTGAGGGTACTGAAAACCAAACATTTTGTTGCTAAAAGGAAGTTGTGACTTATGTATACCTTTGCATAAGAAGTGATGGTACAACTTAACTATGAAGTTGCAGGTCTATTAAAATGACATTTAGAAACATATACTTTAAATTCATTACAATAATATCTTCTGTGAGAAGTTGCTAGCAGAATTCTCAAATATCTTGACATTAATATACCAAAAGGAGGACATAAGAGAGTTAAGATCTTTAAACTTTTTTCAGTATTTAAAAGGTAAAAGCAACATGTTCAGTATTACCCAAAGTGACCCTTCTTTGTGTGAAGAAATCATAAATATATTTTTAGAGAATATATCATAGAAATCCTAGCTCAACAGTTGTAGGTAGTTTCGTACTATTCCAACATAGATTTTAGGATTAGAAAACAGAACTAGAGACCAATTAACACTGTAAGAACAGTATTTTCAGAAATTGCTTTTGTACTTTTTTGGTTTGTGAATCAAAATAATTTTAATTATCCCATATTTGCTGATTGTCAACATTATGAACCAAGGAGGGAGGCTCTGGGAAAGGAAAGAGCATGCTTACTGAAGGCTGGGGCAGGACCACATAAGTATAAACAAAAGAGCATACTAGTGAGAAAGAATCCAGTCAGGACCATTTGGAAAGAAGTAGGCTTTCTTTCCAGTATGATCCAAAGTTCTTATATTACACACAAAGAAAGAGATATAAAGGGCAAGTCATACAGCATGGTAGGGGCAGTATCGGGACTAAAATCCAGGTTATCTGCCTGTCTGTCAGTTGTATTTAGTGAATAATTATTTAATGCATTTTATGTGGTAGGCAGTGTACAAAGTGCTTGGGATACTCAGTGAACCAAACAGACAAAAGCTTGTACTCTAACAGAAGGAAACACACAATACAATATAAAAAATGAGTAAATGATATGATTTGTTAAAAGGAAGTAAACGTTATGGAAAAAAAACAGAGCAGGGGAAGGAAGGCTCATCAATGCAGTCTGCAGGGAGAGGGTTTGCAATTTAAAGTATGTAGTCAAGAGTAATGCTCATGGAAAAGAAAACACTGGAGTGAAAGCCTGAAGGAAGTGAAGGAGTGATTCATGCTAATATCTAGGGAAAGAGGATTCCAGCAGGACGCTGAGATAGAAACATACCTGGTGGGTTCAAGAACCAGGAAGGCGGCCAGTGAGACTGAAGGAAATGACACATGTGGAGAGTAGAAGGAAATGGTATTAGAAATGGAACCAGAATTTATAGGTTCCCAGAGGCAATTGCTAGGATTATTAAGACTCTTCATAGTCGGGGAGGAGTGGGAAGCCATTGGAAATTTCTACTCAGAGGGAGGTCCTCGTGTGTCTTAGGTTTTAAAAGAATTACTCCATGTATTAGGTAGCTTGTGTGATTTAACAACAAAAATGTATTTTCTCCTAGTTCTAAAGGCTGCAAGTCTGAGATCAGGGTAACAGTATGATTGGGCTCTGGTGAGAGCTCTCTTCTGGCCTGAGGACAGCTGCTTTGCAGTGTCCTCACATGGCAGAGAGAGACTAAGTTTGCTGGTGTCCTTTATCATAAGGAGAGAAGCCTGTCAGATTAGTGTCCTAATTGTATGACCTCGTTTAACCTTAATTACTTCCCTAAAGGCTCTACCTCCAAATACAGTCACATTGGGGGTTACAGCCTAAACATATGAATTTTAGAAGGCCACAACTCAGTCTAGAACACTATGGCTGATTGGGAAATAAAGATTGTGGAGGGTCAAATTTGGAAGCAGTGAAACCGTTAGAAGACAATTTGGCATATTTTTGGTTCTGGCTAGAAGCAACAATAGCAGTAAAGAAGGTGAGTGGTTACGGATTCTGAACCGAATGTAGGTATGAGAAAGTCGCCCAGTCAGATAAGAGAAGGTCTATGGACAAGAGATGCATTTTTCCTTTAGTCTCTCATATTTTTCTGGGGTGGATGTTGGAGAGTGAGTTGATTTGGGGAAGGAAATAGGAGAATTTGTGAAACATGAATTTATTTATATGTGTTTATATAATTGAGACTCTTCTGGGGCGCTTGGGTGGCTCAGTCATTTGGGCGTCCAATTTCATCTCAGGTCATGATCTCGTGGTTTGTGGGTTCGGTCCCCATGTCAGACTCTGTGCTGACAGCTCAGAGCCTGGAGCCTGCTTCAGATTCTATGTCTTCCTCTCTCTCTCTGCCCTCCCCCACTTGCACTCTGTCTCTCTCTCTCTCTCAAAAATAAATAAACACTAACAAAATTTAATTGACATTCTCCTGGAAGAAAATGGATATTAATATCTTCCGTAGTAAGGTTGCCACTGGTCTTCAATTTAAATATTGTAGTCAAAAGCTATGACATTCACCAAGGATTTTTGAGCCCTCTCTACTTGATTCATTCAATAAATGTTTATCAAGTGACTTATTATATGCCAGCATATATGTGTTCTAGGTACACAGGTTATGGCAGTGAAATAATGGCTTTCATGGAGCTCACATGCTAGTAGATAAAATCATCTAACCAAAGAATCAAATATACGTGTCTATGTTAGATGGTGATAGGAGGTAATAGGAAAAATACAGCAGGGAAGGAGACCAAATAGTATAGGGTTGAGCGGAGTGATTTCAATAGACAGGGCAGAGAAGCTCCTCTTCCCTGCCCCCCCCCCGCCCCCGGAAGGACAGAGCCACGTGGACATCCAGAGGACAAATCTGAGAAAGGACAAAAGCCGCAGTATACCTAGAAAGTGGGAAGAATAGCGTGGAGGCCAGTGGGCTAACATGGAATGGGATGTTGCCATTTTGTCAGTGACAGCCAGTATCTTACTCAGAAACAGGTTCTGATGAGTTGGGTGATATTTATAATCACAGGTTCTCCCCCCTGTCGTGGTTGGGCATCAGAACAGTTCTGCTGATGTTTGGGTGAGACAAAAGCTGCCTAGTTGATTGTAATCCTTAGCCGAGCTTCTTAGGTCTGCAACTGAGGATGTGGGAAGGAAATGGCAACAGGATGTTTTCTATGTGCAGATATGGATGGGAGTGACAGCTGGTACTTTTGAGCTGTTTCCTTCACATATATTTCTTACCTGGTTGCATATATAACACATTTACATAAAACTGAAAATATAAAGTATTACTAGGGGAGGGTGTGTGTGTGTGTGTGTGTGTGTGTGTGTGTATGTGTGTGTGCGTGCGGGTGTGAAGTATTTTTGATGGTTGGTTTAGAATCCACAGGAAGGAAGCTAATCTTATGCCAGGTACCATATTAGATATTTCATATGTGTCATCTCCCGTAATCTCACAGTCGTGCTCCAAAGGGAATATTATTTTTCTTCTGGTTTATTTGCAAAATCATGGAACTCTTGCTCAGAACAAAGAATAGCTAAAACAATTTTGAAAAAGAAGAATAAAGTGGGAGGATCAGGCTACTTGGCTTTAAGGCTCTCAAGATCATCATCAATGGAAGAAAGATAGCCTTTTCAGCAAATGGTGTTGAACTAGACATCAACAGGTCAAAACCAAAACAAAGTAAGAAAAAGAAAACAACATTTGACCTCTTACATCTCTTGGAAAAATTAAAGTGGATCAAAACTTAAACATAAAATTATTAGAAAAAAATAACTTGCAAAGTACCCTCTTAAGAACTTGAAAAGTATAAGTTTGTATTTATCATTCTTGGTGGTGGTGCTGGTGGCATTGGGGGTAGTTAAGCAGTACACATGTAAATAGGGGTGTAACTCTTGTTTTGACAAAGTATATATGTTGGCCATTTTCATAATTGAAAATTTCAACTACAAAAATAACTACACGTGAGAACACGTCTGTGATTTTCACTCCTCAAGATAAGTTTGATTAACAAGTAGACAGCATTTCAGACTTACAAGAAACTGCTAATTCAGGATTCTCCAACTTCTTGGTTAGCTTCTTTTATTGGTATTCTCTTGATCAGAACTTGCTACTTTTCAGCATGTTTACATAATTTATAATCAATGTTTTACAAAGGCAAATCAGAGCCACTGGAGGGGTTTAGTGTCCCCCTTAAAATTAATTTTTCTTAAATGATACATGGCCAAGCTAACCAATGCAGAGTCCAAAGAATGTGCAGTAAAATTCTCTGTTCCTTCCTCATTCCCAGTCCCTCCTTTTCCTTCTCCAGAGGCAATTACTGTCAACAGCCTCCTGTACATTCTTCTAAAGAATGACATTCCTGCATAAGAATATCTATGTACATATACACATACTCAGAAGTCGTGTGAGATGCTGTTTATTCTTGTTACTGACTGCCTATTCAAGCCTGCTCTGAAAAGCTATTTCTTTCCTGCATCTTGGAAAAAATTTAGGGCAAGTTCTATTATTTTTCTAATTGATCTTAGATAAGTCCTCCAGTTGCTTCTAGGCACAAAAATATCTTAGTCCTATAATTACATGCTCAGTTCAGTGCAATAAGAAACAGAAAAAAAAAATGCTGTCAACTTTATTTAAAGTTCTGTCTTCTCTCCGCCCTTTTCCCAGTCGGCCTAGGCTGTCTGCTTGCTGTAGGAGGAGGGCAGGCTTGCCACAGGCTTCCTCTGTTTCCCTACAGCAGCTTCTCACCCAACTCACTAGGCTGCCAAGTTGTGAATCAGGCACCAGTCCACTATCCTCCCAAACTCTAGAAGACCAGTACTAAGCTCCTCCAAAGGGTCCCATTAGAAGGTCATTTTCTAGCTAAGTTGAAGATAAGGGCATCACCTTTTCTGCCCTCTCAATGACGATGTTGGGGAGACAGATTCTCGGTGTACCCTCTCAGTCTCTCCTGTCTTTTGGGATGGGGGAAGGGGTTAAAAACACAAAATTATGTTCTATAAACTTCTTTGCAATTCCTGCATGGGTAGACTGGCAATTTACCTAAAGTGGAACTAGCTGGTACCTCATGTTTTGGGGCTTTACCTGAAAATAAGACAGCAATAATTATATATACACATATATAGATATATAATATTATTATATATACATATATGCATATATGCCATATTATATATTATCGTGTATACATGTGTGTATTTTATATATACATATCTATTATATATGCTACAGTGTATATATTAAAGTATATATTATATGTATAATGTTATGTATGTGTACATATAGAGAGAAATTGAGAGAGAGATGGGGTGAGGGAGAGAGAGAGAGAGACAGAGAGATACCCTCTTTTTTTTCATATGAAATGTATTGTCAAATTGGTTTCCATACAACACCCAGTGCTCATCCCAACAGATGCTACCTTCAGTTTATTCTCAGCTATGCCCTCTTTTTTGAAAGCATTTTTCATATATAATTAAGGACTCAAATATTCTCATTATAAGTTTTGAGTTTTATTACATTCTAATACAAGCATTGGTCACCCACTGGAATGTATGGTCATTTTATAAGAATAAAAACATTTCTTTAATCAAATCACCCATTTCCTCATCTTTTGCCTTACTAAGAAAGTCCCTGGGGAAAGCAATCTTTCCAGAACATAAAGGCAAGCTTCACAAGGAGAGGCTCTTTGCCCCCCCACCCCAACTCTTTTTTTTTTTTCCTCTTCCTGAAATGAAGACGCAGGAAGACATAAACCATCAGGACAAAAGCCCCATCCTAAGAGTGGATAAGAAGCAGAAAAATAGGTGCTCCTGGGACATTTATATCATCTTTAAGTCATACACTAGTCCAGACGCATGCCTCCAGCCTTTTTGTTATGTGAGGGGGAGAAAATGAACAATAAACACAGGTTTATTGCTATGCTATAGATATGTTTATCTGCAATCTGTTTTCTTTTACTCTTGGCTTCAGAGCAGCAGACCTGATCACTGCCTCCCACAAAGCTTATAAAACTATAAATATTTTATATTGATGCTTATATAGAGAGAAAACATATGAATTTTTCTGTTTGAGGAGGATTTATTTTAAATAAAAAGAGAATTAATCTCATACATACCACGAACAGTCCTCTAGGGCAATAGATAAAAGTATAACTCACTTTTTTCCGTAGCTGCATTATAGTCATGCTATGCATTTACCATAATTTATTTAGGCAATCTCTTGGAAGAACATTCAGGTTAATTCAATTTTTTAAATTTCTTTCTTTCCTTTTTTACATTATAAGCAGTAAGGTAATAAATATTTTTAAGTACTGATGCTTTTATTTTTGTGGGCTAGACTCTGAAGAGTGGAGTTTCTGGGACACAAATAATATGCATTTTTTAAAAAAAAATTTTAAGTTTATTTATTTTTGACAGAGAGAGAGAGAGAGAGAGAGAGAGACAGAGCATGAGCGGGGGAGGGGCAGAGAGAGAGGGAGACACATAATCGGAAGCAGGCTCCAGGCTCTGAGCTGTCAGCACAGAGCCCGACGCGGGGCTTGAACTCACAGACCACGAGATCATGTCCTGAGCTGAAGTCGGACGCTCAAGCGACTGAGCCACCCAGGCGCCCCGCATTTTTATATTTAGACATATTACCTACCATTATGTTCCCATCCTGGTCATAAATGCACATCTTCTCACATTCTCACCATATTTGCCAAAGTATATGAAATGTCACTATTCTTAATAATACCTCCATATAGGTATTATCTCCCATAATGTAAATTCCATGAGAGCCAGAATCTTGTCTTTGTCACAGCTATCTCCCTAGCACCAGGAGAATATAGATTTCCACAGTAGGCAACTAAGAAGAGATCTTATCTTTAGGTATATTCTTTTTAAACACATACATATACCCAAAGAATAATAATATAATTACTTTTCAATATTCCTGTGCTATATAGGTTATCTATTATCTTCCCTACAACCAGCTAGGAGAAGAAATCTAGGAATAAATGTATTTACGACTTATTTGGTGGCAGCGAGGTAAGAAAGATGGAGGTCTGGTTGGGAGAATATAGCAGGAACTTCTGATTCTTTTGGTGGTCACGTGAATATGCTGTGCTCCTCAGCAGAGACAGGACTGAAAGGGGAGAAAAGAGTTAAGTGGGACAAACATGTGGAGCCAGTAATAAGGTGTCTCAGTCACCTCCAGTGCAAACCTTAAGGGGTGCAAAAAACTCAGTAATCAACATAAATAATAATTTAATGAAACATCTTTAAAAATCAAAATCAATATCAAAAAGTCCATGATGAACAAACTATGAACATTTTTTTAAAAAGGCAGGATCAGGAGAAGCACTGATATAGTCACAGTCTACTCAGAGTCAAGAAGTGAGCCTCGACAAGCATGCATATGATGCTTTCTTAAATGTTAAACAGTGAGTTTCCCTTCATCCTTTTCTCTGTTTGCCGGTTGTTTCTGGTCCTCGCTCCCCACCAAGAACTTTTTAGGAGGGTACCAATGAAATTAAATATACTTTTTTTCTTACATACAGGGCTAGATTTTAATATTGTTTAGTATCTCACCAAACTGATTATACCCTAAGCATGAGGCTACATATTTTCCTATTTCTTTGTCATTGAAATATGAACATGTCTGCAATATAGTTTCTGAAATGCAAACGTATATTTCAAATGTTCTTTCAACTTACACAACACAGTGTTCCTTAGGCACATGGCAGTAATCTGTTATATTTGGAACATATGGCTGCATTTGATACATCAAGTGTCTTTTACAAGTGAAGTCATCATCCCAGTTTTATGGAAACTTGTCTGCAATATGACACAGGGGAAAGACCATGATTTTCCTCTCATTATTCATTACATTTTTTTTTTCAAATTCACATCAATATAAGTGGGTCTAAAAATTAATTTTTCCTAAAATAACTCAAGTAGTTAAAATAATCTTAAACAACTTATTATAAGCAGTCATCAAAGTATGGTATTCACAGTGGGAAAATAAATTGTTACCGCCTTTTGGGAGAGTACTTTGGTGATACAGTTGAGCCTCCTAAAATGCCCATTACTACTAACCCTGAGGAAATTACTCATAATTCAAAGAGAGTGACTCAGTATAATTTGAGTGCTGCCCACTCCCAGGAAAAAGTTGAGCTTTGCCCAAGTCGGGGCCAGAGGCTGACCTCTCACTGCACCATTACCATCACTGTCACCACCCCCTACGCGATCTAAGTCCCTGCTGTCTTATCAGGGATGTTTGAAGATCCCAGAACCACTGAACCACATATGGGATCAGTCCTCCGTCTAGGACTGCTTGTCTGTGCATCCTTCCACCCAGCTTCCTGGTCCTCCACCAAGAACACTTTTCCCTCCCCTTTCCAATTAGTGCGCCCTCTGCCCTGTCGACTGTCTTTCTTGCATTTGTGTCTCCACTTTGCCTCTTCCTCTCCTTCCTCTAGGCTCTGTTTTATATAGTCATGCATGAGAAGGAAAACAGCCCTGAAAAGATGGTCTTTACTTCAGGTTACAGGAATTCATCACTGTTTACCTTGCAGTGACATCTGAGGTAGACAAAATGGTCTCAGGGTAAAAGTGAAAGAGGGGAAGAGGGAAAGACATAAAGAATAACTTGCTTGGCACTTTGCAATATAATGTTTGTTATTTGTCATAGGAAATTTGTGATCGTAAATAGTAAACATTTGTAATAGCAAATATTTGTAATAACAAATAGCATACTTACACACAATTATCTAATAACAAGGGATTGTTTAGATAAGGCGTCGTACATTTAAATTAAAAAATACTATGAAACCAATAAAATAAAATTTATAAAACAATAAAATGCTGGGGCACCTGGTGGCTCAGTCGGTTAATGCCGCCTTTGGCTCAGGTCATGATCCCATGATTTGTGAGTTTATGAGTTTGAGCCCTGTGTAGGGCTCTGTGCTGACAGCTCAGAGCCTGGAGCCTGCTTCAGATTCTGTTCTCCCTCTCTCTTTGCCCCTCTTCCGCTTGTGCTCTCCCTCCCTCTCAAAAAGAAATAAATAAACATTAAGAAATTTTAAAAAATAATAATAAAATGCTTTTGAAATAAAGACAAATTTTAAAACCAAGATTTACAAGAAAACCTGCATAAACCACGTGATCTAATAAGACCTATATGCACACAAAGACATGTAGAAAAACCCAGGAAAGAAGTGCAATTAAAATGTTGACGAAGGTTGAAAGCAGGTGATGAAATTATTGGCATTTTTCTTCCCTGTAACTTCTAATTTATCTTTATTCTTTCTTTCTTTTACAAATCAGAACAAAATTTAACTTAGAAGAAGTTAAGAAAAAAAGTAAGATATTACCAGAATCTCAATAGATGCATCAGATATTATTCCACCAGATGGCCAATTACTTGCTAAATATATCTGATCATATAGTAAATTTCTAACCCAAAGTAGAATTCTGGGTTAGAGTGTATTGACCTTCCATGTCAAAGTTTAATTGTCTGCTCACCCAAGTTCAAATTGGAGAGAATAAACTATAAAATTCAAGGGCTAGAATTTGGAAGAAGCTATCAGAAGAAGTGGAGTCAAAACAGAGAATAACCTGAAAGAAGCCAGTGTGGAATCAGAACAAGTTAACAGTTACCCCGGAACAAGCTCACTTTTGGTTTAAGTGCAGGCTTAATGGCCTACAACTTGAACTGACAAAAACAAAACAAAACAGCAACAACAGGATGGTTTGCAGAGGCTTCCCAAGGAGACAGATAGCAGGAAGAGGACCAAGATAAAAGGCACAATGTCACATCCAGCCTGTCTGCACTGTACATCAATGGGAGAGTAAACAGAATTTTAGACTTGTGCCTACGAAGTGACATTCTGAACTAGCGAGAAAGTAATGTCTTTGACAGAGGAGCTGCCTTTATAGCCACACCTCCATGGTTCCCTGAGCCCAGCAGTCATCAAAATATGAAATCTGTGATGTGGGTTGAAGACTCTGGACCTGAGTTTATCCTTTATATTGTAATGGCCATATCTCTGTGTAGAGTCTTGTATGCCATATCAATTTCATGTATGATGTTTGAGGCGATGGCCAACTTGGGCGGAACTATGAGCAGATAAATTATTCCATATGAGAAAGTTGCTGATGACAGCAAAGGTTAAATATAAGGGGTCAGAATGGAGGCATAGGAAGTTCTAATAAAGCTATTGCAATGGTCAAGAGAAAAATGATGAGAATCTGAACAAAGCTAGCTGAAGTAGTGGTGGAAAGAGCAACCTATAGGAGAGACATTGTGGGTGTATAATGAATGGAATTTGTATGAGGGAAATAAAGAAAATGAGAAATCTTCTGGAATAACTCTAAGGGAAACAATACAGATGGTGGCATCATTTTCCAAATGTGAAGAAAAAATGTTTGTGGGAGAAGATGATGAATCCAGTTTTGGATAGCTTCTTACCAACCATTTGCTATATGACAATGGAACTCAGGACAAAGGATGAGGTTAGAAATACAGATGTTGCGATCAATAAATATGTGGTAGGTTGAAACCATGAGCATCAGTGAGATTGCCTTAAGACATTATTGAGAATGAGAACAGAGTGGTTTGGAGACTTGATGGCTACCAATATTTTAGGGGTTGACAGATTAGAGAAACTTTGCCAAGGTAAAGGAAGAGAAACCTCTTCAGAGGGAGGGAGAAGGCCAGGAAAGAGAGGTTTGGTAGAAATCATACTAGAGGGGCGCCTGGGTGGCGCAGTCGGTTAAGCGTCCGACTTCAGCCAGGTCACGATCTCGCGGTCCGTGAGTTCGAGCCCCGCGTCAGGCTCTGGGCTGATGGCTCGGAGCCTGGAGCCTGTTTCCGATGATTCTGTGTCTCCCTCTCTCTCTGCCCCTCGCCCGTTCATGCTCTGTCTCTCTCTGTCCCAAAAATAAATAAAAAACGTTGAAAAAAAAATTAAAAAAAAAAAAAAAAAAAAAAAGAAATCATACTAGAGAATCCCAAATAGTGTTGAACCCTGAAGAGAATTCAAATAAGAAACAGATCATTCCTATTGATTTGAGAATAAAGAAGGTATTACCGACACAAGTGAGAACACAATTATGGAGTAAACTGAAAACGATATTGCTGTGGGTTGTGTAGGTGAGGAGGTGGAATCCATGAGTTCTTCTAAAAAACTGTAATTTAAGATTGAATACATGCAAGATGATATTGATAACATTTTTCTAAAATTTAAAGAATAAAACAAAATAAACAGGCAGGTACCCAGCGCTCAGTTCAGTAAGTAGAACACTACCAGTAGCTTTGAAGAATTCTCCTTCCACTGAGACCCCAATCTCATCCCTCTTTCTCCCCACCCTGAGGTAACCGCTATCCTGAACTTTGTGTTTGCAGTTCTTTTGTTTGTCTGTATAGTTTTATCTGAGTGGATATTCTTAAATATTTACTCTCTGAAGGTCAGCCTTGGACTTGTGCAGTGAACAACTGTTGTGACCATTCAAGGTAGTGCTAGTTGTATATTGTTCAGTTTTGATGTTTTGGAACTTTTTATAAATGGAGTCATGCAAAGTATTTTCATCTGTGATGAGCTTAGCCATTCAACTTTAGGTTTCTGAGACTTACCTATTTTGGATAGGTAATTGTAGTTTGCTTTTAGGTTATATGGAATTACCTTTATGGAAATATTTCAATAGGGTAATCCTCCTGTTCAACATTTACATTGTTTCTCATTTTTGGGTATTTCAAATAATCCTCCTTGAATGTATCTTCCCTATGGTATATGCCAGAAGTGGAACAGTTGGGTCATCTTCAACTTTATTAGGGTGTCAAATATTTTTTCTAAGAAATTGTTTCCACTTACTAGAAATTTATCATCAGCAACACTTGATATTGTCAGAGTTAAACTTTTGCTCATTTGGTGTGTGTAAAATGATCCTTTTTGGTGTGGTTCTAATTTACATTTCCCTGACTACTGGTGAATTTGAACATGCTTTAATACATTTACTGGTCATTTATATTTCCTCTGTTCTGACATGCTTGTTCAGGAGTTGTCCATCTTTTTTCAAATGATTTGTAAATGTGTTTTCCAGTTTATGACCCGACTTTTCACTTTCTTTATTGTATCATTTGATACATATAATTTCTTAACTTCAGTGTGGTCATATTTATGTTTTGCTCATTTTTAAATCTGTTTGAAGTGATACTTAGCAACCCTGATGTTGTAGATATATTACCTGTTTTATTAATTTTTCACATTTTAATCTTTAATTCATCTAGAATTGATTTTTGTAGATGGTGTGAGATAAGGGTCCATTTTTCATGCGTTTCCTTATGACTAATAAATCATTTCTTCCCATACTACAGGTAGCTGACATCAATGGTAACATTCCTGTAATAGCTGCATTTCTGGATTTCCTGAAAGCAACTTTCCTGCCTCTAATTTCCTGCATTAACACATTCTGCTCTCAACAACCAGGCTGAACTCTGAGTGTTACAATATTGTTGAAGGAATAGTCAAATGTAGAAACTTGAATTTGCTAACAAATCTAGACGATTCTAAATGTTTTCCCAAGCAATGGAGTAAAAAAGACAGCTGGGGATAGTACAGAAGGATATTGCAAATTTCAGAGGATGGGACATTGAGGTTTATAGGTTGAGTGATTAGAATAATCACAAATCAGACAGGAAGGATAGTATGTTCACCTGTGCACACATGAGCACACACACATGTATGTACACAGAGGCAACCCTCAACATTCTCAAGTTTGGTTTTTGTACATTATTCAGCAAATATTAATATTTCTCAAATTGCCTCTTGTACAATGAAGTTGAACTTTTATGCATCAGAAAATAGTAGACTTCAATCTCTAGTTCAAATAGTAGATGGCAACGGTCCTTAGAATTGGTAGCACTTAGAGATCTATGAGGATCAGTCTAGTTCATTCAGGATTTAAATCATTTGAGTTGTTGAGTTCATCTTTAAAATGGAAACAATATTCCGATTCTGTGTCTCCCTCTCTCTGCCCCTCCCCCGTTCATGCTCTGTCTGTCTCTGTCCCAAAAATAAATAAAATGGAAACAATAGCCTATCTACCTGATAATAGTATTAGGTTTAAATAAGATGATGCTACTTCAGAGTGCTTCCAAGAGTGATAAGCATGTTGTGAATGTTCAATAAATTTTAGCTGCTGTTGTGGTTATCTAGCGCTCTGTCGTCTTTGGGATAGGGATCAGGAAGATGAACTAATCCACACATCCTAATGAGATAACAGACACTACTTTTCCTGAGCCTGCCCTCACCGCCTGATCCCCCAACACTCACACAGTATCTATTTTCTGTTTGTGAGAAGTTTTCATTTATAACACCCCTAACACGTACCACTTGGGATCATAAAATAATATTCTGTAGAGCGGTGATAACATTGTATGCACCCCAAACTAACAGTATCAGCATCACCTGGGTACTAGAAATGTATCTTTGGGAGCCTCACCCTAGATCAACTCAAACAGAAACTCTGGGGGTATGGTGCCCAGCAATGCACATTTTAGCATATGCCTTAGGTCATTCTGATGCATGCTAAAATTTGAGAAACACTGCTTTAGGGTGTCATTCTGGGTCATGGTTGGGAAAAGAATTTACCCCATATGGTACATATAGATTTTAATTAACAGACTACTTACAGAGGGGTAGACAGGGTTAACAGAGCAAATGAGGGATGGCGAAATACTCAAAGACTAGCCACTGTCGTCAGACATGCCCACCTCAAGTTCTGAACGGGCGAAAAAAAGAAAGCATATTACCAGAGCCCTGAGAGACCTGTACTCTGAAGGAGGAACCACTTGATGGGATCTGTCATCATGGGAAATACAAAACAGGGAGGACATAAGGAAGAAATACCCTAACTTCTCTCCTCTCATATTCTTTATCCAAACCAGCTACAAACCAGTCAGCAAAGGAGCCCCAAGGCAGGCAGTCCTCAGGACTCAGCTTCCCAGTTTAGGGAGCATGGCAGAGAAGGACAGAGAATAGATTTGGAAGCTGGGTGCAAATGGACAATAACCAGCAGCTATACTGTGAAGCCTGAGCAAAGAGGCCGACAGAAATAGGAGCTGAGCGCACTGTCATTAATATAGGCGGTAATTCGAAAGACAGATCAGGCATCTCCTCAGTGTCTCCTCTTCCTACTTCCAGTTAGAAGGACTGAAATAGTAGACATCAGTTTCAGATGAGAAGATTTTAGCATCATTGAACAAATGGCTATCATGTGATTGACACTGGACTGGGCACTGGGGATTCAGCTGTGACTAAAACAAAATTCTTGCTCTGATGTGCTAGCCTAGGGGGATGGAAAATAAACAAATAGGTAATACTCCATGTGGATAAGCACTCTGGAGGATGATAAGATACAAGATTAGAAAACAGAGAGTGATGATGGGGAGGATGCTTTTTTAATCAAGTTGATTAAAAAAAAGAAAAAGAAAAAAAGAACTTCACTATGGGGGACGCCTGGGTAGCTCACTTGGTTAAGTGTCTGACTCTTGGTTTAAGCTCAGGGCATGATCTCCTGGTTCATGGGTTTGAGCCCCTGCATCTGGCTCTGTAATGGCAGCTGTGGAGCCTGCTTGGGTTTCTCTCTCTCCCTCTCTCTCTACCCCTCCCTCACTTGCTCTCTATCTCTCAAAATAAGTGAACATTAAAAAAAAAACAAACAAAAAACAAAAAACAAAAAACAAACAAACCTTCCTAAGGGACATTTGAACAGAGAACTGAAGGGAATAAAGGAGTGAGCCTTGAAGATATCTGAACAAAGAGAGTTTCAGGCAGACAAAAGAATAAGCGCATAGGCTCTTAAGGAGCAGAAGGAGGAATGGGAGATAATATCAAAGGTAGCAGAAGTTATTTCCATTGTATTTCTAATCCTATAATGAAATCGGCTTGTTTATGGTTGGTATCCAGGGCTAAGCCCTAAGCCCTCTTTCTGTAAAGAAATAAGGTTTTTATTAATTGTATATTTACAGCAATACAAATTCACTGCATAAGATCTGGAACATTTAGAAACTGTTATGATCTTTTTCTTTCTGTAAATCTTTGTAGTAGTTGTTGTTTGTTTCTTATTTTTGGAAAGGGTGATATGTCCCATCCAATAAATCCCATCATATTTCATAATTTGAGAGTATTTTAAAATTTAAATAAACTTCTAAAAATTTTAGAATACTTTTAGATTTACAGAACAGTTGCAAAGATATTATGGAATTCTATTTCCATATACCCCTCAACCAGTGTCTATTTTTAACATGTTACATTACCATGGTGCGTATGTCACAGCTAAGAAACCAGCACTGGTGCATATTCATTAACTAAACTCCACTCTGTTTGGATTTCACTCGTTTTTCCATAATGTCCCTTTTCTGTTCCAAGAGCCCATCAAGATACCGCGTTACATTTAGTTGTCACGTCTCTTTAGCATCCCCTGGTCTGTGAGAGCTTCCCAGGTTCTCCTAGTTGCTCATGACCTTGACAGTTTGGAGGAGTACTGGTCAGTTTATTTGGAAACTACCTCTGAAAGAGGTTTGTTTAATATTTTTTCATGGTTAGATTGGGGTTATGGGTTTCAGAGAGGAGCACCACAGAGCTAAAGTGCCATTCTCATCAAATTATATCAAGCATACATGCTATCAACATGACGTATTTTTGTGACGATTTTAAACAAAGAATTTAACAATTACAGACTTGCATAGGGGATAAACACCATATATATATTTGGAAATGTAAGGAGAAATTGGGTATTTTTGTAGTAAAGTAAGATGATATATTTCTGTACTTTGCATATGTATACACAAACACATATACACGCAAAAGGATATAGTTTTTGCATACCTACATATGCTTTTTAAAAGTAAAAACTGACCACAAGATGTCGCTGTTAACTAATGTATGAGCAAGACGGTTGCTTCAAAGAGCAGTTCGGTTTTGCAAGGCATATGTGGTTAAAACCCATAATTTTAAAACTTTGGCAATAAGTAACCCCCAAAATGTTTCAGTTTTACAAAACCACTAGAATGTTTTGAGTTTGGGATGTTACATTTTTTGTCTTTGAGTTTCACAAAAAATTTTCCCTGGAATTCACACCCAAGTCTATTTATTTGGAAATTTAATTTAAAACAATATGTTTTTTTTTTTTTTAATGAAGTTGAATGCTCTATTCTTAAATAGAAAACAAATCCACAGAAATCACTCTGAGTTTTTATTATCCTTTTGACCAGTAACAATAGCGATATTTTCACTAATGAGGATTTCCTCAAGAAAAAAATTTAATAGAAAATGAAAGAGCATCATACACGATGCTTTATATAACTAGAATGGGTCTTATCCCCAAATAATAACTTAGAAATAAAATTATTAAATTTGGATCTTTTACTTTTCCACTACATAATTTTAAAAAATGGCTCTGCATGTAAAGAGGAAAGAAGTCTATTTTTAACCCCCTACTCCCAGCATATCCATATTTAAACTTTCCTGGATATAACAGTTTTAATTTCCAAAGCAGATCCTGTAACTCTGACTCTGTTATGGTTTTGCTGTTTACTCACCCTACTTTCTCTAGAGTCTCCTCTCCCCTTGTTTTTCTTCTGCCCCTGACAGTACCTTTCATTTGTTCCATTCTTTACGAATTTAGGGTAGCCTTGTCCATTGTTGAATAGCATTAATGACCAGAAAGCTCTTAATAGTTGAGCTACCTGTCTACCTCTCTGTAGCTTTTACCCACTGGCCCTACTTTTGTCCTTGGGAATCATGCAAAGCTAAATCCTTTCTTGCTTTACATAACAGATTTTCAAATACTTGGTGACAATTGTCTTTTACTTCCCTAAGCTTCTCTTTTCATTTTCCTAAACTCACCCAGACTTTTTGGCCATTTTCATATTAGTCCTGCTTTTAGATCTCCATCATCCTACCACTCTCCTCTGATATTATAGACTTGCAATGGTCTTCTTAAAATGTGAAGCACAGAACTGAAATTTAATATGGTAGACATAGCTGGAGGAGCGAAGAATGCATTGGGGCCATTTTGGTAACCTGAAGACATTACCCACTTTATTAATTTATCAACCCTTTGTAAACCCTCTGCTAATGAAATACTGCCACCTGGGTTCCTAGTGGTCTGATGAGTGTGTGTGCATGTGTCTGGTGTCTGTGTGTGTATGTGTCTGACTCCCATCTACCTCTCTAGCCTTATTCTGAACTTTAATGCTTCTGACATCTAGGTTATGGCTGACCAAACAGAAAAAAAAAAAAATTCTCTCTCTCTCTCTCTCTCTCTCTCTATATATATATATATATATACACACATGTATATGTGTGTATGTGTGTGTATATTTATATATATCCAATGAGTTCTTATATCATTTATGTGGAATCTTTCCATGTGATTATCAATAGTACAGAAAAGGGGAAAGTCATATTTGCTAGATTTCTTTAATAATGTAGCCAAAGCAGGCCAACTGGAACTGGACTTGAAATCCCAAATGTTTGAATTGTCATCTAGATTTAAAACCTAGGACCTAAATTAACTTATGAATTAACGAACTCTCTTGGAATACAGTGCCTAAGCTGGATGGCTATATAAATAGCAAACAATGGGATAGTAGGATAGTGAAGTGGCTTAGGATGTAAGGATAAGAAACAGATGGACTGGTTTCAAGTCTGTGTCTCCCGCTTACTAGCTATGATACTTGGGCAGCCCCCGTATTTGCTTTGATACCTACTCCCAGGGTCGGTGTCAGGGTTAATTGAGGTGAGGTATATAGGCTCTTAGTACAGCACCTGGTCCATAGAGTGCACTCAGTGAAATATAGCTATTATGATTAATAGCAAACAATTCTTAAATACATTCGTACTTTCTGTATACATAGAATTGACATATTTAAAGAAACACATTGATGGATTTACAATGATACCAGAATACCTGGCCTCTCTGTAGTCCAGTTAGTGCTTATGAAAAAGCTGTCAAGAATTGGAGAATTGTCTTCCTGTGATGGGATAGAACTATCTCACAGAGGATTGATTTTTAACTGAAGCTTAATCAACAATCTAACCAAGTGATCTTTCTCCTTTCCTGAATGTGTCAATAGTAGCATTTGGCTCTGGTTTATTGGACCACCAAATTTTAGTCTGCATGGGGTCACGACAGAGAGGGTAGCTAAACCTCCTTCGTTTCTCTCCTCACTACCTCTTCAAATTCTGGGTCTTCTTTTCAACTTGGGGCTCTCAAAAAACTGAGACTTGGCTGGAGGAAAATAAAAACCTTCGTATGATAAACCACACTTTGTTCCCTTGGTATTTTAGAAGATGGTTCCATTAAAATCAAGGCCTCTGTATTGGTTCCTTTAAATGAAGACAGTTTGGAGAATTTCAAAAGGCTTTCACCATTACCTCATTCCCATCCCATGGGTGCCTTTAAACAGCCAGTTCAGCAGGAAATCAGATGATGAATTTCTCAATACTGTGTTATAAACTAAAGAACGACAGACTTTCCTCCCATGTCCAGTATCCATCGTTATCAGTCTTTCACCAGAAGTTCATCATCTGGCACAGGTCTTACAATATGTTGCCCCAACACAATTTGGCTCTGGCACAGTGACCATTTCATCTTCACTGATAATCTAGTGATTTGTTCCGACTGATTTGTCTGACACTAGAATATGTCACAGTTACAATATAGATCTGCTATTATGAATTATGTATGTTATTGAGTTATTAGGAAAGCAGATTGAGCCATATTCACCTACAGGCTCTATGGTATCATGAAATTTAAATTAGGCAATTTGATAAAATTTATTAATTCTTTTAGCAATTTACTACATAAGTTCTGTAGTCACAGGTATTTTGTCAAGTTATTCATACAGATATCCTGACTACAGTCCTGACTTAGGGATCTATAAGATCTGTAGGGGTTTCCCCTTCTTTTCTTTGGACCTTACTCTATTAAAGAGACAATTTTATCATATATAAAGCTAAAACTTTATTTTTGCATTGATAATTTGCACGCAAAAGATACCTTCTCAAGTCAGGGAATTTCAAATTTGGATCCATAGTTCCGTTCCTTTCCAGTTTGTGAGAGCAATTTTTCCCTTTGAAAGGAATCTATACATTAGCTTGAGAGGCAATACTTAGAGTGCATTTATAAGCAACAAGCACAATCTCATTAAGTTCTCTTTAATTTAATTTCAATGGTATTGATTTTATCTGAAGGACACATCATTCTTGATTTTTCTGATGTACACAAATTACTGTAAACCTCACTCTCTGGCCTTTTTCTCTCAGAGGATGGTTAAGGTCAGCGATGATGTATGTTCTAGGACATTGTCAGGAAGGAGAGTAAAAAGTCCTCTCTAAAAGCTGTCCCCTTCACTTGTCTTCTTATAATTGGAGATGGGGGGGTGGGGGAACTACCCACCAACATGGTTGCTGGCTCTAAATCTGTGTACCTTCTTCACTCTGGAGCTCAGCGCAATCTGAGCATTGGGACAGACTCTCTGTGGGAGTTGGTAGAAGTTCATCACTCAACCCTGTGCTTATAGACCATAAATGTTCCAGGAAAACATCACAGAGCACTGGGCCTGTTGGCTCAATGGCCCCAGACTCTCAGTCCGTCCTCTTTGATATAAGTGAAATAATCTGGGTTCTAAAACACAATGCCTTTGCAATCCAATGGATCACTAAACAATTTATATGACGTCGACTCAGCTTCTAAAGTTGGTCGGTGAATACCAGGAGCGGTGTGCTGACTTACAATTAGAAGACAGACCTAGCTTTACTTCATGTTTTTTTTGTGTAAGTTAGCTAACCAAAAGAACTACCAATGTTGGCATATGAATACGAAATGGGTATTTATATCACAATTCACTTATAAATGACAAATTTGTGAGAACAGGGAGGCTTATAATGATTGATCTCCCCATGTGCGCATGGCTCTGTAATGTTACAAAACTGACATGATTTTCCAAAGAAAAGCATGTTTTCCCTCTACTGAGCAGATCCCTCAGATTCTGCTCTCATTTATGCACTATGGGCATCAGCAGGGAATCTGGCAGAGAGACTCTCTGCTATTAATGACTTTGGACCAGGAAATTTCCTTGAAATTCTTATTGGCACTACAAATGTCATCTTCACTTAATGTCTGGAGTTTATAGGACTTGTTGGATTTGCAATGGCTCATTTTAATTTGCAGTTCTAGATGATTTCCATGGATCATCATCAAAAACTGTGTATTAAAACTCTGTTACTTAACTCTATCTATTACCTAATATGGATTAGAAGCCTTCCAATGAGGTAGAATGAATTGGCTATGGATCTATTTCCGCATCTGAACTTAAGCACCGAACTCCGGTAATGCCAGCAGCTCGTCACTGCCCTCGTCTTTGTTACCTGCCCTTCCCCCAGTGATCACATAGACAAATGTAGCTTGAGTCCCCTCCCCCTTCCTGTCCATCTGCCACAGATTCACTTTTCACCAGCACTTAATTCTCTATCAAAATATTTTTCCAGGATGAGAAAAGAACCAACTTCCAGGCAAAAGAAAAAAAGTGATTCTAGTTAATGACTTCCAGATAAGAATTTGCTTATTTTCCTAATGGCCTACTGTGTCCTGCTAAGCTATCATGTCACAAACAGAATAGATAACTTTAATGGGAGAACTGCCTAAGGATCTTGGGACATAGCCACAGCCCCTTTGTCTACATAAAATATTTTTTTTTAATAAATAAATTAATGGGAGCTGCAAACAAGTGGAATCTAAGAATAATATAACTAAGTCTTCGGGCAAAATATTTTTACAACATGTGAAATTAATAAACATAAAACCTCTAGAGACTAAATGCATCATTTTTCATCTATCATGAGAAAACATTTTCTGTACATGGGAGATGGTGTGGAAAAAGGTGACTGTGGTGAGAACGCGTTTGTTCCCTCGAAGGCAAGATTGAGAATTCCAGTCTTGCATTGTGTCACGCACACACCCCTCTGCTGTTTTCTGCCATAATTACCTGAGACACATCACCCAGCGCAGCCACTAATATGAAACCCCTGCTCAACAGAATGTAAACACTACACAAACAGTAATGATGGTCTTTAGCTCACCACAGTGGGCTGACCACATCAAACGTGAATGAATAGTTGGTTTCCAGAATACTGTCAAATAACAGAAAACCATCTGTTGCCGAAAATAACATTGGGTGGTGGAAAAAGAGATCCCCAAATTGTTTTTTCCCCTCATAATAATAAATGAAATACAGTAAAACTATTAATAAAAACACAATAGCAGACCGGAGCTATCATTTAAGAAAAACATTTCAGTATGTTTTATTATAGTTAACAGTTACAGAGAGGAAAAGTAAAAATTTGGGCAGAACTGTGGTTACCATTTTCAGAACTACGCCAACATGGAGAGTACCTCACCTGCCTCCAGGAAAATACTTCCTTTTTGCCTGTTTTTCTCAATCTGTAAATGATGCCCAAGGGGGATCTCTTTAAAGAGATACTGGGTTTAATGTTTGTAACGTGGTTTTTTGCCCCGAAGTTAAAAAAAAAAAAAAAAAAGTAAAGTACAAAGTATTATTATAGCATTTGTGGCATTTAAACCTATAATTAAAGTGACCAAATATTTTCCATACCCCCCCCCGCTTACATTCAGTTCTTTACAAATTTTTTGCAAGTTCATAATTTGAAGCTAAAACTTTCCCCATTCTATTCATTAGTAGCTTGGAATCACTTAAAAATTATTCAAACAAGTTTATGTTTTGGTGATCTGTCTTGGATAATTTGGAAGCCACTGATGTTTCTATGTAAAGCAATAATAATTCTGTATTTTGGATTAGACCTTAAAATGAAATGTAGCATGCAGGACACCAAAGGGAGCTTAAATTCAGTTGGGAAATAATAGTTTAATGATAATAATATCATTCATAGATTAAAACCATGATGTAAACATGTTCTGTTGCAAATTTTGCTTTGGAAATGCATTATTGATACTTGGATCAGTTCCTCCTCTCTCATTTGACTTATTACCTCATCAACTGGTTTGAATGCTGTACAGAAAACCTAGAATATAATAATTGTTTTCATATTTTGAAAAAGACTATATTTCTAGAAACAAGATAGACTCCAAAATTTTCCCTTACATTATGCTTCTTCATCGTTTAAGAAAAACTGTAAGCATGTAAACTTTTAAGATGAATTATGATCTTATAAACATATACTATAACAAAATTCCATCAGAGATTAATGATAATATTTTAGTTTTTGCTCTTTAACACTTAAGCAATAGATATTATGAGGCGGGGGTACAGGATGAGGGCAGAGAGGAGGAAGGTGAATAATCCTTTCAACTTTAGGTATTACATATACATTTCTTTTATATTTGTTTCAAATCCAGTAACCAGACAGTGTAACTGGCCAGGCTATTCATTCTATGTTGTCAATAAAAGGAACAAGCGGATGAAGACTTGTTTTTTTCATTCTCAGAGGTTTGGTAAAGATACTGCATATTTTGCACACTTAAGAGCACAGATCATCATGTGTTTTTTTGAGAATATTCCATGCTCCACTGGATCAGGCAAAAGCAGCACCAAAGAATTAGACACAGAGAGTTATTTCAAGGAATTGAGAGAAACAGAAACTAATTTCAATACAGCGTGTTGAATGATACCTTGAAAGTAAATTTTCAGGGTTTGGGCAGTAGCTGGAGGAGAAAGTTGTAACAGCCCTGGACAGTCGGCAAGGACAGTTTAGAGGATGGTGAGCTACCTCAGACCTTTTCCAGTGAGTCTCCAAATGCTCTGGAATTTAATGAGATCCTTGTTTCTCATAGTATGGTCCAGGGACTGGCATCATTGCATTTCCTGGAAGCTTGTTGATATACAGAATTTAGGGCCCCAATCCAGACCTCCTATATTTTAGAGATTACTAGGCAATTCATGTGTACATTAAGTTTGAGATGCATTATCCTAGATTCTGTCTTCTTAATAACCTTCAAACCCAGCTGAAAACAGGCATTTGTATTTCCTTCTATGTTTGAATTTTGGGAAGACACCTCTCAAAGAGCGCCTCCAGTTCATGCAAAGTGTTTCAAGCGGAAAGAATGGTTCCAGGATAACCCTTGATTCTAATTCCCCACAGCCTCCTCGTGAGTAAAATGGTTCACAAATTCCTGTTTGCCAAGGGCACGTGAAAGAGATAATAAGAGGCCTGGGGATCTGAAGCCGGAAAGGATCAAGAGGGCAGCTCATGGAACAGAGGCCCCTTCTATCTCAGTCTTAGAAATTTCTCCCTATGCTCAGACACCCTCCAGGAAGAGGTGAGGAAGAAGGGTGATGTGGAATGGGAGAATTAGCACAGGGCAGAGTCTTTGATTTAGCCAGCTCATCTGAAAGACACCAAGTTGTAAACCAGAAGAAACTGGTTTGCCTTGCAGGGTGAAGTTTGTAAGGTTGTTCTCTATTAGCAGATAAGGACTAGGAGCAAAAATAATTCTTTTATGCAAAATAAAACTGTACTTTTGTACACCTGATTAATAATATGACCATTTTAAACCACAGTATAAACAAGAGAGATCTTTGCTTAAAATCCTTTAGTGACTTCTTATGGCTACGGAATTTTAACTTGGCACACATCATTTTATTTGGTTCTTGCCTTCCTCTCTAACATCACTTCCTAAAACCAGCAATGGAGACTGGAAAAAAAAGTGTTATAGAAACAGAAGGAAATTTCAATGCAAGTTCTAGGCCAGTTAGACCTCTTGGCATGTGTGTGTATATGTATGTGTCTGTCAGCTTGTCTGGCCGTAATACATATGACAACATTACTCCTTTACCAGTTAACCCTGACAAAAATAACATTGCATGAAAAAATCATCCCCAAACTGAACAGGAGGGGAAATAGCCAAATATACAACTGGCATCAGAATCATATGAACAATTTGTTACAAATTTAAATTCTTGAAACAAAATTGGCTTAAAACACTAAACCGCTTGTACTCATTGATCTGCACATTGGCTGAACGTTTTCGAAGCTGGGCTTGTTTGGGTGGTTCCACTGGTCATAACTGGACCCACTCCAGCTTCTGAAGCCAGATTGGTTAGGCCAGCGGTTGTTCCACCCCACGGTTGATATCCTCCTCAGGAGACCAGAGGCTAGCCTAAGCTGCCCTTCTCACTGTGCTGCCAGAAGTTCTAATCTACAGAGCCCATCAGGAGACAGATTATAAACCTGCTTATGTCATTGATGCCAACATCTCCCTGACCAGAGATAGTCACAGGAAAACACCCTTTGTCAAGGAGTGGGAAAGTCTGTTCCTCCAACTATAGAGAAGCACTGCCAAAGTTACAGGCCAAAGAATATGGATGGATAATTCAATAACTATGGATGGAACAAAGAACAAAAAAAGTAATCCACTTCGACACAAATCTCCTCTTAAAAATAACTGACACCACATCATAAGGATCTAGCGATTAGTAACAATTAGCGATGCAAATCTAGCCCAGTGGTGGTTAATCTCTCCACAATATGTTCCCATGATCAAATCCTGTTTTGATTTTCCTACCTTTTAGAAAAAGTTATGTATAATTACAAAATTAATCACCAAATTATGTTTAATAATTTACACATTTATAAATTCAATTGTATTACTTTCATGTTCTAGAGAGGGGTCAATAAACTACATAGCCTGCAGGTCAAATCTTGCCAACCACCTGATTTTGTAAATAAAGTTTTATTGGATCACAACTACTCTCATTTGCTTACCTATTGTCGATGGCTGCTCTTATATATAGCTACAACAGCAGAGTTGAACACTTGTGGTAGAGATCATGTTGCCTGCTGAAATATTTACTGAAAAAGCTGAAAATATTTACTCTCTCACCCTCCATAGAAAACTAGACACTTCTGATTATCATATTTAAGGCATGATTACCAGTTAATTCTTCTTAGATACCACTAACGATTATCTTCTTTCAAAAAGAAGAAAGCTTTATTAATAGAACCAGGATTGCAAAGCACATCTGGCTGACTCCAAGGCCAATGCTTCTTCCAGGATACCATACTGTGTCCACAGTATTTATTCTACTTTTAAGAATGCTCTCCATTCTGATATGGGAGGGAAAAGAGAGGGACCTATATGTCACTTACATTCAAATCATGTGAAAAATTTTTTGAAAATTCAAGTTCTTGAAACAAACTGCATGCTTGAGACTTTGATACCTTTTTAAAAAAATTTTTTAATGTTTATTTTGAGAGACAGAGCATGAGCAACAGAGGGGCGGAGAGAGAGGAGACACAAAATCTGAAGCAGGTTGCAGGCTCTGAGCTATCAGCACACAGCCAAACACGGGGCTTGAACCCATGAACCGTGGGATCATGACCTGAGCCAAAGTCGGACACTTACCCGACTGAGCCACCCAGGTGCCCTGACACTTGGCTATCTTAACAAATGTCATAGGTGATCCTTATTTACATGAAAAAGAAGGAACAAGAGGTGTAAGTGAAAGAAACAACTTATGATGTTGGATTTGAGAAGAGTCGTAAAAGCTTCACATCATTATGGTAGTTCATAGAGAATCAATGAGGCAGGGGAAAAAAAGGACTGCTAAGGAGAACTAAGACCTTGATCTGAAGTCGTCTAAAATATATCTGGAGTACATTATATTCCAGCCCTTCCTCAGTTTCTCACTTTGGCTCTACTTTTGTTAATTATGATTTTCATGTGAGTCTCTAATCCAGAAGTAATTCAGATACATAGAAAACTTGGGAGGACAAGGGTAATGTCTGCATGCTATAGACACAGATGTCTGCTTTATGAATGGAATATTCTAACAGCCCACTTTTCCAAAAAGCATTTGGGCAGGTTTTAACAACAACAACAAAACGTGATGCAACGTTAATGCAGTAGAAATAGATTATCTTTGTGTATATCTATATTGTGAATTTTCTTTTGATTTGAAATGTTGAATATGACTTTTCTTTTTGTTTAAAAATTTCAGTAAAGGGAGGCACCTGGGTGACTCAGTCGGCTGAGTGTCTAACTCTTGATTTCAGCTCAGGTCATGATCCCAGGGTCATGGGATGGAGCCCCATGTCAGGCTCCACACTGAGTGTGGAGTCTGCTTGACAGTCTCTCTCTCTCTCTCTCTCTCTCTCTCTCTCTCTCTCTCTCCCTCTCTCCCCCCTCCACCTTTGCCCCTCTCCCTTGCTCTCTCTCTCTTTCTAAAATAAATAATAGTAATAATAATAATAAAATAGAGAAATAAATTTCAGTAAAGAAATAAACCTAGACAAATTGTTATTAGCATTCCATTTCCCAGGTTCCGAAAGATGTCTAGAGTGGGCTCCAGCCTCTAAGCTGCAGGGCTTGCTCAAAGGCATTGGAAACAGTCTTACTACCACTGCCTAATTGGCATAATAGGAGCAGTGTTGCTTTTCCCGCCCAAAAGCCACATTAGGCACTGAAAATCTTTCATAAAAACTGGAGAGTCCCTGCCCAAAGAGATGCCTGGCAACTGGTCTTTCCCAGTTCAAGGCTTTCTGAGATGCAGAGACAAAAATAGCCCAACTCAAGCCACCACTAAAGAACATTCCAGTGAGAAAAATCTCAGAATAATATTCTGAAAAGCTTAGAGTATGCTTTCCTTCAAGTATGAGGAAAAATTAAAGATACCTGACATGCATCCTCAAATTTGAAAATAGACACATGTTTCTCTTCTGGTAGAGAGATTTCTGAGGCCTGGAGGTTTAATGGAATGGGCTATGCCTTCTGGTTTTCAAGGGCCCATGTGTCTGGGAAGAAGATGGGGCAACTTTATTCCTGACCCAGTTCTCTGCAGTTTTTTAAGAGTCCGAGAGAGGATTGCATTGGCTTTTTTGTGTGTTTGTGTGTTTTTAATGTTTATTTATTTTTGAGGAGATGGAGACACAGAATCCGAAGCAGGCTCCATGCTCCAAGCTGTCAGCACAGAGCCTGACGCAGGGCTCGAACTCACAAACCATGAGATCATGACCTGAGCCGAAGTCGGACTCTTAACCGACTGAGCCACCCTGATGCTATATGCAAAGGAGCATGAAGGTTAGTGGTTGGCATGAGCTGAAGAGCTACTCAGGAGGTCATAGAGGTCAAGTGGTTAGGCATTCATACCAGAAACAGGATTGATGATTCTGTACCTTTGGCCTGTCAAAGGGAGTCAGGGCTGTCCTTTGGAGACAGAAAGGAGAAGAAAAAAGGAAAGGTGAAGAAAAAAAATATGCCCAAATATCACCTGAGCATCATGTTAATAGAAGATACTAGAAGAAGATGAGAGCAGTCAATACCAGAGTGAGGCCAGAGATTTTTCTCTGTCACCAACACTATTTTTGCTTCACCATGCCCCCAATAGCAGAGAATAAGTACCTAGAAAGGGAAGAAGATGGGGTTTCTTTGAGCCAGAACCTGCCGCCTTCTTCCAAGAGCTGAGGAGGGAAGATTTTTAGTCTGTGGTGGATCAGGGAAAGGGATGATCCTTGAACTGAACTGACATTAAAATTTTTACAACACGGACACCTGGGTGTCTCAGTCGGTTAAACAACCAACTTTGACTCAGGCCATGACCTCACGGTTTGTGAGTTTAAGCCCCACATCAGGCTCTGTGCTGACAGCTCGGAGCCTGGAGCCTGCTTCGGATTCTGTCTCCCTCTCTCTCTCTCTGCCCCTCCCCTGCTTATACTCTGTCTCTCTCTCAAAAATAAATAAACATTAAAAAAAATTTTTTTTTAATTTTTACAACAAAAAGGAATATATACCATAGCAAACAAAGAGAAATCTCAGCTAGTAACTGGAAATAATTTCTGGGAGAAAATTCTCCATGGGTCTCTTGCATTTCTGCACTTCTTTCAAACAGAGGCACTTAACTGCCTTTGTTCTGGACTACCTTTTCAAAGATAGCTGTATAATAAATAGCACTGAAGACAGATACAGTGTCTCCTGATGCCAAAGGCCAGCATAATAAAACTAATGTCTCCCTTCAGAGCAGTAAGCCGATTTACTGCCCATACTAAAAGATTTGGGTTCTATTAGCTTGGAGTCCCTCTCCTACAACATCACCTACTATGTGTGCAGGTGTAATATGGTCCTCTTTAGGTTACTCTGTGAGGATTGAGACTTATGTAACTAGCACAAACATGATAATCCTCTGGCAACTACCACTGCTAAGAGTAACAACAATCTGTCTCTTAGCTCTGACCAAGGTATCTTGTATCCTCTACCACTAACGGTGAAACTGTGGCAGGCTAATTGGTCTCATTTTTTTACAGTTCTTGATAGGGAGTACACAAGAGTGTGTATATCAGGGGATGTGCAAAAAGGGAACCTTTGTGCACTGTTGGTGGGAATGTAAACTGGTACAGCCACTGTGGAAGACAGTATGGAGGTTCCTCAAAAAAGTAAAGGTAGAACCACCATATGACCCAGCAATTCCACTTCTGGGTATTTATCTGAAGGAAATGAAAATATTAACTCAAAAAATGCACTCCATGTTCATCCTTAACATTATTTACTATAACCAAGAAAAATGGAAGGATTCTTGGCTACTTTTCTTGAATTAGTGATGTATTTATTGAGTTCCAGAGACAAATGTAAAATTTTTCGCATCAGACTTAAGTATCTTAATTCCATAATTTCCTGTTAATAATATCCATCAAAAGCATTACATTGACTTTTTCCAAGTTGTTACTCAGGGGGAGATGTGTATCTATATGTTCTTATTTTGACTTATTTCTTGTTAAGACTTATAATCTTTACACGATTTCTTTTTCCTCTGAGAGCAACTGAATTATGAAAAAAACATAGCTATGAAATTGATTTTAAGTGAGGTAGCCAAGAATCCTTTCCAGTGGGAGTGGTAACTTCAATTTTCAGATGGTTTTTATATAAATTGTCCCATTTGATTTTCACAAGAACATTAGATAGCATGACAGGCATTTTTATACACATTTCCCTAAATTAATTTTTTCAGGCTCTCGAGTGGGCTATTGTGGGGATTAGAAATCGAATCGAGAAGGACCTCACACCCTTTAATTGTTCAATAAATCGTAGCCATCATTGCTACTGTTTCACGTGGGTGAGAAGTGAGACTCAGGGTGATTAGGGCTTGCCACAGTCTCCTGACACACAGTCCAAAGTACCTCCCAGGGATCTCCACTTAATTTTTCCCTTCCCAAAATGGGGATAGAAAAGCAACATGAATAATCGCACTGATAGTATTCTACCTGAGGGACCTCAGGGTTTTAAGCTCAATAGTTTTACTTCTGGACAAAGGGGCTCTGCCGAGTCCCTGATCCCGTCAACTCCCCACACTCCCAGTGTTGATCTTCAGAAGAGAAAGAAAAAGGGGCGCCTGGGTGGCTCAGTCGGTTAAGCGTCCGACTTCGGCTCAGGTCACGATCTCATGGTCCGTGAGTTCGAGCCCCGCGTGGGGACCTGTGCTGACGGCTCAGAGCCTGGAGCCTGCTTCGGATTCTGTGTCTCCCTCTCTCTCTCTGTTCCTGCCCCGTTCATGCTTTGTCTCTCTCTGTCTCAAAAATAAATAAACATTTAAAAAAAAAAAAAAAAAAAAGAAGAGAAAGAAAGGAATCCCCTAGTCCTTTTCTCTTAAAGGTGGAGGAAAACACCTTTCGAAACGGCTGCTGCTGTCAAAGTCCAGGCCTTGATTTGTGAAGCTTGGTCTTGGAGAAGTACTAAATAGTAGTAAGATGGATTTATATTCGTAAACTTTGCTTCCCCTAAATGGGAGGAGAAAGACCACTCATGGGAAACAAAGACACCAGTCCTGCATCAAGACAATGTAGAACAGTAAATTAACTGCACACAAGCTCGGAAACTCAGTGTGAATGTAGGCCTAGAAATTTTATTTTAAGATAGTTTGAAGAGTCAAAAAACTCCCAGAGCCTATTCATCAGTCTTCACACCTCCTCTTTACCTGAGTCATGCACGTTGCTGGGGAAAGAAAAGCCACAGATGCAAATGCAGTGAAGTTGGTTGGAGACCAGTTGAAAGACAGGTCTTCTAAACCTAACCTTCTCCAGATGGGAAGATGTAAGTGTGAGAATTTAAATAAACTCAGATGCGGCCATTGAAAATCTGCTCAATATGCAGAGAAGACATGCGCAACATTTTCCAGAATATAGCAGTAAAAAGTTTTCTTATTTAAGAGGAAAACCATCTTAAGCATTCCCAAATAAATTAGCTTTGACTATTTCAAGCCATGGGAGAACCTGGTAATAATCATTCTTATGACCCACTGTCTGTCTGCTCACATTTCTCACAGAATTTTCCCGATCTTTTAATTACATCTGTTTACATTTTTATCTGGCCCCAAAGAGGACTCAGTGTTGTCTCTTCACTTTCTGGCCTCGGTTCCCATTGACATCAGATTTCTCCATGTGAAAATCAAGCAAAGTGTATAAAATAAAAGTACAGCATGAATGACTTTTATCAATTTGCTTTGTTTTAGTGGCTTTGCCTATATAACGACTTTGCAACTCAATTTGTAACTTCAAGCAGTAGTCTCATTTGAACTGGGAGAGAAAGATCATGTCGGGGGTTGAGAAGCCACAGGGAAGGTGAGGGGGGTTGAGTTGATAAAATAGGAAAGAGGCTAATAAGCCCATATTCTTATCCTAGAAGCTTACCTACCATAGAAGAAGCCTGGCAGATGCCATAGGGTGAGGTCAGCAAGGACAACTGGGCACTGGATTTGAGGACTGAGGCCAGGAGAGTGGCCCAACGAGGCACAGACCCCAATCAATTGATCTGAGCAACAAAAAAGTATCTGGGCATAAAGTCTTGAGGGACCAGGAAAAAGCTAGAGCAAATACTCCGTGAGTCTCCCAAAAGCCTTTTTTGAAAGAGCGGCTATGAAACATTAAGAGGAATTTTAGGTGGCTCAGTCGCTTGAGCGTCAGACTCTTGATTTCGGCTCAGGCCATGATCCCAGAGTTGAGGAATCGACCCCTGCATCGGGCTCCACCGTGGTTGGAGCATGCTTGTGATTCTCTCTCTCTCCTTCTGCCCCCCCCCCCCAAAGTAAAAAAAAGTAATTAAAGAGAGGAATTTAGGTGTGTCTGGTATTTTAGCAAACATCTCAGGGCGTATACATCTAGATGTGTATTGTCCAGCATATGAATCACCAAACAAAATTAATCTCTAATCCACTGAGGCTGCTGTTAACAAGCTCAGTTTTGAAATTCCTATGTTAAAATTGCTTTCACAGTCCACTTAGCACACAGTGAGGTCAATGATATTTTTCACGGAGAAGGCCTAGCAGAATTCATGTTTATGCATCTGCTTGTTCACTCTACTTCGAAAATCTCACCCCTACACTCACCATAATCTCATGTAAAGGCAAAAGACTAAATTAGCTATTACCTGTTGTGGCAATCAGACATTTTGAAATAAAAATGTAGAACTGCTGCCTCATTTACACCCTCAGATCACTAATAGTGGCCTAGTGAGAGTGGTACAGAACGATTCCAGGCATGGAATAGCTCGTTCCCAGAAGGCATTAGAAAGTTCGAATAGTTACAAAGGTTTATATGAGACTGCGTATCACTGAAGTGGCTTGAGTAACCCCAGTGAATGTTCTGAAAAAATACACTTCTCATCATCTTATTCTGCGTGTCCCAGTTGCATTGACTGGACTGCCATTGGCCCTCTCCATATACTTGTATGCTGGCCGAATCCCTTCCCAGGACCACAAACAGAAGGCAGGTTGATGTGCAGAATTCTTAGCCAGATAAGTACTAAGTGCCAGGGAGGTGCTGCTGATCTGAGATGGGGTCTCCTATTACCTCAGCGCCTAATTCAGTACTCTGGCAAAATGTTTTCAAAACTTGAATTCACTGTTCTCAGTGCTTTCTCATTAATATCTTTCCAAGACACTTCATTTGTAGGGATTATACCTTCTAGGATGTTAGAGCACCTTTCCCTACCACACACACACACACACACACACACACACACACACACACATTCCTGACCAGCTGTTTTTGTATCTTTATAGTTTCCAAAGAGATGTACAAGGAGAGAGAGTCATAGTAGTAATAGCCATTGGGTTGTGGGGAGTGAAGAGAAATCTCAAAATAAGGCACCCATTTAGTAGTTACCTAAGTTTCTAGACTGATGATTTACTTCTGACACAGGAAAAATAGCAGAGAGGAAAACTTTTACCTATTCTTAATTGTCAAAATAAGCTTAGAGTACCTGTTGCAATTTTCTACCCAATTCTCTTAACTTTGTAGTTTATGAAAATTCTTCATGGATACTCGTAAAGGGCTTATTGTCAATTCTGGTTTAGAGCGCTCTAACTTTTGTGATTTTCCTCTGCCTTCACAGATATTTTTGTGCAGAGTTGAGACCAGCTGCATCCTGGGCTGCAGACCATATGCCATTTACACCAGAAACCTCTTTCCCCTCTGGTCCTGCTTACAATTACTCCCATCTTCTGATTTCCTGGATTTTGGCACCTCAGTACAATTTTTACATCTGCTTCTTAACTGGGTTGGTGACCCTCCCTTTCCAAGCTTCTTGTACATTGACTCTGCACACACTTCTGGGATCTGTTCACTTCTTTGGATTTGGTGACATCTATCCCCATCTCTTAACCTACTATCGTTCCAGTTTTTGTACCGATACAATGACTAAACAGACTTGCCCATCACCACTGAATCACAGTCAAACAAAGGGTAGTAATGATTATTTTGTAATACCACAGTCTATGTATAGTCCTTGAATCAGGTGAGTTTTTCTTTCTGGAGTGTAAGTATTATATTATTATTATGTACTTATTAATGTTTTTGTGTGCAGCCTATGGCCTTTTACCACTAAAGACAATTTCCCCTTCATGGGCGCTAAATAGAAAATGTATTTATTTAGGCAGGAGCCTTAGTGAGATCTGGATTGCCAGAGAATATCTTATATTTGGAAAAAAATACAAAATTATACATGAGATCATTTGAAGACCTATGTGAAGAACTGAAGCAAGACTATGAAGTGTGATGTAACAAAAAATTATCGGGTTAAGATCTGGAGCTTTTGGGGCGCCTGGGTGGCCCAGTCGGTTAAGCGGCCGACTTCAGCTCAGGTCACGATCTCGCGGTCCGTGAGTTCGAGCCCCGCGTCGGGCTCTGGGCTGATGGCTCAGAGCCTGGAGCCTGCTTCCGATTCTGTGTCTCCCTCTCTCTCTGACCCTCCCCCGTTCATGCTCTGTCTCTCTCTGTCTCAAAAATAAATAAAACGTTAAAAAAAATTTAAAAAAAAAGATCTGGAGCTTTTATGTTTACAGTATTATTGTAAACCTAATCTACTGAAACTAAATTGATTCATAGGATGGATATCTGGTCATGCTTAATTGTATTAATTCTCACCTTTCCTTATCTTTTTGGACTCAGAGGTGGGAAGAAACAAGAATTTTGATGTGCTTGGTGCTCTTGCCCAAGCACTGAAGCACTTTACAAGGGAACAAAGGTTTGTGCTTTTGAAATGACCTCACAGTGGATCTAACAATGTACCAGTTAAATCTTATTCCAGAATGCAATTATTTCATTATTAAAATGAAGCACAGTGAGTTAGCTGCTGTTAGCAGCTGAAAGAATAGCATCACTGATTTGGAGAACTTAGAGAATTCTTCAGACATCCACCAAAAAATCAGAAGGCCAGCACCATGAGCAATGAGGTCACGATCTTTAAGGTGACTAGTAATATGTTTTCTGTGTATGTCCTGTCTCTCTAACGCTTTCAACTTTTATCATATAGTTAAAAACATCTACATTATTTATATATTTCTATGGAGCAGTATACATTTCTTTATTCATCTGATTTCACAATCCCTTTTGGATTAAAAAAGGCATGAGAAACAAACAGCATACTTTTGAGTTGTCATGTAATTTGTTTAGTTACATATCTTTTTTCCCTTTGTGAAGGGATTTGATATTTTTATTTATATTTTTCTTTAAATGTCCCCTTCTTATTCTTTGGAATATGAGGCCAGCATTCTTTAAGATATTACGTCTTTGAATCTGAAGTCTTAATCTGATGTGATTTAGTTTCTACATAGTTTATACATGTACATCACTATATTTCTAGATACCTAATTTAAAAAAAAAATTAAGTTTATTTATTTATTGGAGAGAGAGAGACAGAGACAGAGAGGGTGGGGGGAAGGGCAGAGGCAGAGGAAAAGAGAGAGAATCCCAAGCAGGCTCTGCACTGTCAGCACCGAGCCCGACTTGGGGCTCAAACTCACAAACCGTGAGCTCATGAACTGAGCCGAAACCAAGAGTTGGATGCTTAACCGACTGGGCCACCCAGGCGCCCCAATACCTAATTTTTGAAACTGATTTTGTTTGCTGCTGTATAAAACATTTAATTGGATTTATACTACTAATGAACAAAGACACTGAGGTCTTTTTATTGTGTTTCTCTGTTTCTTTTTTTTTCTTTATTTTTTTAAATGTTTCTTTTTTTTTTAATGGCACCTTTCTTCCCCCAGAAGAGTCTATATTTCAGAACATACGGTCTGCCAACTTTGTTCCATTTCACTGCTGCATTGATACTTCATTGTGATGCTATATTGGGAGAATTCATATATATTGAACAGGGGCTGCCCAGAGTGTGTGAGATGAGCCGACAACAATAGCATATGACCAATAATGAATTAGAGAGAAGACAGCAAAAACAGAACTTAGGGAACTAGAAATAAGATTAAAATACAAAATGCAAGTACACACCTGAGAAGTTAGTTTTAGTTCAGCAGGACTATCGTTTGATTTTCATAAAGCAGACTCTGGATGCTGTCAACTCTAAATCTTTACTGGCAACAGAATTTTCTACAACGGATAGTATTATATGCATTGGAAAAACATTAGTCACAATTAGTTATCAACAAACCGTGAGTTCTTTGATGGCAGCATCTCAGTCTATTCTTTGAATAATCTGAAATATTGAATGATCTATTAAAAACCACTTCCTCAACCCTAGTAGTTATTATTGTTCATGAACTGGGATGTCCTCGGCATTAGAGAGTTCAGCGTTGCAGAAGGGAAGGCAGACAGGAAGCCAGGAGCCACAGATCCTTATGACCCGGTCTCAAAAAGTTTGCATTTATACAATTAATCAATAAAAAATTTTAAGGCATGCCCCCCACTATATGTATTTTTATTCATAAATGTTTTATGCATACCTCAATTAATGCTTACTATCTCAAGTTACAATTCATGCTAAAAGAAAGGTTCATTTTCAATGACTTTTGTTATAAATCCACCTTCAAATAGTATTCTTAGTTATTTCAATTTTTGGCCTGATTTCCTTAGATAATAAAATTATTTTAGCAGATGATTTTTAATGTGAGCTCTGCCATTTTTTTACTCACATGTGCTTGCATTATGGCCTCATGTTTAATCCATGGTTTCTTTGCAGAAACTTTTAAAAGCCACCCTTTAAAGGCTTACTTCAGAATTTTAACTTGATAACATGATATGTAAATCTAATTATCTGGGCACACACCAGATTGCCATGGGTCCTCTGGTACAGTCCCTGCAAGACGAACCCCCTTAGCAAGCCTTCATAGGACACAGCAGGCACAGACCCATGTTGCAAAAATCTCTTACATATACAGGTAACTTTTGTGTTCCTCCCAAACTCATGTGCAACGCTCTTCTATGTAACACCACTATTCACTAATGAACCACCTAGAAGATCAGCACACAGAACTGCATTTTCCATTTGAAAAAGTCTGTGAAGAAAAATGCCAATGAACAATTTGATGAAAAAATTGTAAGGTAAGACAATTAACAAAACACAGAGTTTGAATGTGGAAAGAGCTAAAATTTGTCCACATGGGGGAAAATAATCAGTCCACCAAAATACAGAACACAGATACTATAGTAGTAGAAAGATGTAAGAAGAGAAAGACATTGAAATGAGGTTAATGGAAAGTTTATGAATCTTTTTGTTTCTTAATTTTGAATCTTTATGAGTTTTTTTTTTTTTGGTGGGGGTGTAAAAAATTTAAGTTCTACTCTCTTAGCAAATTTCAGTCATATAATGCAGTGTTATCCATTATAGTCACCATGTTTTACATTAGATCCTCAGAACTTATTCATCTTACAGCTAAAAGTTTGTACCCTTTTTTCAACTTCTTCATATTTCCTCCAGCCTCTGGCAACTGGCACTACTTTCCTACTCTGTGCTTTTGTGAGTTTAACCTTTTTTAAAAAAATTCCACATATAAATGATACGATGCAGTAATTGAATTTTCTTTCTCAGACTGACTTATTTCAATTTGCACTGCCCTCCCTCAAGTTCCATCTGTGTTGTTGCAAAAATGGATTTCCTTCTTTCTCATGGCTAAATAATATTCCATTGTTATATATATATATATATATATATATATATATATATGTGTGTGTATACACATACATATGTGTATACATATATATATACACACACATATATACAATGATATATACATATACAATGATATATATATATTATGATATATATGTGATATATATGTATACAATGATATATATAATGACATATATGTGATATATATGGATATCATATATATGTATATATACAATATCACATATATATATCATACATCTTATTTATCCATTGATATCTGTTGATGGACAGTTAGGTTATTTTCATGTCTTGGCTACTGTGAATAATGCTGCAATGAACATGGGAATGCAGATATCTCTTCAAGATTGTATTTTCATTTCTTTGCATATATATCCAGAAGTAGGATTGCTGGATGGTATAGTAGTTCTATTTTTAATTTTTTGAGGAACCTCCATACTGTTTTCCATAGTGGCTGTACCAGTTTGCATTCCCACCAGTGCACAAGTGTTCCCTTTTTCTCCACATCCTTGCTGACGCTTGTCTCTTGTCTCTTTGGTGCTGCAGTTCTAACAGGTGTGAGATGATATTGTGATCTTGATTTCTTTTTCCCTGGTTAGTGATGTCAAGCACCTCAACATGTCTTCTTTGGAAAAATGTCTGTTCAGTTCCTCTGTCCATTTTTTAATTGGACGATTTGAAGCTTTTTGCTATTGAGTTTCATGACTTCTTTATGTATTTTGGATATTAACCCTTTATCAGATATACAATTTGCAAATTGGTTGCCTTTTCATTTTGGTGATGGTTTCCTTTGCTGGACAAAAGCTCTACAGTTTGATGTAGTCTCACTTGTTCATTTTTGCTTTTGCTTCTTTGCTTTATGTGTCAAATCCAAAAAATCATTGCCAAGACTTAGTCAATTACTGTATAATTTCTGTACAGTTTTGGTTTATTTTGTTACCACACTGTGAATCCTTAACTCTAAGCAACAGTTTATAAATGAGTTTGATTGTTTAATCCAAATCTACTAATGGTTTGAAATAAGTAAACATATATTTATTTAGAATCTATTAATGATAATGGATCATTAAAATCAACTCTCTAAAGAAAATTCATACACATTAAGAGTTCTCAGGAGTGTCACCTAAATGTGATTCCCTTTTGAAAAACAGAGAGCAAACCATAATAAGCAAAATAACATTTTAAAGTAACTTCTGTACTGTTAATTATTTCAACCAATAAAAAGTTGCTCCTAGGGGTGCCTGGGTGGCTCAGTCAGTTAAGTGTCTGACTTTTGATTTCGGCTCAGGTCACAGTCTCACGGTTCAGAAGTTCAAGTCCTATGTCAGGCTCTGCACTGATAGTGTGGAACCTGCTTGGGATTCTCTCTCTTTATCTCTCTGCTCCTCCTCCAGTCATGCCTGCTCTTTCTCAAAATACATAAAAAAATAAATAAAAATTAAAAAATAAAAAGTTGCTTCTAGTCATCAAACTTTGATATAACAAAGAATAATAATAGTATTAATAATGTGATGCAAGTTAAGAGGAAAAAAAGGATACTCCATTTACTGAAAGTCATTTAACTTGTCATGCAGACAACTTCATGAAACACATGTTCAGATAAGAATTAAGACACTGAAACATATAACAGTTATTAATTCTTAATATATAAATAAAACAGAGTTTATATTAAAAGTCATCCAAGAAATGCAGATTCATATTGCTTCCTAGAAATTTCTTTTGATGTAATTGGCAAAATGAAGAAATGTGACAACATCCTAGCTTTGTATGTGTATCTTTTAGTTGCCTAGAGAATGCAAACATATTTTAAAACCCAGAAATGATATGGATCTAATTTCTGTTTTACTGTCTTGCTAAATTAAGTGGCTTTAGATAACATGCAGAATATACCTTTTTTTAAAACTGAGAATATAAACTATTTATAACAGTTACTTTTATTTAAACAGAAAGACATAGGCATTTATGTGATTCCTCAGGCCAGCACTGTTTTGATGTGACAAAGAAATAATCATCAAAATGCAGCTCCTTAAGTAAGTGTCTGATTTCACACTTTAGGAAATGTGCTATCTTTCTGGTTGAGCCGGCAAGAATTGAGAAAGATTAAGAAAGTGTTTAAAGATGTTCATTAAAAAGTCGTTATAAAAATGTGAAAGAGACACAGCACCAAGCATGCCAAACAGAGTAAAACTGTCATCAAAAAGATTCAACAGCTATGAAAAGAGTTCTTCAAAATCTGCCACATTTTTTTCCAGATAAGAAAATCTATCAATTCCAAATGTCCACATTAGTCATGCATAAAGGCACCAACGTTTCACAGAAAACAAACAAATCTATCCCAACGAACCCTTGCTGTTTATCACATTCACCAGAGAGGCTAGAAAAAGTCGAGGTAAGTTTTAGTTCTTAGTGAAGTTTTTAGTCCTAAGGTGTTTTTCCAGAACATGAACATTATAGCTATTTGGTTCTCCTTAAATTTTTTTCATCGCAATTTTTATCATTCTACTTTTATTTTTTTCAATGCATTGTTTTAAAAATTACAGAAGTACTACATACTCATATTAATTTGCGAAATAATACAAGATATATAAAGAAAAGGTTAAAATTCTTTTTTCCTCCTCCAAAATCTCTATGTTTATTGTCCTGGGAAATGTGCTAATAGCCTGATGTGTTTTCTCCACCATGGTTTTCCCTCCTCATAAATACTTATAAACTTTTATATACATGGATATTCATTTTTTATTTTTTGCTCTTATTGCACTTGAATTTTTTAGAAACCAAAACAATAGCTCTGAAATTTGCTTTTTAATTAATTAACTTATTTATTAGAGAGAAAGAGAGTGCACACATGAGGGCGCAAAAGCAGGGGAGGGGCAGAGGGAGGGGGAGAGAGAATCTTAGGCAGGTTCCATGCCCAGTGCAGAGCCTGACTTGGAGCTCAATCTTACAACCCTGGTATTAAGACCCAAGCTGAAATTAAGAGTCGGAGGCCTAACTGACTGAGCCACCCAGGTACCCCTGAAATTTGCTTTTTAAAAAAAAAATGTTTATTTATATTTGAGACAGAGAAAAACAGATGGTAAGCAGGGGAGGGGCAGAGAGAGAGAGGGAGACACAGAATTTGAAAGAGGTTCCAGGCTCCAAAGCCATCAGCACAGAGCCCAATGAGGGGCTCAAACTCACAAACCAGGAGATTGTGACCTGAGCAGAAGTCAGAGGCGTAACCAACTGACCCACCTAGGCACCCTTGAAATTTGCTTTTTAAATTGAACTACATGTCCCTACCATTCAGATCAATATAGTTGACGATTAGCACCATTATTTTAATAGCTATATAGTATCTATAGTATGGTTAATCATTTGTGTGTTATTGTGTGTGTGTATGTGTAGGTGTGGGTGTGGGTGTAGGATATTCAGGGATCTCCCCTCCCCTATATTTTCCCACTACCAACAATGCTGAAACAAATATTGAACATGTATCTTTATGCTTTTATTTCTATGAAACATATTGTCAAAAATGAATTGGCGAAGTCCAAGGATGAATGTATTGTTACTTTTAAAATTATTTAAAACATGGGGCACCTGGGTGGCTCAGTCGGTTAAGCGTCCGACTTCGGCTCAGGTCATGATCTCGCGGTCCGTGAGTTCGAGCCCTGCGTCGGGCTCTGTGCTGACAGCTCAGAGCCTGGAGCCTGTTTCAGATTCTGTGTCTCCCTCTCTCTGACCCTCCCCCGTTCATGCTCTGTCTCTCTCTGTCTCAAAAATAAATAAATAAAATAAATAAATAAATAAATAAATAAAATAAAAATAAAATTATTTAAAACTTAATATCCAAAATGATCTTGTAATTTACACTTGGGACACTTAATTTGCATCTTTCTATCAGTAAGATGGAGAAATACTTTATGCTTATAGATCTTTTGGAATATTGTTTTCATGAATCACTATTATCTATGATAGACAGTACTTTATATTGTTTGTCTGTTAATTTTAGACATTCTGGGGAGCATACAATAATGTATTAATTTCTTAGCTCTTAGAGTCCCCCAATTCTTTATTACTTTGTGACGTCTTCTGAAAAAGTTAGTCAACTGAAATTCTTACTCATTAATTCATTATTTGGCTCTTCATCCCCTCTGATGAGCCCTTTAGTTAAACAATTTTATTTTTCACTCTCAGTATTTCTAATTGGATATTTTATGTAACTGTTTGCTCCTACTTCATGTTATCACTGTTATAAAGAGAATCTTTATTCTCTTACAGCAGTTCACGGACAACAGGCAGGTGTCCTGCCCTGGGAGCCAGTTCTGTGGAGGTCTCTGCTCTGACACTTTTTGAACCCACAGTTGATGGTTCACAGGAATTTCTCTCAGACACTTAAGTCTCATTTGCATAACATAAGACAGTTTTTCTCTGTTTCAATTTGTTCCAAAAATGGTTTCTAATGAACTCTAAGCTGTAACCACTTTTTAGTCTGAATAATCTTTAAAATCCACATTTCTCATAAAATCTCAAACTTATAATTAAAAAATCATTTACTCAGGGATAATCACTAAATATACACTCAACCTCTTTACTACCTTCTTTAATTCTGTCAGGTAGATTTTATAATCATCCCAAACTAGCATTGAGGGCTGTCATTTAAGGCTAATATGTCTTCCTCAAATAGAGTATTATTTTCTAAAACATACTGAGAACATGATACATTATTTAAGAGGCTTTGTAAGAGCTTAAATATCTAAGGATTCATTTATCAGGGAAAGTTTCATCGAACAAAAAAATGACACCCGCCTCACATGCAAGCATTTATGGAGAATTTATTCCCTGTAATTCTGAGATAATTTAGGCATTTAGATTATTTCAGCAATTCTCCCATAAGTGCAGCTTTTGTTATGTCTCCTAGGTCAGTTTTATTTTTAGTTTCTCTTTGACTCGGGCTATTTATAAGTGATTCTTAATTTCCAATATTACACCCTTTATTGTTAATTTCTAATGTTATTAGATTATCTATCATTAGAATAAACACAAGTGGTTTTTTTTTTTTTTGCTCCCACAAACAAACAAACAAACAAGCAACTAGCAAACCCTTACCCTCCTAGTAGCCATGTGGGAGAAGTCTCTCTCCTCCAGGTTCTTTCTACATGCCAACTGCTTTCTCTCCCAACTGCCAAGGCTGGAGAGAGTTCAGGCCAGTAGCACAGCGTCCCTCCAGTTCTAACAGCGCTGGCATGAACCAACAGTGCTACCAAGAGCAAGCCCAGGCATAGGCATTTTGCAAAGGAACCAACAGGATTCTGCCACTTGAAGTACACGTGTAAGATTTGTGCCCATTTTCTAAGCAGTCGTCTTCTCTGCCAATAATATCTTGGCTTCTGCCTGGTACCAAAGAGAATGAAGTCCTATAGCCCCCTGGATCTCAGAAAGAGCCTGCTATGTCCCCTCCAGGCGAGGGCAGCATGCCTCTCAGTATTTTGTAAATGCCCGGAGAGAGAGAAGGGAGGACGATGGCACCTAGGAGTGTGGCCAAAATGCCACCCTCCTGGAATTTCTCCAGCTGTCAGTCTAGAAAATCTAAATCAAATGTTTGAGTAGCGATCTTAAACATAGACGAAATGATCACATTGTCTCTGGTAGAGATCTACATGAATGTTACAAGTATGTTTTTTGAAATATTAATAGGTGATAAGTCAAGTACAGCAAGATTACCTAAATAAATGCATTTGGAAAACAATTATATCTGAAAAGTTTCTTTCCTGCAAGATTTGTAAGAGGCTTGAATATGAAAATACACACTTATTGCTGTCAGAGGTGGAGTTCATGGTGTTTCTGATTATTTTGACGTATTATTATTTTTTTTGTCATATTGTTATTGTGGCTGCTCATGGCATTGTTTTAACACCATTTCCAAGACTGTATTTCTACAAAACATGCTTTGGAAAAAGTTGGCCTTTACTTTTCCTCCAAAAAATTACTGAATATATTATCATTTTAATTTTCAAGAGGGTTATTATACAATTATAATTTTAGTACAATTACACAATTTTAAGTATTGAAATAATTTATGTATTTGATAAAAGTAATCAACCACAAATTATTTCCACAAATTATTTCACAATTTTAATAGTCAAACTATAAAATAGGGGATAGAATACAGAATTAGCCTGTCTCCTATCCTAAAATCCAGTCTGACTCCCCAGAAGTTAACACACACACACACACACACACACACACACACAGATTTTCTAATGAAGTGTTTTTAAACATTTATACAAATAGGCCCATATCCTAATCCCTGTTTGGGTCATTTTCAGAATACTCTTTTTTCTTAAGTTTATTTATTTATTTATTTATTTATTTTGAGATAGAAAGTGTAAGTGGGGGAGGGGCAGAGAGAGAGGGGGAGAGAGAATCCCAAACAGGCTCTGCTCTGTGTAGAGTCGGCAGAGGGGCTTAATCCCAGGACTGCTAAATCACTGCCTGAGCCAGTATCAAGAGTCTGTCACTCAACCAACTAAGCCACCTGGGCGCACCCAAAAACAGTCTTAATTGTACCTTTGGATATCTCTGCATTACCTGCACACCACTCACTTTTAATAACTTTATAATATTCTATTATATGGGTATGCTTAATTACTCCTCTATTGAAAGGCTTTTAGATTATTCCAGTTTTTCACAATTATAAACAAAACAGAAATGAATAATCCTGTAGATGATTTAGATACACTAAACAGTATAAATTTTTTATAGGCTAGATTTCTAGAAACGGAATTCCTGTGCTAAATATCAAGCGTATTTTTAATTAAAAATTATCTTTGAAAGCAATTATAGCAATATAAACTTCTAACCGTGTAGGAGACTGTGTGTTTATTCACATTCTTGCCAGGAATTCTCACATTTTAAAATTATTGCTAATCTGATCCCTGGAAATATGGAAACACTGAAAATGATGAGTAAGGCTGGGGATCTTATCACAGCAATAAGCTGTTTTCAGTTCCTTATTTGTGAACTCTTGATTTTGTACATTATTCCAATAAAATTTTAGAGTTTCTTATTTATTTGTGAAAGATTTTCTCTATTAAGGAAATTGGATTTTTTTTTTACTCTGTTGTATAATATAAATATTTCCCAAGTTTGTTTTTGTGGTTGTGTTGTTTTTATTTTGTTTATGATGTCCTTATTGCAAAGACGTTTTAACATTTATAAATCAAATGTTTCTACTTCTATGGCCTTTGGGTTTTGAGTCTTGTATAAAAAGGCATTTCCTATCAAAGATTAAAAAAAGAAATCATTTAATTTTTGTATATTTTAATATTTGTATGTGTATGTGTCTGTGTGTGTTTACATGTTTGATCATTAGAATTTTATTTTGGTATAAATAGTTACGTAGAAATCCATTTGATGAGCCTCGAAATGACTGTGAACTCAACACCTTGTCTAAACCCTTATGACGGACCCTGAACCATGGGCACCCAGGTAAACTCCTCCTGAATTCCAGACCCACAGAATCTGTGAGATCATAAGTACTTATTTTTAAAAGTTTTTACGTTTTGGAGTAATTTGCTCTGTAGCCATAGATAACTGACAATATTCATTTAATCAATTTTTATTTAAGTTTTTTTTAAAAGTCAAGATGGGACGGTGAATTTTGCCAAATGGCCTTATTTTTTTGGCCATTCAACTTATTAATATGATGAATTATATTCGCAGATTTTTAAATAATGTATCATCCTTATGTTCCTGGAACAAACTCCATTTTAAAAATATTAGTCTTTAGATACACTGCAGGATTATATATATGTGATTTACTTGAGGTTTTACATTAACATTCATAAATGATGTATCTATATATGTTTTGACTGTCAAAAGTTTTGGCAGTCTACACTTGGAAAAAAGTTTAAAGTATTGGAATTTTCCATTCCTTCAAAGTGTAATTGACTTCACCTGTGACTCCACTCAGGAATGGTGTGTTTTCAAAGTGAATATTTGAAAATCCTCTCAATTCTTTACTATAATTGTGTTTAGATTTCATATTTCACCTATGGCAAAATGTCGTGGTTTTTTTTAGAAAACTACATGACATCTGTGTTTTAGTAACTGAATAGAGTTGTACAAAAGACTTTTATATTTCTTTTACATTTCTAGCCATCCCTGGTCATTTCCCCATGTTTAGCTCTCGACCCTAAACTGATGCGAGCTGGAGGTAAACACCTCCACTTCCTGCTCACGCAGGTGGGACAACTCTCATGTATGATCTATGGTCTGTCATTATCCCTAGCTGGACAGAGCCCTGTTGTCCAGAGCACAGATCGATTCCATATTGTATGACATTCCATCTGGTGATTTTTTGGATCACCTCCCAAGGAAGCTACTTGGACTGAAAGCCTAGTCCCACTGTCGAAACCCTGTTGAAAAGAAATGTAGACACCCACCCCAGAGACTCTTTTCCAGCAGCGCCATAGCAGAATTCGTTAAAGCTTTATTACCATTAATTGTGAGTCTTATTCTTTTTTCCCAAGGTCAGAAGAGAGAGAAATTAGACGTTGTGGGAGGAGAGTCAACGATGAGAAGAAAGTTCTTTGTAGGGATACTATTTTCAAATTCAATGAACACAAATAGCACTGCTCATCATTTCATGATTTATTGTGATTGCTTTTTTGAAAAATTTTTTGAACGTTTATTTAATTTTGAGAGAGACAAAGAATCCAAAGCAGGCTCCAGGCTCTGAGCTATCAGCACAGAGCCTGACGCAGGGCTCAAACCCACGAACCACAAAAGATCATGACCTGAGCCAAAGTCAGCCACTTAACTGACTGAGCCACCCGGGTGCCCCGAGATTCATTACGGTTATTGAGTAACAAAGATTTTCTATATTGGTATAAAATATTATATTATGTTTTAAAAAAGAACAATTGCTAAAGAAAACTAAAGCTGTCATAATTCTAATTTGCCCTTCTTGATTGACTTTATAGAAAATCTGCATTGGCCTACACTTTATCTTCAGAATCTAATATAATGTTCTACAATTTGAAGAGCTTTATAATTCCTCACAACAACTTGGGATTTACAATTCTCTATACAGTATGGGCTTGTTTCAAATAATGAAAACTGATGCCAAAGAAAATCCAATAGAATCTTAGTATTTAAAAAAGCAGTCACAGTACCCCAAAAGGACAGACATTGAAGAAATACTTATTAATCTGTTGCTTATATAACAGAACTAATTGATCCTTAGAAGATGAAACTCTCTTGTGATTTACCATAACCTTAGTTATATCAGAGGACTGCAATGTTCACTACTGGTTGTAAGACACAGGGCATTTGTGACAGCCCATCTCTTCCAATTATGGTATTGGCTGAAGAAGATTCAGAGCAGTACTTAAGTTTTCAGATGAGCAAACCTTATTCTTTCTGATAATGACAAGCTCCCTGCTCCTAACATTCATACCTCAAACACATTGATACTCTCTTACAGGGAGCTGATTATCTCAGGAAGGCCAAACATTTCTGGTCTATTTCAAGTGGGTGTTTATACGAAACAAATTTTTTGATGCATTTTCCCTGAGAAGTGATTTACTTTTTCCATGATCATTTAACCACACTTTTTGATGTCATCTTATTCTTAGTTATGTCCCTCTCCTCCATCCAAATTCACACCTCTCAAGGAAGCTTGTGGATTTTGAAGATTTACTTAGCCTAAAAATTCATATAAAGAATGCCCTTGTGAGCATCTGTTTTTATTAATCTGGATTCAATTCACGTTTGTTCTCTATAGGCTTATAATTTCACTCTCATAAGATAACAACAGACAATTTTACAGGAAAAATAATATAATTCTTTTTACTCATATTCTTTAATAAAACCTACATATGTAAGAGGAAATACATTTTGAGTGGGCTTTGAACACGCTATTTTTATTAATGTAGATTTTTCCTTTGGAAAGTTGACCTATTATTTGCAAAAGTGTAATTCAAAAAAAAAAAACTTCTAGTAAAGTAGGGCTAAAAATTATTGTTAATAGTCCTATTTTTCTTCCTTTGCTCTTTAAAAATATGGCCTCAATTAATGAAAGCTTGCAGAAAGAAAATTTAAAGAAGTTCAGTAATTACATTCTCTATGTCATCTTTTTAGCTAAATTGTGTTCTGTTATGAAAATTAACTGTGGTGTTTAATGTATTTTTTTCTCTAGATAATGTTCTAAGAAAGGAAGTTTCTAGAGAAAACTTTCAAATGTGATGGCAAACATAATGAGCTATTACCTACAGATAGAGATTTGGTGAAATAAGTACAAAATTGTATACAAGATGGTGAAATAAGTAAAATTTGCCATGAACACTCACATACCACTTATTCTCTTGAAGGTAGGAGAGAGGGGACCTTGACCACTGTCCCAGAGCCTTGGGTAAAGTACCAACTCCATCCCCAATGTGGTCTGGGAAGATACCGGAAACAAAACAGGACTGGAAATGCCAAGTGCACATTTCACAAGTGAGTCAAGACACAAAATGACAGGTAATTGCTCAACTTCCACAAACAGAGTCCAAATTAGAAAAATTATGGGTCATGTTGCAATTCTGATAGTAAAACCAGTCATATCCAGGAAGTCACAGACATTATTATTGATTGACCTTCTATGAGTCAAGGAAGTTAACTGCAGTATTTTTTCATTAATATAATACGAAAACATATTTAACTCTATAAGGTCATATTACATATTTAACTCTATAAAGCCATATTCTTTTCGTCAAGGAAGTTAACTGCAGTATTTTTTCATTAATATAATACGAAAACATATTTAACTCTATAAGGCCATATTACAGGGTGACTTTTAAAATCTACTTCATATTCAGTCTCCTCTAGGAAGCTTCCACATTGTTCCCCTCAACTCAGTCCAGGATGGATGTCCTTCCCACATCCTTCTGTAGTTCCCTTTTTCTATACTTTCCCTACTTTGATTGCCTTATTTCTTGCCTGTCTCCTCCAGTGAATTCTATGCCCTTCGAATATAGAAATCATACTCAGGCATCTTTGTGACCTAAAATTATATTATTGCTTCAAATAAGATAAGGTCCCATTCTGTGCTTATTTTCTAAATGAATGGGTGAATGACAATTCACTGCTCCAAGACCCTGTTACTACTGTCTACCCTGATAAGCTGCTCACAGCTTATTCTCAACTAATCAAGATTTTAACTGATACAGGTTGCCATGTTTTTCCTTTAAAGGGTATCTGAATTTTCACTGGGCACACATTAGAATCTAAAGAAAATCTGGTAACAAACTTTCAAGAATTGTAATATTCAACTGGGAGGTACTATTTTAAACAGAGACATTCTATATAATCACATTATGTAGACAGCCTGTGCCACCACTTCGTAAAACTAGCCTAGCTTTGTTGTTATATAGAAATGTACAGATATGTATATTTGGAAAGAGAACCAACGAGTCTGATGGATGCTAAGAGCCATAGAACTATACTCCTGCAATTGAACCTGACTAGATAAAACTTCCTTTTGGTTTTCTTGGTAAGGCCTGTGGTATGAGATGCAGTGAAAGAAAAGAGGGAAAATACCCTGTCTTGGCCGCAATGGTACAGTGGCTAGTTGTGCCCTTAGAAAGCATGTGTCTACTGTCTGCTGAGACATCTACTTTTTGCTATTTTGCTTCTCACCTGGTAATGATTCCAAACGTATGATATTTGAAAAAGACATAAATCATTAGTTCCCAGTTAGAACAATTCTAAAGCAAGCAATGTGTTTGGCATTTTCAGAAATGCTTTATTGGAACGATCAAGGAGTTGAAAGGCTGGAGTTAGGTATAATGACCATTTCCCTTAAACAGAAGAAGGTCATGATGAAAGTTGCTTTTTATCAGTAATTAGAGTTCTATAGCAGCAACATGTCCTAATTATGATATTTAGACCATTAGCAGATGAACAATGTTATTTAGATTCTGCTACGGAAAATCACCCCAGGCCATGTGGCATCTTATGGAATGATTGAGTATAATGCTATTTGTGGTCTACATCTCACGCACTTACCCAACCCGCCTCACATACACACTCCATCTGGACTCATTTATTAAGGGCACTTTTGTGTTCAACACAGAACCTGAGAAGTGGCACCTCAATCGGCTTGGAGATGAAAACAAACATCCCTGTGCCTTATTAAATTTTGCACAACATGGAAAACATTATGAATGGTGAGATAGAGTGAAACTTCAGTATATAACGAGCAACGAACATTTATGAATGACCACAGTCCCATTTGAATTATACTTTCAGAAACACAGGCAAGGAAATCAGGAGGATCCAGAATCAGAAATTAGAAAAATATAGAAGTTGTTTCAAAATGATTTGCCCAGCATATTTTTTTAGGCTAACTCATCAGACATATTCACTCATCATTCATATTCAGGGTCATGCATTATACGAGGCATTAAGAATAGGAAGAATCCTTCCCAAAAGATGCTTTTGCTTAAAAGACTCTGAAATGTTAAGACAAAAAATTCTGTCCAGTGGACTGTGAAATGGATTGTTGGTACAGTTTCCTGGACAGTTTTGCACTTTTTCAGAGTGAGAAGGAAATAACACTGGTTTGATGTTCCCACAGACACAGCTGGGTGGGTGTTGAGCGGCATGGAATTTCCCTGGTTTAACTTGTGCTGTTAGTCTGGCTTGGCTTGCCCTGGGCTGGCAATCTAGTGTCACTTGACCCAAGCAGAAGCTCAATCACTTTGGTCACAGGACAACAGTACTTTAGAGTTTAAGAGCTCTTTTGTTTCAGGAAATTTTCCCAATTATTCAATCTAAGGTTTCATTTGTTTAATGACTTCCTCATTTTACCATCTAATGTGCTTCCCCATGCCTTCATCTTTTTGCCTTTTTATTTTGTTTAGTTATTCTTTGGTCTAGCTATGGTTAATTTAATCTTTCCTCCTAAGTCAATGCCTCTAACCCCTGGAGGCACAAGGCCAAAGGCCAAATGACTTTAACTGCCAATATATAAAAACTCTCAAAGGTTGGTGAGGTGAGTGTCATTACTGAAGACGTGTGAGTGGTGGGGCGGGAATGTCTATACCGTAAGGCATAGTAAAGTGTCAACTCGGAGTTGCAATCATTCAATATGAAGTCCTTTTATTGGGGGTAGTAGAGCTTTTAAAGGTTTTTCCTTTCGTGTTTATTTAGGCATTTTGTCCCATTAATTGGGTGGGAGGGATTGAGGAGTTTATAGGAACAAGTTCAAGGAGCACAAAGCAGAGTTACCCTGGGTGATGTGTGGCCGGCCACTTGGAGCTCTAAGAGGGAATGTGTTTTGTGGGAAATACTTAAACACATTTCTATAAAATGTTTAACAGAATTTGTGCACAATATAGTAATACTTTAAAAGTTTTACTAAGCAGCTTCATTCCTAACCTGTAGTACGACAAACATATAGAGCAGTGGAAGAAATCTCACAGGCTTTAAACATGTCGATATGTGCCCATTGCTCCTTTGTCAAATATGTGATTTTCTTTTCGTCAGAATCAATACCAGATGCATTAGAGTACTCAATAAATGTTAGTTAAATGGAAAAATTTTTCTTTATATTCATCACAATTTTCTTTATTTCATTATTTGTGTTTTTTTTTATTCCATGAACTCTAATCTTATTTTGTCAGTCCTCTTTCCTCTAAGTTTTAATTTTAAGCTTTCTTTACATTTTTCTCCAATATCTTCAGGTTTTGTTGTCAGAATTTACACTTTGTACTCCCTCTGTCACTTATTCACGTTTGTCTTTGTTCCATTTTGGACATTTTTTTTTCTTTATAATTCCTTGCCACTGCGTGTTGCCTCTGCAAGTGAGCTTGCACCAATTTTCATTTTAAACAGCTTAGGGGCTTCTGCGTGGCTTAGTCAGTTGAGTGTCCGACTTCAGCTCAGGTCATGATCTCGTAGTTCATGGGTTCGAGGCCCACATAGGGCTCTGTACTGACAGCTTAGAGCCTGGAGCCTGATTTGGATTGTGTCTCCTTCTCTCTCTGTCCCTCCCCCACTCACACACTGTCTCTCTGTCTCTCAAAAATAAATAGTAAAAAAAGAAAGAAAAAATGGGGGCGCCTGCCTGGGTGGCTCATTCGTTTGAGTGTCTGATTTTGGTTCAGGTCATGATCTCACAGTTCGTGGGTTCAAGCCCTGCGTCGGGCTCTGTGCTGACAGCTCAGAGCCTGGAGTCTGCTTCAGATTCTGTCTCCCTCTCTCTCTGCCCCTCCCCTGCTCATGCTCTGTCTCTCCCTCTCAAAAATAAATTAAAAATAAAATCCTTAAAAATAAATAAATTTAAAAGACAGCTTTAAATTTTTCAGAGAATTATTCAAGTCCTGTTGTTTCATAAAGTGGTTTTTACAGAAATCAGAGATTGAAAAAATGTGTGGTATTAGCATAATATGTCACTTTTTTCATTCAACGAATACACAACTGTTTTGAAAATCCTAGTTCTTACCTTCAAGGCAATTTTTATTTTTTTATTTTGTTTTTAAGTTCATTTCTTTTTAAGAGAGAGAGAGTGCACAAGTGGGAGAGGGGCAGTGAGAGAAGAAGAGAGGATCTGAAGCTGGCTCTGCACTGACAACAGAGAGTCCGATGCAGGGCTTGAACTCACAAAGTTCAAGTGAGATCGTGACTTAAGCCATAGTTGGACACGTAACCAACTGAGTCACCCACGCACCCCTTAGACAGTTTTCAAAGCCTTTTCAAAGGTATTTCATTACCTGGGAAGTAATTCTCATATTTTCATATTTTATAGTCTATCTAGCACATAGTACCCATTCAATAAATGAAAATTACTTTATTATCTGATATACTTTGAGTTCTAGGAAACCATTTTACATACAAAGGAGAACATAAGATTGGAAAATAAGGTGGACTGTCTCCTCCTCTTTTGAGCCAATTTGTCTATCTTTTACACTAATAATCAGTTTCAGAGTATTTAGAGAAATTTGTTGGTCCCTTTACTATAGCCAAATGAACATCTACCAGCAAGTGCAAGAAAATTCTTCCACTGCATCTATTAGGTTAAACTGCTTTAGATATTTGAGGATTGGTATTCATGGAAAATGCCATGTTATGAGATTTCTAAATATAGATGCACACAAATTGTTATTAAATATTTCCAAGCACCACAGGTTGAATTAGGTTATCACTCTCTGTGCTTTCAGATATCTTAACGATTGATTTGAAACGTCACATATTTCCTCTAGGGGTAGCAGCCACCAAAATAGTCAAAATTACTATACTGGCATGTCAGGTCCAGTCTGGCGGGAACACATAAACATGATCATCATTAGCAAATATGGGCCAGATGTTCATCCTCTAAGAATCTATGGGAATGATTACTTGTGTTATGGTGTACAGTCAGTCTTGACATGAAAAAAACAAACTTAATTTAGCATAGAAGAAAGTACAAAATTGCAAATGATCCTACTGCACCTCTGGAGAAAAGAAACGATATGAGATTTTCTTAAGTACCATTGGTATTTTGGATATTGATAACCATTAAGTTGTCCAACAATAGTAATCTTTCCATCTGTTCCTAATTGTAACCCCTATTGTATCATCTGATCTACTTTATTACAATGGCCTAATTAAAAATTTTTCTAATATTTATCTATTGTTGAGACAGAGAGAGAGAGAAAGGGAGAGACAGAGCATGAACAGGAGAGGGGCAGAGAAAGAGAGGGAGACACAGAATCGGAAGCAGGCTTCCGGGTCTGAGTTGTCAGCACAGAGCCTGATGCGGGGGCTCAAGCTCACAAGCTGTGAGATCATGACCTGGGCCAAAGTCAGACGCTTAACCAACTGAGCCACCCACGCACCCCTGGAATGGCCTAATTTGAAAGAGAACTTTTTTTCTTTTTTTTAACTTGGATATACCTATTTTCTTTCAGTTACTCTAATTTTGTCTACTAATTTTACTATGGGAGACAATCAATGGACAGTCAATTTCTTAACTATCCTTCCTTGTTTAAAAAATTACTATTTTTTTGTTTAATGACTATATTCTAGCATACCAACTGGCTTGAAGACAGAACTTCATTAATAACCTTAAAGAATATGTCACTTGTGATATTTCGGTCTACTTTGTTTTCTTCTCATTAGCATGAAGGCCAGATAAAACTTACTTTTTTTTTTTAATAACAGCTCTGTTCATAGCTGGTACTTTTATCTTATGTTGTCATAGAAATAAAAGCTCAGTATTATACATTAAAACATGGCTGCAAAATAAAAGAATATAGAAACTTCTCCTGCAGAAAGATTTTCAAATACTGTGCTTGAGTAGCAGACTATGGTGAATTATATACCCGGTTATAATGAAGTAGTCATTGAGTTATGATTGCACAGCCATCAAATATTAATTTGGGGGCATTATTAAAAATTACTGTAAGGGCATGTACCAGATAATTTTTCATACATCTCAATTCCATGCGTAATCTTTCACTGGCATATTTGGAGCAAAGGTTTTCGGTGAAGCTGGATGTAGATTGTCTATACAAACCACACTGAAAAGAATTGAGACTCAGTTCAAGAGTGTATACTTTCAAAGTCATGCCATAATATGTTCATCAAAACCTATATAGTTGTGCTATATAGTCACAGTCTTAAAATGTATTCTACTTAGAGTCATGTATGTAATGGCGTATCTGAAGATTGCTAAATGGACAGGATTAACCAAGCAATGTTCAATGACTTTGAAAGCATTTGATGGGGCACCTGGGTGGCTCAATTGGTTAAGCGTCCAACTTCAGCTCAGGTCATGATCTCGTGGTTCATGCGTTCGAGCCCTGCGTCGGGCTCTGTGCTGACAGTTCAGAGCCTGGAGCCTGCTTCAGATTCTGTGTCTCTCTCTCTCTGCCCCTCCCCTGCTTGTGCTCTGTCTCTCAAAAATAAATAAACATTTAAAAAAATTTAATAAAGCATTTGAAAGCATGTTTAAACGAGCTGATTATTATCTACGGAGCGTATGAGTTCTATGTTCATGAGTCACAGAGTCATGAACACTGGTGGATACCAAAATCGATATGATCATACCCCCTCATATAATGTCAAACTTCAGAATCCTGTAGCTAATGAATCAACATGTTTTACTTTTCTTAAGCATTTTTAGCCTGAAATTATATTAAAAGTTCTCTGGTGACAGTCTAATAATTACTTTTCACATTCCAATAATACAGTGCTTAAAAGTATTTTAAAACTAAGCACTTTGTACTTTAAATATACTTTATTGCTAATATATAGTTCTTAGCCTAATCAATCAAATATCTATCAATGTGTACTGTGCAAAGAGCATGTTGCCAAATTTCCCTGGGCTTATTCTTTTATGCACATCAGAGATTAAGTTTCTAGTCTCTTGGAGCTCAAAAATTAGCCACAGGTCCTAATACCACTTGAATTAGTCACATTTAGGTGTAGAAGAAGGTTAATTGAGAGATTAAACAATAGCACTGGCATAAACTTGAATTTCTTCTTTTAATCTTTATTAGAATAATGGTATTAAATATACTTGGATTTCTCTGATGAATTTATCTTGTGAATTTAAGTATATGTGCTGCCGAAGCAAGCACTATTTTGTGAATTTAAGGTTCTTAACAAATTAATAAAGCCACTCCTTCCTTTAACTCTTTTTTTTTTTAACGTTTATTTTATTTTTTTCCGAGACAGAGAGAGACAGAGCATGAACGGAGGAGGGGCAGAGAGAGAGGGAGACACAGAATCGGAAGCAGGCTCCAGGCTCTGAGCCGTCAGCCCAGAGCCCGACGCGGGGGTCGAACTCGCGGACCGCGAGATCGTGACCTGAGCTGAAGTCGGACGCTTAACCGACTGAGCCACCCAGGCGCCCCTCCTTCCTTTAACTCTTATCTCAACTCCTGATGTCCCAAAAAAATACCACTTAACTTCTGGTCTCACATTTCCCTCTAACTGGTGTCAGTATGGTTTTTGACACTTAGCCACTTACTGTGTTTTAATATGATTGTCAACTAACTTCATGCAGGTAACTCCTGATAACATCCTCTCACACACTACCTTGTATTTATTGGATGTTGGATATTTCTTTTTCATCTTCCTTACTTCCTTTGTGTAGCACCTAGTAAACTAATGTAAAAAACTACTATTTGAATTAAGAATACATTTTTATTGGGGTGCCTGGGTGGCGCATTTGGTTGAGCATCTGACTCTCGGTTTTGGCTCAGGTCGTGATCTCACAGTTTTGTGAGTTCGAGCCTTGCACTGGATCTGTACTGGCAATGCAGAGCCTGCTTGGGATTCTCTCTCTCCTTCTCCACCTGCCCCTCCCCTGCTTACTCTGTGTCTGTCTCTCTCAAAATAAATAAACTTAAAAAATATTTTTACAAAGATTAAATTTTATTTAACATATTAATGAATTCTCATAAACCAGTGAATTTCCATATATGTTTATACATATGTATGTACATGTGGATGTACATATACATATGTAAATAAGGTTTTCTGTGTGAGATAATTAAAGGATCAGAAAAGAGTAGGAAAAAGACACATATTTACACACCTAGTAAAATGACCAAATCCAGAACACTGAAACCACCAAATGTTAGCAAGAATGTGAGCAACAGAAATTCTCACTTATTGCTGGTAAGAATGCAAAATGGTACAGCCACTTTGGGAGACATTTTGGGGTTCCTTACAATCCAGCAATTGTGCTCTTTGGTATTTATCCAAAGGAATTGAAAACATGTTCACACAAAAACCTGCACTCAGATGTCTATAGCAGGTTTATGCATAATTGTCCAAACTTGAAAGCAACCAAGATGTCCTTTAGTAGGTGAATGGATACATGAACTGTGGTATATTCAGACAATGGGAATGGTATGTCCAGCACTAAAGGGAATGAGTTATCAAGCCACGAGAAGACACGAAGAAACCTTAAATGCATATTATTAAGTAAAAGAAGCCAGTATGAAAATGCTACACACTATATAGTTCCAATTGTATGACGTCCTGGAAAGGCAAAGCTATGAAGACAATAAAAAGATCAGTGGTTGACAGCGGTAGAGCGAAGGAGGGAGAGAGATGAATAGGCAGAGCACAGAGGATTTTTCAGGTCAGTGAAAATATTAAAATAATGGGTATGTGTCATCATACATTTGTCCAAATCCATGGAACCTACAATATCTACAGTGAACCCTAAGGTAAACGACAGACTTTAGATGATAATGATGTGTCAATGTACTTACATAAGTATATACTTATATCTATCTATCATCTATCATCCATCATCTGTCTATCTAATTAGTAGATAGCTTTATATATATAACTGTAAATAGATAGCACTATTTACCAAGGGAAATAAAAGTTCCATATTCATCATAGAGCTGAAAAAACTACTATTACCTATTTATTCTTCTTGCTCAAGTCCTTCTCTCCAAATGCCTTCATTAAATGGGCTCTCATCTCATTGGGCTGAAGATAAGAAACAATTTTTGAACTATTTTCAAACAATTTGTCCATGTAAAATAGCTTATACATGTTTATTTTGAGTCCTTAATGATGGATATAATTAGAGGGGAGAAATTTCGCAATGATACCTTGGAAGGAATACTGGTAGTTGTCAGTAGGTTCTAATCACATGCATGGCTTAAAGAAAATGATTGACAAAAATTCAAATCTTAGTTTAAGTCCAAATGGCTGGATTTTCATACAAACATACTAAAAGTTTATCCTTTGTCCAGTGTCCTCAGGGCTGCAACTGCCCAAACCAAACTGACATTTGATTAGAAAGTTTGCCAGATTATCATGCTAGCTTGAGTTCACCAAGCCTTTGACCTGAGGAAAACTGGAATTCTGAAAATTGGAATAGGAACATACAGAAGGAAAACAGCCTCCCGTGGACAGTGAAATTGGCTCCTTTCCTGTAAATAGGTCTTAACTCTAAGATACTGACTTCCCTAGGTGGAAGGATCATGCCAGGTTCTCATGTCACCTCACATTGCTCCAGACCTATAATCAGAACTAGAATCAAGAATATTTGAGCAGAGAACCTACAAACAAAGCCCCTGGGATGATAAGATTTTGATAATTTATATAATTTATATGGATACAGATGTGGAGAATACGTGTAAGAATGGAATATGAAAACTCTAGACATAAGAGGGAAAGGAATAATTTTAGAACAGGTTGAACTAATCAATACAGATTCAGTCACCAAGTTGGTCCTTGATTCACTATGCTAGCTAGAGCAGTTGGGTGTGGTTCTTCTTTTCCTTTTCTTTCCGTTTTTTCCCTCCCAGTTTGGTTAACTTTACCCTGAGCTCAAATTCTTCAGTATAATGTAGAGGAAAAGAATGTAGAGGCTCACAGATTAGTAAATGTTGGAGAGGAGTGAACACAGCAGACTGCTCAACTGCTCCCTAACCATGCTCTCTTAAGGGGCCAGCATGTATTCACTACTCCAAGGTTTTGAGAAATATCCCAGGGAGTAGAGTCCCAACATCTCTTAAAGGTGATGCTAGGGGCTGCACTCTGGAAGAAAGTGATGCTTGTGTGTGATACTGCACTTGAAAAGGGCTCCTTGATACATTGTGATACTAGATTCCAGGGTGTCAGAAGATAAGGAATGGAACATACCTGTTAGGTTGAGTCACAGTGACTCCAAAAAGCAGCAGTATCAGCAAAGGGATCAGAATGGTATGGGCCATAAGGTACTTTGTGGTGGTATATTGATCATTGGGCCCCTGAAATGAACAAAGAACTGAATAAACCCTAGACTTAGTGAGTGGAGGCCTTACCTAAGTCACCAAAATTTATACTATTTCTTCACCCAACTTCCAGACGTGGGTTAGTTCAAATATCTAGTGGTCCTCTGACCCAGAGAGGGATAGAAAATTTTGAGTTTGAACTCTGTTTTTATATTCTAAGTGTATACTTTGACTCTCCTTTTTAACGCTTTCCCAAAGGGATCTGTGTCTATTTACCAGAATAACTGTTTCTTTGGAAAAGACAGTGATCAATGACAATCATATATAAATTATATAATTTATTATAAGGAATTAGCTCATATGATTATGGATGCTGAGGCTGAGATCTAGAAAAGCCAGGGGTGGGGTGCCTGGGTGGCTCAGTCAGTTGAGCATCAGACTTCGACTCAGGTCATGATCTCACAGTTTGTGGATTCGAGCCCCGTGTTGGGCTCTGCACTGACTGCTCAGAACCTTCATCCTGCCTCAGATTCTGTGTCTCCCTCTCTCTCTGCCCCTCCCTCGCTCACACTCTGTCTCTCTCTCTTTCAAAAATAAACATTATAATTTTTTTTTTTTTAGAAAAACCAGTGGTATAGTTCTAGTCTGAGTCCAAAGACCTAAGAACCAGAAGAATCGGTGGTTTAAGTTCTGGTCTGTATCTGAACTATCATTTGTCCTTGTGTAAGTTCCAGTCTGAGGGCAGGAGAAGACTGATGTCTCAGCTCATAAAGTTAGTGAAAATTCTCTCCCTTCTTCCATTTTTTGTGTTTAATTCAGGCCTTTAATGGCTTGGTTGATGCCCAGTTCCATTGGGAAGGGCGATCTACTTTACTTAATCTATCCATTCAAATGCTAGTCTTGTCTGGAAATACCTCCACAGACACAGCCAGAAATAATGTTTAACTAAATATCTGTGGCTCCATCAAGCTGACACATAAAATTAACCATCACCAGCAGACTGGGAGGACTGGTAGAAATCATTGTTTGTACAGATATTCCAAGTCTCGTAAGAAGCACCTTCACCAGGGCAAATACTGTCATTCTTTCAAGAGACTGTGCATAGCAGGTGTTGAGGAATAGGAGCCAGATCAGAAGTGGAAAAGCAAAGATACATGTCATATGGCAACTGTGGCTGACAGCCTGGGTTGAGGGTGAGGCATCCTTTGGAGAACTCGAAAGGATAGTTGGAGGGTACACTATAAATGGAATTAAGGCATTGCATGAGTGGATGGGCACTAGATGAGGAACCTGTGGTTGGGAGATTAATATGATTTAATATTAATATGGTTTAGTGGTGTCTGGGTGGCTCAGTTCGTTACGTGTCTTACTTTGGCTCAGGTCATGATCTCATGGCTTGTGAGTTCGAGCCCTGCATCAGGCTCTGTGCTGACAGCTTGGAGCCTGGAACCTACTTTGGATTCTGTGTCTCTCCCTCTCTCTCTGCCCGTTCCCCGCTCACATTCTGTCTCTCTGCCTCTCAAAAATAATAAATAAACATTTAAAAATTTAATATTAATATGATTTAATCTGTACCATAGGAAATGCCTGATGATATGTGGTTTATACAAAAGAAGGAGCATTTATACTATAAAGTGCTATATTGCTGTATGTTATAATAGTTACTGTATATGCTCACTTCTGTCTTACCTTTAACATGCTTCTAATCCTTTTTAATGTCCATTCCTAACTGCCTTGCACACCCATTAGCTAGTCTTCTTTTTGAGAGGTGGGAAAACTAAAAGAATATATTTTAGGTTCCTACTAGCATATTTAAAACTACTCAATTTACAACATTCAAAACATATTAGCTGATTTATTTCAGGAAGGATTTAAGGTACTTTATCTGTGGAACCCACAAGATTAAAAAGAAATAAGTGAAGAAGTTACAGTTACAAAAGAAAACACAGGTAAGAAAATTAAATTAAAATTTGGATAAAGATTTATCCAAAATGTCTTGTATAGTCCATAGGGGTGTGTCACATATTTGATTTTATTCTTCATGGTAGCAAAGATAAAACTGGAATCTTGATCCGTTATATGCATCAACATCCATAAAATAAAAACTAATTTCCCTGAGTACATATGGTTAATCCTTCTACTGAAACCTGAGGGAAATTTCTTTCATAAAATGAGACGATGTAACATAGTGAGCATCAACCATATTGTAAATATGATGATGAGATTCTTAGAGATGTTTATTCTAAGTTGAAATGTAAGTGGAGAGGTAATAGGAAAGCCAAGATTAGTAAATTCTAATCTTTGAGGGACCAAACAATCTACCACATGTGATTCAACTCCTTGTAGGTCTGGCTCCCTCCCAGAATAACATTTAGAACATCTAGAGCAATCAGACAATCTTTAGGAATATCATCTCTTATAATCATGTCTATGAGATGTCATCAACAAAAGTTTCAGGTTATATTTCCCTGCAGTGCCCTAAAGAGGTGAGGTGATTGTTAAGTTGACTCCAGTAAAAGACCAACAGTATCATCAACAATGTCAGTGTTGTCTGAGTTATGAAAATTGCAGAATTATATCAGGCAGAATGCTAAGATGGCCCCAAGATCCTGCCGACAGTCACTTCCAGTATAATTTCCTCCACTTGGTTGTGGGCAGTACACATGAATATGACGGCTATCATTTCTGGGATTAGACTATGTAACATGGCAGGGAAAGGTGAAGGGATTTGCAGGTATAATTAAGTCTGTAATCAGGTGATGTTAACATAATCAAAAGGAAGATAATCCTGGGTGGGCCTCACCTAATCAGGAAAGCTATTTTATTTATTTATTTATTGAGAGAGAGACAGAGCATGAGTTGGGGAGGGGCAGAAACAGCGAGACACAGAATCCATAGCAGGCTCCAGACTCTGGGCTGTCAGCACAGAGCCTGAGGTGGGGCTCGAACTCACGAACCACGAGATCATGACCTGAGCGGAAGTCGGATGCTCAACCAACTGAGCCACCCAGGTGCCTCAGGAAAGCTCTTTTTAAAAGGCTCAAAGGAGTAGCCACAGGCCAAGGAGCTGCTCTTCTTGGCTTTGAACAAGCAAGTCTCCATATTGTGGAAAGGGTCATGTCTCGTGAAAATAAAAGGTGGCCTATAGGAGATGAGAGCAATCCCTGGCCTGGGCAATAGGTCAACAGAAGATTCAATGATTGTTAGGCAGTTATGTTTTCAAAATTTTAATTAGCATTTCCTTGAAGTAAATTGATAGAAGATGTAGACATATGTGGCAATGATAAAATACTTTGGATGCTTCCAGGCTTTGAAAATTAAAACAACACAGCAATGGGTTCTTCTGAGGTTTCTGTTTAGATACTCTGGATTTTAGTAATTGCTATCTCTAATAACTGCTTGGAAACACTGAAACAGAAGAAAAAATGAATGAGGATTTATAAGAGGCCAACTAAACTTAAAAAAAAAAATAACAACTGTTTTGACCTGATTTAGGGTGTAAGTAAAGCATAATGTGGTGTACCAAAAATACATTTAAAAGATGCGTGCCATGAGCATATATAGCAATAACCATATGAATATTTTGAAGGATTCCTACAGAAAGAATAGCCAGGAAGAAGGAAGATAATTAAGGAGTTGTTCTCTGAAATATCCCAGGGTTGTTTTTTAAAAGGCAGGGCTGTGGGAGAGAACAACTCGGGGTCCAGAAATACAGCAGTAGCTGCCCATTGCAAAGCCAGACCTACTCAGGCAGACTGCTTAGTAAATGTAGATCAGAATGAGATTTTTATTCATAATGGTTAATTAGAAGCTAATTAAGAGGATCTATTGAGCCTAGAACTCCCTATAGTCTTTGTCTAACCTCCTGCCTGCTCCTCGGGAGGATGCAGCTTTGCCCTGTGGACAGCAGGCAGATGTCAACTATGGACAGCAGTCACGTGTTAATGGGCTGGATACATTGGTGAGTAATGCTTCACGTAATAAGGAAAGTGCCCAGAGTGCGTACAGACACGAAACAAACCCTCTGGTTGCGGGGAGTCTTGAAGTGTGATGGTGAACAGTTGCTCTTGCCACAATAAAAACCTTCTGTGGGACCCTGCCATGGCCCCCTTGAGCTGGCCAGGCTGCCTGTGGCTTTGGGGCTTACTCCACTCTGACAGCTAATATAAACATGCTAATGCAGCTATGGCAAGAAAGAAAGTTCAGAAGAGAAGCCTGTGATAAAGGTGATCAAGCCCAAAAGAAGGAAAAAAGAAGTAAAGGCAGGGGGAAAGACACATTTTTCTTTCAGCCTTTTAAATGCAACAATCCACTTAACAAGAGGGAATTAGAATGTTGGGACCATGTAGTTTCTGCAAAAATTCATCATTTTAATAATGAATTGGACTCAGGCTTCAGTTGTGTGAAAACTGTTTTCACCAAGCTGTGTGTGGATTACGTTTTAATACTTGTAAGCAATAATTATAATTAGCATGAAAAGGATTGATTGAATCTCTAAGAGCTAATACCTTTTACTGTGTCAAAGATTTTTATGTTAATTACTTATTTTTTTTCCATAAAAATCCCAGGAGGTAAATAGGGCTACCATCATTATTTTTATCTGAAAGACAGAAAAATCAGACTGATGTGGTTAAGGAACTCAGCTGAGGTGGTTTGGGGAAGCTGGTATGAAAGAAGCCGGGTTTGCTCCCAAGACAATCCTTTCTGTCACAAGACTATTTTCTTGCTTAAAAGAGAATAAAACATTTTTATTATGGCAAGAGAAAGCCATTTTGCAAGAATATTACTAATTTCATTTCTAGCTATAACGATATTCCTACAGTGTTGGAGATAAAGCAGTATAGTTTTTTCAGGAAAAATAGAAAAAAAAATGACAGGCCAGGGACAATCACTCTGTAATTAATAGTCACAAGTTTCAGACTTACTCTCCACCTCTTTCTAAGCAATTAACTCCCCAGGGTGCTGTGTTTTGGTCAAGTAGCATCAGGTGGCCTCTTTAGGGGCACCTGGGTGGCTTAGTTGTTTAAGCATCCGACTCTTGGTTTCTGTTCAGGTCATGATCTCAGGTTCGTGGGATCAAGCTCTGTGTTGGGCTCTGAGCTGATAGCACAGAGCCTGCTTGGGATTTTCTCAGTCTCTCTCTCTCTCTCTCTCTCTCTCTCTCTCTGCCCCTCTCCCACTCATTTTTCCTCTCTCTCAAAATAAATAAACTTTAAAATTAAGTAGCCTCTTTAATATAGACGGCTTATTTGACAAAATGAATGACAATACAGGGAAATACACGGAATCAAGAACAGTGTAGTTGATTTGTAGATTTGTAGAGTTTTGCTATTTACTTTTGACTATTTACAGATGAGCCCCAAGATTTAAGATGCAGAATTTGTCATGTCATCAGGCATGTCTTTCTGTCACCTGCACCTTTAACTTGGTAAAGCAGAAATTGTGTAGAAAGCTATATAGCCCATTGACTTTTTCTGATATAAAATCACCTTTAAGTATCTTAGGACTATTATTATAATGCTCAGCTTTATAGCACTGCAAATGTCTCAAGGCACTGAGTAATACAAATGTCAGATAAGCCAGCTTTGTCTCTATCACAGAGAAACAGAAACAACATGTTAAATCTCATGTAAGTTATTTTGTGCTTTATTAGTATGTAGTTTTAAAAACTTCACCATGTGTATTCTTTTTGGGTCACCAAAGACGTGTGTGTGTGTGTGTGTGTGTGTGTGTGTGTGTGTGTGTGTGCCTGCAAATCCCGAGGGCCATTTCTTTGTTCTCAATCTCTTTACTGATTCTGTAGCTTTTTAAAAAATATATTTTATAAATATTTAATTTTGAGAGAGAGAGAGAGCACGTCCAAGTGGGCGAGGGGCAGAGAGAGAGGGAGACAGAGAATCCCAAGCAGGCTCCATTGCTGTCAGTGCAGAGCCTGTGATGCAGGGCTCAGATCATGACATGAGCCAAAATCAAGAGTTGGATGCTCAACCCACTGAGCCAGCCAGGTGCCCATGATACCATAGCTTTTGAAATTGATGACTTTCTTAAACTATCTTACTCCTTTGGCTTCTGTGAAATCATGTGTTGTCTGTCTTCCTGCTTCCCCGATGAATCCTCCTTTGTTTCCTTTTCCTGGCTCCTCTTTCACCACTGATACTTCCCAGCTTCAGTTTTTGGATCTTAGTCTTCTTTCATATGTAATCACTTTGCAACTATGTTGAGGACTTTCAAATCTGCATTTCCGGAACTTTTTCTTCTAATCACTGGCTTTCTCTCTATACCTTTTAATGTATTTTTTTTAATTTTTTTTAATATCTATTCATTTTGGGGAGACAGTGTGAGTGGGGGAGGGGCACTAATATTTTTAAATGGGTTCTCTGGTGCTAAGTGCAAACCCAACACGTTCAAAGGTGAACTCATAATCTTCTCCACCACACATGTGTCAATTCTTCCTTGGGACTGAAGGCAAGAAGTTATCTTTAATTCATACCTTCCTTTGATATATGTAATTAGTAAATAGTGAAAGCAAACCCACATTTTGGGGGATTTTTTTTTAAGTTTATTTTATTTATTTTGGGAGAGAGAGAGAATCCCAAGCAGGCTCCGTGCTATCAGCACAGAGCTGGATGCGGGGCTTAAACTCAAGAACTGCAAGATCATGACCTGAGCCCAAATCAAGAGTCAGAAGCTTAACCGGCTGAGCCACCCAGGTGCCCCAGGGAATTTTTAATCCCATTTTGCTTCCACCTACATGCATTGCTACAATAGAATTATTTAGAGTGATTCCTGCTTGCAAAACCAATGCCAGCTGGACTTGACCCACCACTTTAATAAGGTCTCTTTTACTCTGAAACCTGCAATAAGATCTTATTTCCAATCAAAGTCAGGGGAGGCTACTGCAGGTGGATTTAAGGCATTGATTACCTGAGCCTACCCTACCTGTCCTGTTTCTTTTTACTCTCGTATATACACCTTTCCCTTTCATCAGGGAAGACTTGTTTTTATTTCTTCAGTGAGCACAGCACTCTCATTCTGCACTCTGTGCCATTATTGTGTTGGTTGACTTGCCCGGTATCCTGTCTCATCCTCTTCACCTCTGCGTGTCCACCAGTCTTCCAAGTTCCAGATCCCGTCCCACTTCCTCACGACAGGAGACCTCTACAGATAGGATCTTCTCTGAAGTTGTTTACAATATGACGTAGAAGGTGTCTTCCCAGGATACCACCGAATCATGTTACTTAATTTATTTTAGATTGAGAATCTCCTGAGGCAGGAGACGTGGTTAATAAGCAGTGTGTCAATCCTGGCTCCCAGATTAATGCATACAAAATAGGCAGTCCATAGTTAATTGCTCATTGAAAAATCGGTGTTTTCATATTTTTCAGTCTTTCATATTATGTCAATTTCCCATCTGGTCATTTGAAAAAATAAAGTGGCACCTCACAGCTTTCAGGATAAATGCAACTATGTTCTCTTGTCTAGTTAGGAATATAGCTTTCCAGTTCAACATTGGGAAAAGAGAATAAACATTGAACTTTTGATTTTTTTTAATTAGTGGAAATAATTTCACGAGTCTGGCCCTAAGTTTATCCTAATTTATTAACAGGAAACACCTGATAAATAATTGCTTTTTGGCTTACGGAATCCTGCTTTATTATTTTTTTAGGCTTTTCCATCTAAATACAGATATAGCTTTAATAAATATTATAATCACTTATGTTTAGAAAATATAGCACTTTTTGTTTCTATGGCTGGCTGAAATTATTTAATTAAAGGTTACTTTAATTTGGAAATTCAAGATGTTGTGAATTAAATTCTACTGTACTTAGAGGAGAAGGAAAATATTTGAAGTGCTACTCTGGCATTCTGTAAGCTCTGGAAAAAATGCCCAGTATAACCTTAATATATTTTCATTAAACTGAAACTTATGGATTTACAGAAGTAAATTTTTACTTTGCAGCTGTAGCCGAGTAGTTTATTGTGTTCTTCCAGATTTTTCCCACTAAAATTCTGTTATTTAAAGTTTTAGATTTTTCAGAAATATCTCACATTCAGTAGCGTATCTTTCACACATCAAAATGAGTTCAAATTGATATCTTTGTTTCATTCTTACTAATTCAACATAGGCGTAGAGATTCTAGCTGCCAACTAGTATGGGTTTTGGGTGGGACTGGTAAGATTTGGGGAAGGTGAAGGAAAAAAACAAAGTAAGCCAGATGTCATGGAAGCAACTCTTAGATCTCTCATAAAGCAGGAGGGCCCTCCTACTAGAATCTAGAGCTAAATAAGAGTGAGTGTGACACATTATCTGTGGGCTGTGACTTTACATTATTAGATCAAGTGGAAAAATGGCATTTTGGGTGGCACTTTAGTGCACCTCTTGGGATTTCCACTTTGCACTTGGCAAGAACACATTCTAGACATACCTCATTTTTATGTTTGTTTCCTTTTTTTCCACAAGATTTGGTGGTGAGACACTCAATGAGAAGAGAGATAAAGAAATCGGAACCTCCCTTTATAAAAGTAGCTTGATAGGTCCGATGTAGGGGAACCCTCTATTAGAGAACTAATTGCTAATTATACTAAGTGCACAAATACATGCTACCTGAAAAAAGCTGAAAGCATTAAGGATATAAATCAAGTCAATTTTGAGAACATTATTTTCAATTCTAGTTTCCTGTCTTCCTTCTCAGAAATACAGTTACCAACTTGGTGTGTGAACTTTTTCAGTTAATTTATGTGCATATACTTGCTCTTACAAAAATAAATAATATTGCCTTATAATATTTCTAGCAATTTTATTGATATATAATTCACCTGTCATACAATTCACTCATTTAAAGTGTACAATTCAATGGTCATGTATATTGGCAGAGTTATGTGTCTATCACCACAACCAATATTAGAACATTACTCCAAAAAGAAATCCCGTTCCCATTAGTTGTTACTTTGCAAACCCTCAACCCCACCAATGTCTCCCTGAGTACTAGGCAACTACTAATCTAATCTCTGTCTTTATATATTTACCTATTCTGAATATTTCATATAAATAGAACTGTACAATATGAAATCCTTTGTGATTGCCTTCTTTAGCATAGTTTTCAAGGTTCCTTCATGTTGTAGCATGCATCAGTACTTTATTGTGTTTTATTACTGACTACTATTCATTTTATGAATATACATTTTACTTATCCATTAATCAGTTGACAGACGTGCAGTGAGTTGTTCCTTCCTTTTGCCTATTATGAATAATGCTGTTATGAACAGTCACGTACAAGTTTTTGTGTGGACAAATGTTCTCTTTTCCCTTGCCTGTATGCCCAGGGGAAGAATTGCTGGGTCATAATGGTAACTCTATGTTTAATCTTTTGAGGGATGACCAGACTGTTTTCCAGAGTGGATGCACCTTGAATCACTATGCTGCATACCTGAAACTAACGTAGCATTGTATGTCAACTATACCTCAATAAATAGAAACTAAAATACAGAAGAGGGAGTATGCTTGGCATGTTAGTATAATAAGAAGTATAAAACAAAAACAAGCACAAAGTGGATGCACCATTTTATATTCCGCATTCTCACCAATACTTCTTATTATCATAACTGCATTCTTAAAATACAATATCACAGTTTCTGGTTGTTTTATAATTTTCCTTTTTTACTTAGTATATATTCATATGTTTAATAACTGTAAGTTCCTCCATACTATAAATATGCAATAATATCTTTAGACATCGTTATTTCTATAGACATTCAGTTTGCTTCCAATTTTTCACTGTTAAAAATGATAGCACCTATACAGTGAACATCCTTGTACAAGAGGGTTTTTTTACAGGTATATGTGTAAATATTTCTCTAGAATAGAAAACTAGAAGTTAAATTACTGGCATATATATATATGTATGTATATATATATACATACATATATATATAAATTAAATAAATAAATAAATAAATATAAATTTTATATGTATATATTATATGAGCATTAATAGAGCATGCAAATAAACTTTAAAGTGTGTGCCAAAATAGTCAAAATATATTGTCAAAGTGGCTATTTAAAATATAGCTGTGCTAGCAGTGAAAGTATCTGTTCACCACACCCTTACCAATGTGTCACTTTATTAAGCTATTTATATTTTTATAAATCTAATTTATCTTGTTATCTCAATTTCCATTTCCCAGATTACCAGCTATTAAACATCATTCATGGGACGCCTGGGTGGCTCAGTCAGTTGAATGTCTGCTTCTTGATTTTGGCTCAGGTCATCATGTCACATTTCATGAGACTGAGCCCCGGATCAGGTTCTGTGCTGAGAGTGCAGAGCCAGCTTGGGATTCTCTCTCCCTCTCTCTCTACCCTTCCCCTGCTTGTGTTCATTCTCTCTCTCTCTCTCTCAAAATAAATAAACATTCAAAAATCATCATTTATGATTATTGGGCATTTGTTTTATGATTATTGACAGTTCTTTTTCTGTTTCTTACTGATACATAGGTATTAAAATGTTTGTATATTAATCCTCTGTCAGTGATATGTTAGTTTGTTACCATTCTTTTAATAATTTAGAAATAAACTTTAAATTTAAACATAACCAAATGTATCAACTTTTCTGTACTATTTTTTCACCTAAGATGATTATTCCTCTCATAAATTTATAAATGCAATTTCCTCTGCTTTCTTCAATGCTTTTAGTTTCATGATCAATTACTTAAATCATCTGAGATTAATTTTACTAAAAGGTATGAAGTAGGGATCTAACTTTATTTAAGGATAGACTATTCAACATAATTTTAAAAACTGTCTTGAGCAATGATGGTATGCCAGGTATATTTCTAGATAGTAGGGCTCCAACCAAAAATATGGCCAGCTTGCTCCTGATAGGAGCATCCTAACCAATTTTTTCAGTGCCATTTACTAAATAGATTATTCTTTCTCCACTAATTTGAAAAATCACATTTATCACATTTTAAACACCACACACACACACACACACACACACACACACACATCTGGCAGCCATGGGAACAAACCACTCATATCTGCTGCGGAGCATAGTTGATTGACAGTCCATGTGCCAACCCTCAGGATCTACCCTATTCCCCTGGGCAACTCCCAGTCAATCCCAATCAGTGACCAAGCACAACAGTGACACTAATGCAAGCTCATTTCTATGATTCATGGGACTTCTCCAATGGGCAACTTTGGCTCAAAAGGCTCCCAATTGCCCTGCCTGAAAGTTCACTAGAACATGTATTAGAATACTACTGCCATTGAAAGAGTATACCCAGCTAAAATGTCCTTCATCCTTTCCTCTCACAGACCCACACTGCTTTAATAAGGCTTTCTCTGCCTATAGCTGCTTCTTCCATTTTATTCTTCACCTTTTCCCCCCAATAATTCTCTTGCATGTCTAGTCCCTTCTTGGTGTCTGCTTTTCAGAAGACCTCAGTTTACACAGACTGAACAGCTAACAGCTCTGCTGTGGCCAGTATTGGGTTCCAGGGCAAGTATCATGACAGAGTAGCTGAGGAATCCGCTGCTTGTGGAGATGCACAATAGAACTCAGAGCAGTGGGGTGGAGTTCAAGACAATTAATATGTACCTCTCCCTGCCTCTGGTGATGCCAAACATCCCCTTTCTATTAAGTGAGAAGTTTCTTATTATTCTGGCAATATCAATATTGTCTAATGCTATATAGAGTTATCATCTTGAAGCACCCCTTCATGCTGTGATGGTTGAGTAATATCTTTTTTTTTTATTAAACAATATGTTTTTACTAAGCAATTAATGGATCCAAAAAGAAGTCAAGAGGAAAAAAAATCCTTTGAGACAAATGAAAATAGAAATACAACATACCAGAAATTTTGGATGCAGAAAAAGCAGTTCAAGGAGGGAAGTTCACAGCAAGAAATGCCACATCATGAAACAAAATCTCAAATCATCTCAAGAACCGTGAAGACTACCTCTCTCTACTGTCCTCCACTCTTGTTCCAACCATGACATCAGACTGCATATAAAGAGTTGATAACCCATTGTACTCAGGTTCTTGTAGTTCCCCAGTATCATATCTCTGTGTAAGTTTCTCTAAGAGGGGTCCAGAAAAGTCTACTCATCCAAGGCGAAGTCCACAGTCACCAAAGGTCATTGAATGAAGGCCAGCAAAATGCCTTTGAAACACAGTGATTGAACGTTCAAATTATAATCCAAATTAACTAATTTTATCACTTCTCTCAACCCATTTGTTCACAAAGTCTCAATAATATTATCTCTTAAATATTTCTTGAATCTCTCCCTCAGTGGGAACCACCTTAAAACTAACATTTTTCCTTTGCCTTGACTATGAAAAAATTCCCAAAGGGGTATTCTTGCCTTCATTCTGTGCCCCTTTTAATCCTTCCTCCTCTTCTCTGACAATCTTCTCTTAAAAATAACAAATCTGTGTTTACATTTTTCCTCAGTGGCATTCTACCTATGTCAGAAAGCCCAAATTCCACTGAAAGATCCTTCATCATGTGACCCATGCCCTGCTCCCCGGCCTCTTTGTAGAGGCTCTTCTCACACTGAATGTTCTGGCACACTAAATTATTTCTATTTCCCCAACCACAACATGCTGTTTCGGTCTCGCTGTTTTGCACATGAAATCATCTTAACCTGAAATGCTACCTCCTCATGCTGTTTTCAAATGTCCTATAGTGATATAGTCTTCAAAATAGATATACACATTATACTAAATATACTAAGAAAGGATGAACAGTGCATATAACAAATTAAACCCTATACAATAGTGGTTTCTATTTTAATTAACTCCGTGAATTACTTGGCTTTCTTGGCATTTGTAATTCAAAATTACACCAATATAAATTCTAAGTATATCCCCACTCTGTCTTCTCCATCACATCTTTAAGTTTCTATATGAAACAATACCATTAAATACATAAGAGGAACTGTGGCTTAGTAATGGAAAAATCTGTGTTTAAATTTTTTTAACGTTTATTTATTTTTTGAGAGACAGAGAGAGCATAAGCAGGGGAGGAGCAGAGAGAGAGGGAGTCACAGATTCCAAAGCAGGCTCCAGGCTCTGAAATGTCAGCACAGAGCCTGACGTGAGGCTCAAACTCACAAACTGTGAGATCATGACCTGAGCCGAAGTTAGACACTTAACAGACAGAGCCAACTAGGCACCCCTGAAAAACCTGTGTTTAAGTGCCAGTTTTTATACTAATTCTATGATTCTAAAGCTTTCCAATCAAAAATAAGTTAATATTGGCACTTCATCCATTGGGTTAGGGAAATATTAAATGAGACAATGCATATACAGTTTATAGTGCTTTGTACAAGGTAGGAACCCTATAATATTAGTCCCATCAAGACAGGCCACTTTTTTATTTTATTTCTACCCCAGTCTTTGCATGAGAACTTTGTACTGCCTCAGCTACACCCTAAACATCAGCTCTTGCTACTCTAGTTTTCGTCTTCAAACTAGCAAATTTCTGGCATCTCCTAGAAGTTTATGAAGAAGCAGATTCTTAGGCACTGCCAGTATGCCTGAATCAAAATCTGCATTTCAAGATCTCTAGATGATTTGTATGCACAGTAAATTTTGAGAAACACTAAAGTCTAAAGCATATTTCTTCTAAACTTTCTATTCTGCATGCATTGCACCTAGTAATATTCACTACACTGAACTGTCCACCCACCACATGCTTTCCTGATAAGCATTATCATACAGTTGTGTAATAGGTTTAAATATAACAAAATATGACCATCATATACATATATATGTGTGTATATATATATATATCAGATATTATATATAAATTGCAGGAATGCTGAAACTATCTGTGATTAACCATCCATTTGCCACATTCATCATCATGTAGGACTTTGGTACCACTCTGATTTTGCCCTGGTTGCACGTCTTTTGTTCTGGCTTCAGAGACCCCCAGATTTCTGAGATATCTAATAATTTCACTCATTTCAGATTATTCCTAGATCGACAGTGTATATGTCTTTTTAACACAACTTACCCTCACACATCTTAGGAGTTGTTCTGAAAAATTATGCCGTTAGTTACTTTGAGACAAAATTTTCATATAGTGAAATGCATCTTTTTTTTTATGTTTATTTTTGAGAGAGAGAGACAGAGTGTGAGCAGGGGAGGGGAAGTGAGGGAGGGGAAGAGAAAGAGGGAAACACAGAATCTACAGCAGCCTCCAGGCTCTGAGCTGTCAGCACAGAGCCCGATGTGGGGCTTGAACTCATGAACGCTGAGATCATGACCTGAGCTGAATTCTGATGTTTAACTGGACTGAGCCACCCAGGCACACCTGGGCAAACACATCTTATTTTCAAAATATATGTAAACATAATGAAGTCATTAAAGGTTGCAATAAATGTTTGTAGGAATTACCACATTATAAACTGTGAATTGTAATTATAGATTATAAAACATCATTTTGGATCTAATTGAGCAGAAACTATTCTTAATCCAGATATAGTTTACAATTATAGTTTACCTTGCATTATCTTGAAAAAAGCATAGGATTATTGAATATGAGCTTATAGCTAAGATTTTTTTTAATTTGAAAACATTTATGCACTTTAAAATATTCATTTATTTGCCATGCTTTGAAAAGTGACTCATCTGATCAAAGCCTTAAAGATCTTAACTACATAGGAGCTCCTGGGTGGTTCAGTCTGTTGGGCATCCGACTTTGGCTCAGGTCATGATCTCAAAGTTCATGAGTTAGAGCCCTGCGTCGGGCTCTGTGCTGACAGCTCAGAGCCTGGAGCCTGCTTTGGATTCTGTGTCTCCCTCTCTCTCTGCTCCTCCCTGCTCACACGCTGTCTCTCTCTTAAAAATAAATAAAGATTTTTAAAAAATTAAAAAAATCGTTACTACATAATAAAATTTCTTTTAAATAGAACATCCTTGAAACTATTACAAGCAATATGATTTTTCTAAGTATTGTCATAATGTAAATTCTAATAATTTAGATTAGTTTTCTTCAAATTATGATGACTCGTTAAGGTTTTTGTATGTATGCATTTTAATATTCCACTCATAAGTCAGCATTTGTAAAAGATCTTTTTTCTTGCTCTTTTTCTTTGGCAATACAGATTTTTATAGGAGAAGAGGCAGAAAATATGTTACGGATTAAGTTGTGCTCATGTATGGTGTGTGTTTCCTCTGATATTTGTGATTAAAGTCGTGTTTTGAGGGGACAGTGTGGGATGAAAGACTGGGAAAAGATGGCTGAAGATGGTCTGTATCTCCTTTTTGAAATCATTTCAAATAGCAGAGTGGCACCTTCAATGGAGCTGTGGTTTTCTGCAGCACCTGCAGCCTGAGGGTGGACTGTTCTGGGTCAGCCAATCAGGGTGACTGTTCTTTGAAAGACTCAGTAAGGATGTGCTTAAGGCTGTCACTGAGCATTCCACAAGCTTGCTGATTTCTCTGTTTGGCTGTACATCTGTGTTATTTTGTTTTCAGGTCAAGTTGTTCTCTGTAACAAGGTAATGTTTTCTGACTTTGTAACTTGCTGCCTTTATATTTCTGAGATTGAAGCATAGAAGAAGTGGCTTTGCTCAGTGAGTGGACCGTTTATGTTGGAAAGAGGTAGGCAAAGAGGTAGGCGATCAGGGAGGCACGAAGCAGTGAACCAGCTCACTCAAAACAATGCCAAGTGACCTTGAACTCTGATACTTTAGCATGTTGGGGGGTGGGGGGAGGTGGGAATAATGGAGACTTGATCTTGGTCCAACAAGAATGAGAAGAGGATGTTTGTTACAGAACAATAAGCTTTGTTATTCAGATATTCCTCTTTAGGATCTCTTCCATAAACTAGTGGAATCCATTTTCCATTTGCAAACACTCGTCTGTGACCACCTAGAAATAGGCATGCAAACTTTTTTTAAAAAGAGATATAAGAATATTTTTTTCAAAGAAAGCACTCAATTTGAATAGAAAGTAAAGAATAAACATAATTTTAAATTGTATCAAACATTTTGAAGAGTGTTTAGTTTCCTACAGATATTCTTAAATTAGTGGAATATTTTTATCCTCGGATTGAAGTGGCATATATATGTATTTTTTCTCTATTTTAATACTTCCAATATATTTTTAAGTAATGTATGACAGTTGAGATAGTTACTCTTTAATGTGTGAATGCTTCTTTGGCTATGAAAGCCTGGATTCTGATCTTAAAAGCAAAGAAAAACTATATTTTTTTAAAAAGGAAAAATTAAAAAAATTATTTAGAGAAATGATTTATGTCCACCTACAAAGGTAAGTACTCATTATATGAAAATGTTCAGAATGTCCCCCGGGGAAGTAAGTCTACCGATTGCCACTATCACAACGTGAAGACTTACTACAGGGGTTGGAGACAGTGACCCCAAATGTTCCGCACCTGAGATGTGAAACAATGACATGAAGTATGGCTCACATATGTCCCATATTAGTTTCTTATTTCTAGTCAAATGAAATCATCCCCTCTAAATCCAAGACCTGTTCATGATAGAATAGTTTTTGCCAACCTCAGGAGCCTTAGGGTCTACATTTATCCAGATGTTTTGGTTTTTCCAACAGATGGTCCTCAAAAATTTATTCCTATTTCAGTTGCTGCTGCCACTTTAAGTGTTTCCTGGAGATCTTTAGCATACCCCTCTGAGAGTTTCATGGCATAACAGCCAGGCGTCAGGGACTTTTAGTTGTGCTAGGCACATATTCACAAAAAGTAATGAAATATAGACTGATAACAGGACCAGAGATATGAACTCTTTTATTTATAAAAGTGTGCTTATACCTCTAAAAAGTTCATGTGCTTAACGTCAGATCACCACTATGCAGGTGAAATGCAATGAATAATTATAATAAATGTATATTGCAAAGTGTTCATTATACATTTATGAACCTTTGGCATTCCAAACAATGACCTCCTGGTCCATCCCCCCAGACTCTTAGTCATTTTCAGCCAGTTTATGGTGGTTACGGTCCATTCATCTAATGTTTAACTTAGACTTGTTTGATAAAGGGAGGATGACAGCAGTTTGCTTACAATATAACGGTAGCACCCTTAGCACTTCCCCCAAGTGACAGCTCAGGTCCGTTAAGGACAGAAAGTAATCAAACAATCTGTTCTCAGATTAGTTTTAAGTTTTCTAAAGTTTTGCTAATCCAGGCTATATATAATTATGCACAGGTTTCTAGTTTCCTGAATTGCTCTTTTTTTTTTTTTTAATTTTTTAGTGTTCATTTATTTTGAGGCAGAGAGAAAGTGTGAGCAGGGGAGGGGCAGAGAGAGATGGAGAGAGAGAGAATCCCAAGCAGGGTCTGCACTGTCAGGGCAGAGCTTGATGTGGGGCTCGATCTCATGCACCGTGAGATCATGCCCTGAGTGGGTCAAGAGTTGGACACCTGACTGAGCCACCCAGGCTCAGTATATATATAAACTGCTCAACGTTTATAACAAGAATTCCAATTATGTGAATTTTTTCCCTGTCAAACTGTAGATATTTTGTACATTTTTGCATGATTGACAAAGAGTTCGATATTGATTTAGAACTAAATATATTTCAGTGTTTTCAGGGATATCAGAAAATGACTTAGGAAAATCTTAACTTGTGAAAATTCTTAGCACATATCAAATCATTTATGATTTTTCTTACTTTTGGCAGTCTTTACAAGTAGAGGGCCAGATTTGTGAATCGATTTATAGTATAAGCAGACTGGAAGTAAAAGAAAGTAAGAGACAGTAATGTAAGATATGTCATTAAGGGCAGAGCTTAAATTACTAAATATCAAAGTGCAGCCCAGACAAGAAATAAATGGGGAAAGACAAATACCGAAAGAAACAAATAGTACAGAAGGAGATATTGATATTTTTATAAAGACTGCACAATACTGTTTGATACAAGGAACAAATAGAAAATTAAAACAAAACTCCCTAAACCTAATTGGGTTATAACTGAGAAGCTTTATAGCTTCCTCAGTTCCTCACTAGCTCTTCTCCTCTACAATTTGCTCATAATTGCAGCCACAATGTGGATACATTTTTACTCTGCTTCTTCTCATACATCCTCTATCACAAGATATTCTCAAGATACACCTGCTGCTAGCTTCTTATGCACTGTTTTGGTTCTGTAACAGAAATTGTTGAACTACAGCCCATAAGCCAATCTACCTGTTTGCGTAAATAAATTTTTTTTGGAACATAGCCACACCCACTTGTTTCTAAATCGTCTACGGCTTCTTTTGTAATACAACAGAAAAGTTGCATGTTTGCTACACAGACAATGGGGCCTGCAATCCAACAGGGTTACTAACTTGCCATTGAAGAAAAAGTTTGCTGATGCCTCTTACTCTACCTTTTTTCTGCCACGGGATATTAAAGTTCTTTCCATGTCTTTTGCCTATTATAATAATATCCCCGTGAGTATTTATGTACATATCAATTTATCCGTTTCAAATATTTTTTCCTAAAGAAACATACCAAGGGTTACCGAATCAAAACATACACGTATTTTTGTTCAATACAAAACTGATTTCCAAAAGTGTTGCACAAGTGAACGCAGTCCAAGTTGCCACAAGTAGTGTTTCAGTTTATGAGATCCAATAGCATTTTGCAATATTGAATGTTATTATATATTTTAATTTTTAACAGTTTTGTTACCATTTATATGAACACTGTATTTTTGATTATGAAAGAAATACAATACTGACAAATTTTTCAAATAAAATTTGACAAGCTGATTCTAAAATTCAGCCAGAAGAGAAAAAATACAAGATTAGTTTAACTAAAAAGTTTAACTGGGAGATGGATGACGGGAAAGTTTTACCAAATTTTACCAAATGCCATAATATACTATAAAGCCGTGTTTAACAAAATGCAGTGATACTGGCACCAAGTTAAATAGATTGATTAAACACAAGAGTTCTGAAAGACATAGAGCTTCATAATTTCGGTAATTTTGTGTATATTGAATGTAGTATTTAAGATACGTGGGAAAATGATGCACTGTCCTATGAATGGTATTCTAATAACTTAGGCTGTCTATTAAAAAAAGATAAAATTCTTCACTCTATACAACAAATTCTAGAGGATCTACCAGATAACAAATTTAAAAAGCTGTAGAAACAGGGATGTCTGGGTGATTCAATCCATTAAGCGTCTGACTTTGGCTCAGGTCATGATCTCATCTCACGGCTTCTGAGTTGGAGCCCCACATTGGTCTCTGTGCTGACAGCTAAGAGCCTGGATGGAGCCTTCTTCAGATTCTGTATCTCTCTGCCCCTCCCCCCCTCAAGAATAAACATTAAAATTTTTTTTTTACTTAAAAAGCTGTAGAAACATTTAAAAATAATTATAAGGAAAAATTAACTAGGATTGGTGAAGGACTTAGAAGAAATATACAACTAAGGTCTAAAGAGAGAATGTTCATTCTTCCCACACAATACTGGCAACAAGTATACATTATCAAAAATATTCTTTCTCCCCACCTTGCAGCCTTAAAATGCCTGGCAAATGACTTTAGAATTAATGTAAGTTTCTTCTTCCCTGTTGACCACTGCATTGTAAAACAACTAGAATAATGTCTGGTGCACAGGAAGCACACATATTTGACAGATGGGTGTAGTATAAAATTTAATCTTTCAATTACTAACATAAATCATGTTTGGAGGCAGGGTTTATAAAACTAAACTGCTGTTTGGACACTGCATACATGTCTTCATCAATCCATTTGTTCAGCCATTATGTATGTATATATGCAAGTATGTGTTTATTACATCCTTATTATAGACAAGCCAATCATGGTTTCTGCTTTCAAGGCACTCACACTGCATTGGGGAAGATAGATAATAACCAGGTAAGTCAGTGAGAAAGAAAAGATGAGGGGTTATAGTGCTTTATGGTAGATAATGGGGAGTAGATGGTGGGGATCGTGACTCAGGGGCTACCTTTGGTTGAAAGATGAGCAAAGGCTTCTCTGAGAAAGTAACATGAAGCCAGTGGTGTGTTGGGAGGAGGGACACTTGTGCCCCCAAGGGGACATTGGGCAATGCCTGGAAACAGTCTTAATACAACTTGGGGGAGAGAAGAGGTTTGCTACCGGTATCTGGCAGACAGAGCCCAGGGATAATCCTGAATATCCTACAAAGCACAGGACCTCCTCCCCCCCAACAAAAAAATCACCCAGACTAAAATGTTAATTGTATAGAGACTGAGAGATCCTGGATGAAGTTAAAATCGATCTGGCAAAAATTGATCAACCTTGAGTTGTCTGCTGGAAGAATATTCCAGGCAGAGGAAAATGTCTATAGCAAATATCTAAAAATAAGAACTTGTGTAACGTGTTGGAGAAATGAGAAGAAACCTATCTCGGGAAAGTGGGAGGAGAGGTAGAGAGGGGGTAGGGAGATGGTTCCCGGGAAGGGATTGGATATGTTATGTAGAGTGCAAAGGGAAGACAAGGGAGAGACTTACTCTGTGGTGTATCGTGATCTGCCTTGCATTTTTCAAAGATCAGGTTGGATGCTGCTTGGAGGAAAGAAAACTGGGAGACAGCCAAAGGGTTAAGTAGGTGATAAAAAGAAATCATTTAGAGGCAACAGAACACGTTGGTCACTTGTGTGGAATGCAGCTAAAAGTTCAGTCATTTTGTGACACGAACATTTTTTATTTTTTCTTTGCAGTATCCAGGGCTATCACACACTGACTTGAGTCTAGCACTGAACACTGTGCTAAAAGTTGTACGTACATCATGGAACAGAACCTTTTTAACAACCTGCAAGGAACGTACTACTATCTCAATTAACAAAAGAGAAGACTGAGGTCAAAAGAATTTGAGTAATTTATCTGTCATCACCCAGATAATAAATAGTAGAGCTGATTCAAACTCCTGTCTTACATTTCTTCATTCCTTGTTCTTAAACACTATACACGATCTTCTAAGGGAGTGAAGCATAGGCAAGAAATCCCAGACTTTTAAAAAATATATATTTATTTATTTATTTTGAGAGAGAGAGAGAGAGAGAGAGAGAGAGAGAGAGAACGAGCACTGGGGAGGGGCAGAGACAGGGGGAGAGGGAGAATCCCAAACAGTCTTCACATTGTCAGTGCAGAGCCCAATGTGGGGCTCAAACTCACAAACTGTGAGATCATGACCTGACCTGAAATCAAGAGTTGGACGCTTAACTGACGGAGCCACCCCCGATCTCCTCTCAGACTTTTTAAAATGGCAGTTTGTTCTCAACCAAATGAGACAAAATGCATGGTTTAGCATTTTTGTTCTTCAATCAATCATACAGGCAATGAAAAACCTCTGCATTTCATGATTATCATTGGGTCTTCAAGGTTCCCAGAAGTTATCTTTATTCTATATCTTTAGTAGTATAGATATTGCTTTCAAGTAGCTATTACTTTTAATGGATACATCTTTGACCACTTTGTCTCTCCTGGGTCCCACTTTATCCCTTCTATTGTTCTCTGGGTTCTCATGCTCTGTTCTATTCTCATATTGGGTTCTCATAAGATAATCTTTATCCTTTTCCTCCCCACCCCCAAATCCATGATGTTACCTCTCAGTCAGCCATGCATTCAAGCAGGCACAGCTTGTTGGAACAGCCTGCCCTTTGTGAGCACAAAATAGAACTGGATCCTGGCAATGGCTTATTCCTCATTTTGAACAACTATAGAATCAGGGAACAGGGAAAGGGAATTTGAGGAAGCCCACCCATTGCTGTACAAAAAAAAAGACAAACTGTTTTTTTTCCCTTGTTAAAAGGGGGTCAATATCTTCTGACCATCTTTTACCTCCAGATAAGTTACTAGCTATCCCTGGATAACGCTTGCTCTCCCTACCCCAACTGTACCCTACCCCCCTCCCTTTTTAGAGTGGCTCTTCATGGCTCTTATTCATGAGCTTTATTCTTACATTCATGAGCCTTATTCCCAACGTCTCTGGGATGTGGCCAGCATTCATGCATTTGTTGAGATTCTATTTTACCACGTCTGTCTAAACATCTAATAAGTAAACAGGAATTCTAGGGGCCTCCTGATGTTAAAAATTGCTAGCCAGATGTATGAAAATTAGAACTTTTCTGTGATCTGTATCTCACGAGTAATAACCACTAAAAATGCCATGCGAAAATCGGAGCCATTAAAATATAGAATATGACTAATCAATAAAATTAAACCATATTCCAACACGATCCATTTCTAGAGCCATTGATCCTTATAATAAGTATTTTCATTGTCATTGAGGAAAGTGGTAGGATACAGGTGACTGTAAATATTCTAGACAAATTTCTAGACACTATGAAATCTGTTTCTGATGCTGCCACATCATTTAAACTTACATAAGACTTAGGGAAAGTCTCTAAAACTTGCATGTTTGTTTCCTCTTTTTGTTTTTGTTTTGTTTTGTTTTGAAACATGTACCTAATATATACCACAGAACTGTTGTGATAATTGAGAGATAATATAGTTGTAAGTGTTCTAAAAAGTACACAACTAAAAATCAGTTTATTCTTACATAGAAATGTAGAATAGCTTCACATTTGTTCAGATGACCTAACTGCAGTCATAGTAAAGTTCCTGTATGTGTAGATGCTACGCATTTAACATTTTAGGTAATCACCATCTAGTCTGAAAAGACAAAAGATACCTCTTTCTACAGCAAGCATCCTCACTTAGCAGAGATCAAGTTCTACTGCAACCAGTTTGGCATCAGTGGTAATCTTTGTGTTTAATGGTGGCTTTCTATTGTAAACATCAAAGTTTTCCAGGGATGAAAGAGAAAAAAAAAACAAAAAAAACCAGTCATTGATTTACCTGACGCTGAGGCATGTATACATAAGCTGTGCTCCCAGTCTCTAATAAAAAAGCTGATGCTTTGTTCTCAAAAGCGTTCATAACAAGATTCCTCTTTTCTCCAATGCTGGACTGGACAGAGGATTGTAGAGGAAAATAAGAGATTAAAGACCTTTATTTCTATATTGTTAAGTTATAGGAACTTGAGAATATTGTTTGGTTGTCATCTAATTGAGAAGTTCATTCAATGTACGTGGTATCCAAATTCACCTTGACACCTGATTTGCCATGGAAGATAAAAATCTAACATTGTTTGGGTCAGTTTTTAAGAACCTGGCTAAAAAGGATTTCTGTCATATCTTTTTTGATTCTTCCTTGCTTACAAAATTATACTTCACTATAGTTAGGTAAGCAATGATGACATATGAAAGGTCTTCCCTCACAAACCTGATTATCTAGTTTTTCCCAAAGGAATTCCTTTGATGTTGCATCATGTAGAGGGTGGCTGGCAAAGGTTAAATGCATGAAGAAAATTCTTAACGTTTCTGCAACTGGAAAAGACAATTTGATGCAACATTTTGTGCAACGATCACTTGAAAAGCAATGGAATAATTTGGTAACTCTTGTTGGTAATTTTTAAGTGAAACTTCCTATCTAAGTGAAATTTATTTAAGTGAAATCTCTCCTAATTTTAAGTGAAATTTCTTTATCTAATGCTGACAGCAATAAATAGCTTAGCTTTTCTGTCTTCATTTATCAAACAGTTAAATTCAATAGATACAGACTGGGGCTTAGGGTACGACATCGGAATATGCAACAATAACTCTTTGTCAGCTGCACCATATAATATGGACCAATGGATCTAGAAAAGGCCATCTCAAAGCTGCAATTGGTGAACTAACACTTCTCAGTGCCAGCTTCATAATGACATCATAAAACAATTGTGGCTTATCCCAATTTAGAGCTCTCTGGCTTAGCGAATTTAGGTGTGACTAAAAGAGTATTTTCAATAAAAGCACTTGCCAATTTAAGATACTCAATTTACTGTGCCAATTTAAAAACATCTTAATGTACAGCATATAATATGAACTTTTCAGTCATCTATGAGGTAACCTGAGCAGTGGAGGAAGAAACCTAGACTCATAATTACAAGGTCATGAGCCCAGAAAAGGATATGGTGGCATTCACTCATCCTGTCCAATTTAGTTGCCATAGTTTTAGTTGCTTATTTTCCCTCAGTATGCTGTGACTAAGGATTTCTCTTTTTTAATATTTAGCTCCATATGCAAACTATGCCTTCCCCTCCATCCCAACTGGGTCAACTTTTTTTTTTTTTTTTTTTTTTTACATTTCCATCCATGACTCCTTCATCCACTTTCTACTTTTGTTTCCTGGAGAACGGATATGGAATGTCCTGTTGGAATCTGAAGTCCGGGGCTGAATTGCAGTCTGGTTCCAATCTCTCTCTCTGAGCACCATTTTTTATACTTGGGTGTTATACAGGGTCCTTGTGAGAATGAAGGGAGTTGCATAAGTAGACACCTCAGGCAGAAGGTAGAAGGTCTGACCCAAAACACACTCCTCACACTGACTACAGAACTTACGTATCATTTGAACTTTACTTGCTTAGTCAATTGCTTCTTCCATGAAATATCCTATATTACTGGGTAGATGGTATGCTCAGAGACGACGTGTATTGTAGACACATTCAGTATCCTTCACCTGTCTAACAAAGTGCTTTGTATACAGGAGGTAAATAAGTAAATACATAGATGGATAGATGAATGAATAAATGTTCTTGCTCCTGATCCTTATCCTACCAGTGGCTGCAACGCAGAAGACATTCTGCACGTTTAGGGAAAGTACTATGGAGAAGAACTGTGTTTAGGATCTATGTGTCCAAGATAAAGATGCTTATTATGGGGGCTGACAGGGAGCATGAATATCTGGGACACTCTGGGGTATTTTGAACCAAATACCAAGTGCATATTTTAATTCCCTTTTCACACTCTATTCTCAACTGATTACCTGCTGATCCCACTTAGAATCATTAGCAAAAACAAGTCCCTGCATAATAAGCCCCTCCAGGTTTTACCGGGCCCCAAATGTCTATTTGTATATATCTGACAAATAGAGGAAATTTTTTAAACTTCACCACTTCAAATTTGTAACGCAAATTCACATTCATTTCAGTTTTCTTTCCTCTTCATTTAACTGAAGAGAAATAGCCAGGTTATTAAGAGAGCAGAGAAAAAATGGCAAGGATTGCTTTTCTCCCTGACAACATAAACTTCAGATTTATATGTGTTTGCTGTCCTTCATCTATCACATGCATGCCTTACACCGGGTGTCCTCTCTGTTGCCATTCAGGATGTTCCTGAGCCACCCTCTGAACCAGCGCTTGGTCAAGTTGGCATTGTGGTTCTTTCTGTTAGTATCCTGCTCAATGTCCCATGCCAAAAAAATAAAAAATAAAAAAATAACAAAACCACTAGCAGCAACAAACATAACACATAATAATAATGCCATACCTTCCAAAGGCCAACAGAGAGGATTTTTGGATTATCCACTATTCAGGATAATCTTCACTTCTGATCTCCCCTATTATTAGCGTGCATAATTGAGAATTCCCTGCATGTAACCTGACTTCCTTGCAAGAGAGCCATAAAAATCTCTGGCCCTTAGAGCAGTTTCAATGAATGAAATTAATTAAGAGAAAGAATTTGAGGTCCTGGGATGGGAATCATTGTAGAGCACTTTTAAATTATAGTGTCATGACTGGATATTGGAGTAAATTCTTTGATCTCCTTTCTCGTTAACAAGATGATATGATATTTTAAAGGCAATCATTCCATTTTGAAGGTCTGCTGACATCACCAACCATCAGAGCACAGTATGGAAATAAGATACCCACTTCTCTCTGCTTCCTCTTACTGATTTCATGCAATGACCTTGCAGTTATTAAATATAGGCCAACTTGCACTCTCAGACCTCAGGCAACCTCTTTTTTAAGTGATTGCTTACTCCCCAACATTTCTACTAAAATTTGATGCTTAAAGATCACTTAATGGAGGTAACCAATTTACCCCTGTCCCTTGGGTGGTCCCCCAGGGCAGTTTTTGCTGTTTCAATACAATTACAAAATGCTTCCAGGCTCTGTGAACTTGGTTATACAAGAAGGTTATGGCAACAAAGACTGTTTTCTTTGGAAAATTGTTACAAAGTGCTGACCTTCCTAAAGTATATAGCATTCTGAAAAGCCTGAAAGCCCAGATGCTTAACACTGTGAGAGACAGAGCCAAATTCTAGAACCAGAGGCATGAGTTAAAGTGCAGGATGCACTGAACCAAGACAAGCTAGAAGAGAACTTTCTTTCAGGAACATTTATTTCATGTCCTGTAGCCTGGATTCAAACAAAATTCCTTTGTTGACTCTCAAGTATGTTTAGGAGAATCTGACCTAGGAATGGCTTTGGGTCTCACACATGGATCAGAGAGTTGCAGCAAAGCCAGGATGATTTTGAAGGATTGTAGTGAAAAGCAGGATCTCATTTAATGACTAGCTGCCTTCCTGTTAAACATCAAGAGCATGATTCAAACAACTAAGTATACAATCCAGGCAAGACAACAAATAAGTAAGATAAAAGCACTGGTTACAGTCTCAGGTTTTGTGTATACTCATTACAGGGCATCCACATGGAAGTTACATGTTATTTACTGAAAAATGCATATTTCCTAATTTTGCAGACCCACGTGAGGAAGGGTGTTCTCTGGGGATGGGGAGGGGCTGAGAGGGGTGGGGAAGTTGGTGAGAATCCCCCTCCACCCACAGAAGCAATTACTGGGACAGAAACAGCATCCCCTTCTCCACCCCCCCCCACCCCGCCCCTTCTCAAAGGCCAAACACTGTGGGATGCACTGAACACTGTTCAGATCCACAAGGATCTTCCATTTCTATTAAGTTGATTTAGTGCCATATAAGGAGGACATAAATGAGTAAGACCATAGGCCTTTCCTTGAGACCTGAGGGTTTCATAAAGCACCTTTCAGAAACAAGTGGCCTGGGTAATGCTGCAAGCCTTAAGCCTACAAAGTCAGTATTTATGGTGTACTGATTTTGTCACAGATGAATTTTGCTAGAATTTTAAAATGGATTTACAGTAATTTAATAAGTGGTTAAACTGTAACCATAGGACTAGAATTGCGTTCAGTTGTTCAACTGACTTAACATTTGCCTTATTAATAGGCATTTAAGTTAATTTCTTTCTTGTATATTTTCTTACATTTTATCTTGTAGAATGTGAATTGCATCATCCTTCCTTGGTCATTTTTCTTGTATGGAGTGTTTGTGGGGCAAATCCCTAAGGCAGGGTTATGGAGGCAAAGCACATGACTACTTCCATAGTTCCTGGATGTATTTAGATATTCTAGTGTTAGAGAATAATAGAAAGGTTAGCAATCTTTTTGATGCTTCAATTTCCTCTTGAGTATAACTTCTACTGAAAAACAAAACAAATGTTGGTAAGAGAGCATTATAATTTTCATAGTTCTAGTGATACTCATCACCCCTACAAGAGAGGCTGAGCTCTCAAGGCACTTAGAGAATTGCAAAATAGATTGCTAAATACTTGTCTGTTCAATTATTAGACTTGTGAAAAGATCACAGAAGACTGGAAACTAATAAATATCATCCTTGTCAAAAGGCGAGACATTTTAACTTCTTTTAATTGGAAATCAAATAGTTTGGTACTGAAGTAGGGCATGATGTTAGAACATGCATAGTAATTTTACTGCATATATATACAAATATGATATATTTTACATATCACATAATGGTGATGTATATTTTTGTGTGGAATATATATTATTATGTGTATTATTTATTAGTATTATTATGTAATGGTAGGTCTAGGATCTGCTGGCATGTCACATAACATAGGGTCCTTTGCACCTCTGTTCCAGGCTGAGGTGGGCTGTTGGTGCTCTTTAAGAGCCAAGCACAAGGGCAGCCCCCTGCTGGGACAAGCCAGTTTTGTGGCAGAGGGAAAGAACAAGAGAGCTGATGGAACCAGGCAAGGCCTCTTGAACATCTGCTCAGACATGGCACAGGTCCCACATCTGTGGGCAAGATGGCTAATGCTGTCACGGGAGGCACTCAGTCAAGTGATAACAGGATATATAACCTTCCTACAGCAAGCACAATTAAATATTTGGAAGCACAAATGTAATCAAGCACCCTTTATTTAATTCAACAAATATATTTTGAATACATCCTATGTGGTAGGCACTGCACTGAGATTCAGGGATTTAACTTTGATCTGAAGAGAGGTGTAGCTCCTACTCCAGGGGCGTTACATTCTAGAGTGGTATTTATAAAATCAATAAATTTTGTAAATAACTATATACTTATAACTCATGTTAAAATGCAGTAAAGAACATTAGAGAGGGCATGGTTTTTGTGTTAAAACATTTGGAAAACCGTCCATTGGGAGAGCTAAGAGACCGGGTCTATACGCTCTTAAAGACAAAAACAAGCACAAAGAAAGACGTAAAGTCCTGGGAAATAAAATTGACTCAATGTAAGGAGGCACTGTGGAACAATTCTAAAGGTAGAATGGGATGCTTAAGAGGTAGTGAGCTTCCTATCACTTTAAGCGGTCAATGCCTTTTTGGTGATGCCATATAGGAAACTCATGCTGTGGACAAACAACCGAAATAGGTGTTTTAAAAATCTTTAGCACCTTAAGGTTATTTACAAATGTGCAAACTTTAAGTAAACAAAATAATTTATAAAGGAGTTCTCCATTAAAAAAAAAAAGTAAGGGGCTCCTGGGTGGCTCAGTTGGTTAAGCGTCCCACTTTGGCTCAGATCATGATCTCACAGTTCATGAGTTCGAGCCCAGCGTTGTGTCGGGCTCTGTGCTGACAGCTCAGAGCCTGGAGCCTGCTTCAGATTCTGTGTCCCCCTCTTTCTTTGCCCCTCCCTCCACTCCCACTCTGTCTCTCTCTCTCTCTCTCTCAAAAATGAATAAATGTTAAAAAAAATAATTAAAAAAAAAAAAAGTAAAATCATACAATGCCTTGGAGTTTCTAGGTTAAAATGAAGCTGAGTCCCTTGTATCGAAAATTATATGGAGGAAAGCTACTGGATTTCATTTTCAAATGAACATTAAATTTAACATTTTTCTATTTTCAGAGGCTTCTAATCATTTCTGTACTTTTCTACCAAATAAGGAGATGTAAGATAGATTAGAAAACATGAATAGTGTTTTTGAATAAGACATGTTTACAATTTGATGTTTTCAATGTTGTCTACCAAACTTGCCAAGGAAAACTCTTCTGAATTTTTTTTTTCATGATGAATGAGGACCCTGAGAATCTGATGGACCCCAATTTTCTGTAGAAAATAAACATGTCCACACTTGAACTTTTGAATATGTAACTCCATGTAATTTTACCGTGCAGAAGCTGGTACACGATGTGGTCATTTTGTGACACAAGCTTACTTTTGCAGCAATAACCCACGATCTGAAATGCACGTTTACTTCTTCATCTATTGATTTTTGTTTGAAAAAGGTCATCTCAGACAGAGAAGAATAAAAATTCAGACATTCTCAGATTTTTGCCCAGTTCTTCCAAGAGCAATTCATTAGTGGGATGTAACTATACCTAACCTTATATCCCACTGCAAATATGTGCATAATCTAACAAGCTGGCTATTCCAGCAACTTCACTGGACTATGAGATCACCAACAGCATACATATGCAGCTTGTGGCCAAATCTGAAGGACTTCAATAGTTGAAGATACCGCAGAAGTTCACAGAATATATCATCTACACGTTCAGCAGGTTCTAACCACGGTACAGGATTTGCATTCTGATATGTGCTGGAGACATATGTGTAATGATGAGTGCACACACTGACTGTGCTCTCATTTACTACGTCCAGGCACTGCTCTCTGCATTAATGTGTATTAATCCCATTTGGTATAATAATGATTCTATGTAGAAAGCACAATTAAATTTCCTGTTTTTACAGATATGAATGCTAAGGCATACACAGTTTAGTTAGCCGACATTTACACTACTAGGAAATGGCAGAGCCTGGATATAACATGGTAAAAAGCATTTGGAGTTCCAGGGGAGAAAATCAAGTTTTAATGTTTTGCTCCTTTGCTTGCTGCTTATGACCTAACAGGCAAGTTGTAGAAACTCTCTCACATAGAGCACCTGACTTAGAGGGAGATTTCTACCCACCTGCCATTTTAAGACTTGTGAATTTTCAAACACCTCTTAAAATTACTAAGGAAAAGTTCAAAAGCAGTACTTCATAAGTACTTATAAAATGAAAAGTGACACAACTAAATTTCAAGTGTCTTTTCATATGTCTTTTTGCTTCTTTAAAGAAGCGCCCAGTCAGGGTTTTGTGAATTCGAGCCCCATGTCAGGCTCTGAACTGGCAGCACGGAGCCTGCTTGGGATTCTCTCTCCCCCGATCTCTCTGCCCCTCCCCGACTCATGCTGTCTCTCTCTCTAAATAAATTAATAAACAAACAAGCAAAAAAAAAAATTTTAAGTGCCCAGTGAGTTACAAAAGTACTGTGCAAAGGACTCTGTACATTGGAAATCACCTTGCAAATGTTAGCTGTTATTGCTACCACTGTGCTTCTTGTTTAGGGGTTAATACTGATGAGACATGGTCAAATATTTTAATACCTTGCTGTTATGTAAGCCTTTACTGGTCCAGTCTCAATTTCAGATTTTAATAAATGATATCATACATACGAACTAAACTCCAGAAAACGTTGTGAAGCATTTTTCATTAACTGAATACTGTATTTCTATTCCTTCTAAGCAACCAAATTCATCTACCCCATTAAAAGAGAAAGCTAGGAAATGGAACCTAAATCTCCTCCAAGCTTATATTCTCAGTCCTCTCCTCTGTCACTAGAACACAAGCTGCTATCATACCCCAATCATTATCTGAGTGATTTGACTTCAGGACTTAGTTTTGGACTCAGACAGACATGGAATCAAACCTACCTTGGCTATATATTAGCTGTGTGATCTACACAAACTAATTCATTTCCCTGACTCCCAATTTATTAACCTATAAAATAAGAACAAGAACACTGAATTCTCATGGATTATTAGGAATTTGAATGAAAAAATAGCATTAAGTAATAGGAATAACTTTTTTTAATGTTTGTTTTTGAGAGAGACAGAGCACAAGTGGGGAGTGGGGACAGAGAGACAGAGGGAGACACAGAATCCAAAGCAGGCTCCAGGCTCTGAGCTGTCAGCACAGAATCCGACATGGGGCTCAAACCCACAAACTGCAAGATCATGACCTGAGCAGAAGTTGGAAGCTTAACTGACTGAGCCACCCAGGGCCCCCAGGAATAAATTTGTAATCTGGTGCTTGAGATTGTCATTATTAAAGAATGTCATCCTTAAGGTGTCCATATGACATTCTAATTACTTTTTTTTCTGACCCAAATTAGAAGATCTCTTTAAAATGCCATATAAACCTTCCTACCTTCCTAAAATGTAAGATGAGAAACCATAACCATCAAGTTGACTGGTGGATGATGCTGACAATAGAGTATCTGTTATTTTTTTAGCTGGAAAAGTCAGTTCACTTACTCCCTTGACAAAAAGCATTAGAAAATAAGTATCACGACAATATATTATTCTAAATATGATATCTAAAAACAAATAAATAAATACAATATCTAGAATTAACTTATAATATTTGGATCTCAGTTCAGTCAGAAGCCTGAAATTTAAAGCCTAACAAATTTCCTAGGAGTTTGCATTTATTTAGTGAACAATGGGCTTTTTTTCTCTAAGGGTAAAAATAAATGTTCAGACAAATCTCACACAGATTCTAGGATTGATATCATGTCATACAGAATATTTATATGGAAATAGTGTTAGCTAGTTAAATTCATGGGAATTCAGAAAGAATTCTGCCAAATGCAAAATACTGAGTAACACTCAAATACTCAAAATACTGAGTGCAGTTCATTCTTCTTGCCCCTAAATTTTAAAGGAGCAGTCTACAATGAGATTGAATTTAAGAGTCACCTGGAGTTTCTGAACCTCCCCAAAACCAGACCATACCCAAGACCACTCAGATCAGGCATCAGTGATCTTTAAAGTTCCTAGATGACTCCAATGTGTATCCAAGGCTGAGAATCTCTGTTTTAAGGCAATTTCGTCCTTGTTTTTGCCTCCAACCTGTTTTATGATAAGCACATGAGAAAAAAATTTGCGGAAAACCAAGGTAAAGTACTATTCAAGAGGAAACGTCCCCAACTAAATATTTTAGAATCAGCCCTTTCAGAAAAGCTTATGTAAAATTCTAAAGGCATTAATTTTTTTCCAGAAGTAATTGGTGGATAGTAAGGGGGTTTCAACACAGATTTCACATGATGTCAGCATCACCCCATGTCACCACTTTAAAAGATGACGGAATCATCTGCTTCCATTTTTCTACTGATAAAAACCTCATGTCAGAAGTGGAGCCTGATGCCTTGAGCCTCATTTAGCCATAAACATGGGAAATGGCAGGCAATTCTGATGGAGGTTTAAGAAAACCCAAACCACTATGTACAGCTCTTTGGCCTCAATGCAAATAAACAAGGATTCATTTGTGCCCAGTTGGTATCTGATGGGCCCATTTTGGAATGCTCTCAAAATGTGTGCGGCACCAAGAAATGCAGCTGCCGCCAGTTAGCTCTGTCGGTTGGAGCGCAGTAACTAATGAGGCCAAGGTTGTGGGTTTGGCCTGTTTGAATTCCTCTGTTCCATGGCCACAGACTTTACCACCAGCCTCAGACAGCTGTCCACAAAATATGTGCCCTTGGCCACAAAGCAGAGTGGGTGAGAAAGTGCAGACAAACCAATTCAAATCTATCACCACAACGAGAAAAACAGCTCAGAGCACATGCCCAGCTGACTATAGATGTATTGCATCATCTTCATGCGTGATGTACAACAAGCTACTCCAACCAGTTGTGATTTTATTGGCAGCCATTTCAGTGCTGTCTATGGGCGGTTGATATTCTGTATGTCCTGTGTATATGCTTTTAGAATAGGCTTAGAAACAGTCGTTATAATTTTGTTGTAAATCTCACCAAAAACACATTTTACAAGAACAGAGGACAGACATTTCACCTTACTTAATCTTTTCCCTGCTCCCTTTTGTTTGGCTTTAGAGCTTAAATGGTTCCAAGACCACATTGTACAAATGAATCTCGACCTACTGACCACTGGTAAGCTCAGGAGTTTCTTCTCCTTAGACCCTGATTTGGTTGTGTGCCTTCTTCCTTTACCTTTTTACAGGACGTTCTTCACTTTGGCACCTTAGTCTTCTGTCAAGTTGAATCATCTTCTGGACCAACTCAACTTTCATATGATGAGAGAAAATCTCACAAAGCAAACTACACATTGGTAAGTAATTTGCTAGTACTCGGGGTACTTATTTGTATTGGTTTACTGTTAGTATTGTAAAGGCCACTTTAAATGAACATTTTTATATCATACAAATTGCATGGTTAGTGCTCCAGGGGAATATAGTCTGACTTATGCCAAAAGAAGGGGAGAATACACAGGCAATTTTTATACAGATATAAATAGCCACGTAAATATTATAATCCATTTTGACTTTTAAAGAAGTTTTAAAGAAGTTCAATACACACTCAGGCACACACACATATCTACTTCTAATATAATTTAAGAAATAAGAGCTATCTATAGTGATTTGGATAATACTCTTAAAAATGAGTGGAAAAACCTATGCTTTATGTTTTTTGTTAATGTGTATATTGGTCTAACTTTGCAAATTTCCACAATAAAACACAGATCATAAAAAAGTAGGTTGAATTATTATTACTCATAATTCTAAATTAAGAGATAATGACCTTGTTATGAACATAAACTATAAAATGAATTGGATCTTATTCCTTTTGCCATTTTCCAGAATTGCATTTGTAAAACGTGAGGAAGTCCAATTAGACAGCCTATTTGTTATTATTCCTATTCTCCAAAGTTGCGTTTCTTTTTTTTTTTTTTTTTCCAAAGTTGCATTTCTACTGAACTTTGTAGTTTGGTTTTAATGGGAGAAATGCTAGTGATAGTAAATTGAAAAAATGAGAATATGGGGTGAATATTAAGCTTGTGAATGGTTATATAACTTTAAAATAGATTGAGTATAAAATAATTTCAGGCTAGTAAAATGTTTAAGTTGTGGCAAACAGACGAGCGTGGCAAACAGACGAGCTTATCAAGAATGTACTCCCCATGATTCAACTTGTAATCTCTTACAGTCCCACTTTCCTTATTTAATATATGAACAAAATGTTATTGAGAAGCTGGTGCATGCAGTAATTCTGTCATGTGCAGGAAATACAAGCTGATTACAAAAAGGTCTCTTCCCTCCAATTTAATATCCAAACAATATCCAATTTAAAACAGCATGCAATTCACGGTGAGTTCTACAATAAAGGCATGTACAGGGGACAGTGGTGCCCCCAGGAGTACTACTGGTCTTTCCAGGGAGATGGAGTAAAGGCCCCACACACACAATTCTTGAAATATCATTTCTAACAATAAGTTGTAGGTAAGTATTGAAAGTTAGAGTCAAACTGTACAGCGGTTCAGAACCCACCGTGTTCTCATCCACAAACCTTGATTCAATCCTTGGCTCTGCTATAGCCCCAGCTGTATGGTCTCTCCCATCTGTGCTGTGTTATCACTCATTTTTCCAAAGTAATATTCTTTATAACACTGGTTTCAATGACCATGTGTTCATAAATGATTTTCAAATCTACGTCTCTCACCGATTTCCCTTTACTGAACTGCACACACTATATCTGATTACCCATTATACATTTCCACTTAAATACCCCTTAGACAAGTTAAGCTTAATTTGTCCAAAATGAAATTTATCACCATTCCCAATACACATGATTGTTTTCCTTTTCTTCTTTTTTCTCCTCACTTGATAAATGAGTCTACCACACAACCAATCACACAAACAGAAGACCTGGGATCATTCCAGTAGTTTTCCTTCTTCACCCCTCACCACAGAGCTTTGCTCTGGATTCTGTCTCACTCATCTATCTAATATGTATACCCCTCTCCTTTCATACCACTTAAACCTTAGTTGATCTGTTTGGGGGCTGGGAAGGGGCAAAGGTAGATTGCTGCGATACCCTCTACTGTTCCACTTCTTAAGTCTTCTTTGTTCCTTGGTAGATACCTACAATAGCCTCCAAGTTTTCTGCCTCTGGTCTATTCTCATCTCCCATGTCTTCTCTTCACTGCTTCCAGAGTCATCTTTCTAAAACACTAATTTTATCATGTCATTCTTCAACTTACAATCCTTCCTATGTCCTTGCAGATGAAATTTGAACTACTTTCTAAGACCCTTTATAATTTTGCCCCCGACCTCTTCTCCAGCTTTGTCTCTTTATTACTCTTCCATTTCTTCCATTAAACACCTTTTCTCTGCCAAGGGAGAATTACTTACATTTCTCTAAATGTACTAGTCTCTTACATTCTAACCCTGTCTGTCTGCCTGTCTGTCTTTCCTCCACACAGACATAGATACACACACACACACACACACACACACGCACACGCACACGCACACGCACACACTACACATTTCTGCACCTGCTGTTTCCTATAAGTTCACTGCAACCTGCTGTTTCCAAGTACGGTATTCTTCCCACACCCTTCTAAATGTGATGAACTCTTATCTGACCTTCATCACATAGGTCATTCTTCTGGGAAGCCTTTCTTGTTGGCTTCTCGCATTTCCTTTCTGAATCAACTGGGTTAAGTTCCCTTTGCTGTTCATACGTGGCTGTAATTATTTCCTTTTCTAATTCCTCTGCCAGACATCAAGCAATTTAAATGCATCCCTGGTCTAAATATATACAGCAATAAACATTGCACTCAGCACATAGCAATAACTTAATAAACATTTCCTGAAATGAAGTTCAAGACAACTCACTTGGTCACTGTATCTTTCTCAGATGAATTCTTCTCCTTCTAAGCCTCTTCCTTGGCTCACCTGCTGGCCCCCTCATATCTTCTTCAGTGCCACCACACATCCCTCCTAAACAACCTTCTCTGCTGCAAGCTTATTTCATGTTTGCTTTGTCTACAATAGTGCTTCTCACATGGGGATGGTTTTGTCCCTCAGGTGATACTGGGAAATATCTGGAGACATCTGTGATTGTCACAACTGAGATGGGGGTATGCTACTGGCATCTAGAGGATAGAGATCAAGGAAGCTGGCAAACATCCTACCATGCAGAGGACATCCCCCCACAATAAAGAATTAGCAGGTTCAGGGGCCCCTGGGTGGCTCCGTTGGTTAAGCGCCTACTTCGGCTCAGGTCACCATATCACGCTTCATGAGTTCAAGCCCCATGTCAGGCTTGCTGCTGACAGCACAGAGCCTGCTTCGGATCCTATGCAGTGCAGCCCTCTCTCTCCCCCTCCCCTGCTTGTGCTCTCTTTCTCAAAAATAAAATAAACATTAAAGAATTTTTTCTAAAAACATTTTTTTTCTAAAAAAAAGAATGATCAGGTTCAAAATGTCAATAGTGCCAAGGCTGAGAAACACTGGCCTATAGTAGATGAATAAACAGACCACCTATCAGTCTGCAGGTCTATGAAGCATGCCTTCAGGTGACACGGAAAACATGGCCACTAAAAATTGACCACAACCGGTCAGCGGTCCATCTGCTAGGCTGTGAAGAGCAGAACTGGTGCACAGGCCTCAGACTTCAGTATCATGTCGTGTGATCTAGAAGGCAGTGTCCCAAAAGTCAGTGACAGTGCACAGGACAGAAAGGCGAGGTTTCACATAAGCAAAGTGAAAAGAAAAGTGCCTGTCTTGACTCTGTAGCCACACACCAATAAAATGATTTTCAAGTAAAGAGAAGTAACTAGGGACAAAAATGTTAGATTTTATTTTTCAAATTAACCTTAGCCAACATGAATTTAGTAGGAAATTGGGCTACAGATTTACATGTTAAGTTGCCAAGTATTAAACCTGTCCTGGCTTCTTATTAAAAAAAATTTTTTTTAAGTTTATTTATTTTCAGAGAGACAGAGAAAGAGTGAGCAGGGGAGGGGCAGAGAGAGAGGGAGAAAGAGAGAGAATCCGAAGTAGGCTCTGCGCTGGCAGCACAGAGCCTGATGTGGGGCTTGAACTCATGAACTCATGAACAACCATGAGATCATGACCTGAGCCTAAATCAAGAGTCGGACGTTTAGTGCACTGAGCCACTTAGGCACCTCCTGGCTTCTTATTTAAAAAACAACACAATATCCTGCTTTAACTTGTGAGTGAGACAGTGGTGAGTGGCCTGTTCAACACTGTGAGGGGCAGTAAGAAACAAAGCATTAGGATATTGTGAAAATATGTTTGTTCTGGGAATGGTGTAGTTGTCAAAATTCACACTGCAAAAAAAGTTGGCACATGAAGTTGTGGGGTAAGAAATGTTACCCTGAAGAGGATTAAGCCTCCTGGGGCTTTTCCAGAGCATCAGTTTTATAACATCTGTTTTTAATTTCTGTATATTCTATTTCCCTGGAAACTTAAAAAAAACTCCAAATTTAACATAAACTGACCCTTTTGTAGCTTATTTTTTTTAACAACTCCCAGATCATCATTGCTTTCAAATAGACTTTCAAAGATTTTTTTCTTTTTCTGAATGACAATGAATTGTAATGTAACTTTCTAAAACCAGTTTCAAAAAGTTAAACTCCATTAATTCAAATTACTTCAGTTCCTAACTGATACTAATTTAGAAGTCATCACCCATGTAGGTAAACTCTATATCAGAGGAGCTTTTGAAATGGAAGGATTTAGTCATTTGAAATCTGAAAAAAAAAAAATCTTGAAAGCTAAAAAATACCCATCAACCGATAATTCATTGCGTCTTCATTGACAAGAATCTAAGTGACAAGATACCAGAAAGAAACCTGTAAAAATAAACAAGCATGGGGCACCTGGGTGGCTCAGTCGGTTAAGCATCTTGACTTCAGCTCAGGTCATGATCTCAGGGTTCAAGGGTTAGAGCTCCGCATCAGGCTCTCTGCTATCAGCACAGAGCCGCTTCGGATTCTCTGTTCCCCTCTGTCTTTGCCCCTCCTCCACTCATTCTTGCTCTCTCTCTCCCCTCCTCAAAAATAAATAAATATTTAATAAAAGATAATGAACAAGCAGGGATATCTAATATTAAAATAGTAATAGGCCTATGACTTTATTTCAAAGTTCCCAAGTTTTTTGAAATATTAGTAAAAAATATGTTACTAACAATACTGCCCTCCTCCTCTGTTAGCAATTTCTTTGGCAAATGTTGATTTCTCATAACGATAGTACTGCCACTCCTCTCCCCCCTCCCTCCTACATCCTCACATGCCACTGATAGGCTGTCTGTCCAGTTACCTATGATTTTCAGAGATTGATATTGCCTACTGAAGAAACCATGTGTTTTCCACCAATCACCTTTTCTGTACCTAACAGAGAACTTCCCAGACTTTCTTGGTGCTACCGGGATTCTTGTTGGACTAGCCAATATTTTCATTATACTCTACCTCTTCTCATGAAATAGTGAAATACCAACGATTTCAAAAAATTATTACTTTATTGACTTCATCATCAATAGGAGAAAGGACAGACTTACCATAGCTCATGGGGTTGGATGTATAATTTTCCTTAAATGGTCACATTCTCCTATTCTCTGGCACTCATAATTTATTTATTTATTTATTTATTTATTTATTTTTTAATATATGAAATTTACTGTCAAATTGGTTTCCATACAACACCCAGTGCTCATCCCAAAAGGTGGCACTCATAATTTATAAGAACCTGCTTAGAATACATGGTACTTCCCAATGGAAAACAAACAAACAAACAAACAAAGCCAGTTTTGCACATAATTTCTGCTTTTATTACCTCCAAAATCACTTGGATATATTGTTTTGATATATGCAACTAGCAAGAATTAAATATATATGGAAACTATCAATAGTGAGTTTCTAAATATTTCATCTAATATGAATTCAAAATCTTACAAGTCCTTGAGGCTAAAATCAGCAATGTATTCAAAGTTAGGATGAAACAAATGTTTAATCCTTCCACAAAGCTTCAGTTTCAGCATCCCACAAAAGATTATTGACTATGCTTTACAGATTTGTTACACCTTACTCTGTAAAAAAGATCAACTCTAAATTGAAATTTTGTCATGCATCTTTATTTAAGGAAATCATTTGAGTTAAACTAATTTATACCCGCCATTATTATTAATTAATGAGATTTCACTATGTCTGTAATGATTAAATCTAATTCCTGGCAAAAGCAGGCTAGAAAGAGGCCCAACCAGACAGTTCACGGATCAGGATAGATTATGTGACTCTGATATCTATGTTTATGGGAGGTAGAAATGATAGCAAGTCCATGATTGTGGAGGTGGAAGTGAACTTAAAATGGCAAACCATGCCCAGAAAGATTATGTCCTACAAAAATACCTAGACTAAATCCAGGATATAAAATGGTAACAATCAACTGAGGAAACTGGGAGAGATGTTTTTATAGCAATGCTACATCTGCATAGTTAAGGATGTTAAGAAAAGGAGTAAGAAGTTATACACACACACATGCACGCACACACACACACACACACACATATATATATATAGTATAATTTTCAGTATATTTGCCAGAAAAGTGAGTGAGAATCTATGAAATAATACAAAAAAGGTAGATAGGAGCCAAATGATCACAATAGGAATTTTTAGTTTTATTCCAACTAAATGGAAGTCATAATTCTTTTAAGCAAGAGACCACCATGATCTGGCTTACAATTTTAATAGAACAGTCTGTTTCCTATGGATAAAACAAATTGGGAGGGCATGTATATAAGCATGGAGATGTACAAAGCAGTTGTTCAGGTGAGAGACTAGAATGGTCTCCAGAAATAAGTGGAGAAAAACTAGTGGGTTTTAGGTATATTTTGGATAGATACACAAGAACTTGTTGAAAGACTAATGTATCTGATGAAAGATGGTGAGAGAAAAGGAGTATTTTTAGCTTTCTGCCTTGCTTGCTTGCTTGAGTAGATGGGGATGGCATTAACTGAGATGTGGATGACTGGATGAGAAACAGATTTTGTAGGTTAGTACATTTTGGACATGATAACTTTGAGTCATTCATCACATAGACCGTTGTATATACAAATATGGAGCTCAGTGGATGATCTGGCCTAGAAATATCAACATAAAACAGGAAAATCATCAGTATTGATTGTATTTAAAGTCAAGAGGCTTGATGATATCACCTAGGCAAAGAGTATAAATGAAAAAAAAAAGAACAGAACGCAGGAAAGAAAATTGAGGAACTCCAACATAAAAAGTCAAGGTTGAAGTAGATACAAGAAGAATAGGATAAACTGAAAAGGAGATAAGGAGCCAGTGATGTCAAAAATGACAAGGAGAGTATTTTAAAGAGTTGTCTTTAAGTAGTTGACTGTGTATAACATCGCTGAGAAACCAAGGGAGATAAAGACTGAGATATGTCATTGGAATTGTCATATGATGGTTTTGGTGACTTTGGAAAGAGATGCTTCAAAGGTGGTGGGATAAAAGTGAAAATAAAATGGCTCAGAATCTGAATGGGAGGTGAAGATGTGGATATTACAAGTGTAGATCATTTATTTAAGAGGCTTTGCTGTGATACTAAGCACAGAAATGGACAGCAGCTAGAAGAAAAAAATGGCATTAAAAGGAAGCTTTTTTAAATGTCTATTTATTTTTGAGACAGAGAGAGAGAGAGAGAGAGAGAGAGAGAGAGAGAGAGAGAGAGAATGAGCAGGGGAGGGAGAAAGAGAGAGGAAAACACAGAATCCAAAGCAGACTCCAGGCTCTGAGCTATTAGCACAGAGCCCGACACAGGGCTCAAACCCACAAACCATGAGATCACGACCTGAGTTGAAGTTGGATGCCCAACCGACTGAGCCACCCAGATGCCCCAAGGAAGCTAATTTTTTAAGGGTGGAACAAATTGAAACATTTTAAATTATGATGGGAATAACTCAATAGAAAGGAAATACTGATGCTGCATAAAATACAAGAGATGATTATAGAGGCAAAATCCTTGTGAGAACAAGAAGTGATGGGATCCATTTCATTTGACAGGAGCATTTGCAAGTGATAACTTAAACTAAGACCAGTCAAACCATTCATATCATTTTATTCGATAATAATCACAATGATAAAGAAAGCAGAAACTTGGATCCAAAGAGGGTCAGAGTGTTCCGGGTAGGGGAACTTAGTGTATTCGCAAGCAAATATTACAATAATGAGTCATGGAATTGGACAAAAGTGAAGACAGGAGGGAATGATAGTCATTGAAAAAGTGATGAAGTGAGTGGATTGGTTTAGAGGTCTCTCAATGTGGCAGAAGAATTGCTGCAACAAGCTGAAAATAAAGAAAATAGTGATCGGATTGGGAAATACTTGAAATCGGGATTTCAAACATGGTGCCCTTACTAGTGATAAAGTAACCCAGGGCATGGATTTGGGAGTGAGTGGCTAAGCCTACTCTAAAGATTGTAGCATGTGAGGCAGATAAGGAAATGATTGACTATTGTGATATATATCACTCCCTTGGATGCTAGAGTCATCAGGAATACGACAGGGCTGTAGGTAGAAAAGAGTATGAGAGCCCTCAGTCAGTGGGGGGCAGTGACCAGGGGCCTAGAGAGCACCTATATGAGGTGCAAAGTTGGATGAAATGAAGGTTAAAAGACCTAGGGTTTTAGAAGGAGGAAGAAGGAAATGAAGTGGCTTCAAAGCAGCAACGGGCAGCAAGGGGTCATCTAACATAATGCCAGGTCCTGGGGAAACAAAAAAATAGCCTCCATCTGAAAAGTCCTCAGGGGAAGCAGCTTAATCTGGTTTTAGTCAAGGCAAAACGGAGAAATAAAGATTTGGAAGAGGATGGGGATATAGGAGATGGTATTGATCACAGATGGGATGTTTCTGGGAGTATAGGAAAAGGATCTGGAAGGGGTGGGAGGCTGGAGGATGGGTCAGATTCAAGAATGACAATGGCAGCATTAGAGTAAGAAAAGGCAAGACAGTGCACACCCTGCAAGACTCAGGATTCTTGAGCTGCCACAAGGAAAACCAAGAGGTGACATATGATGGTGTTAGTTCTGACAGCTAAATCACACAAAGGTAGCCCATGATGCCACAAGGACCTGGTCACCGTTACCTCCTGCAGTTCCAGATAGCCTAAGGATTTTAGGCCACATCAATTTTATATTACGTATTACAAAATTAAACAATTTTAAGTCAAGCATATCAGCTAGAAGCTAATTTGTGTTTTTTTTTCTTTCATATGTCACCCTTTATGAAAAATATTAAACCCTTCCCCTTCTTTGACAGGACAGAGGACATTTTATTTTTTTTAATTTAGTCAGGGTTCAGACTCTGGTTTATATGTTTATCTCTCCTTGTTTTTATTTTCCCAGAGGAAACTACCTATACCCTACTTCTCTCCTCAAAAATTCTAATGTAGAAATGATATTCTCGTCACTTTTCTTTTATTGAGTCACCCTGAGAAGTGATTTAATACACTGATGCCATGCCAGTTATGTGGGTTTGGAATTGGGTATCTCTACAGTTTCATCAGTGATGCTATCCCAAGACTATTGATTCCTCTCAGGAAATTTAAATCTCTGAACAGCAACTGATGGCACTAGGAAGAATTGCAGGGTCAGTAGTCCATGAGTTCATCAAATGTTCTAGTCAGAGCACTGGCTCGTTTTTCCCTCTAATGCAGATATCTTTTTACTCATCTGATACTAGGTGAGACATCCTATCTCAATGAACTACCCAGCTTCCCATTTGTGCACAGAACGTAGGGAAAAACCAATTTCCTCGAGGCTGTGACTTGCAGGCGGTGGGGGATTTTATGACAAATGGTTGGCTCCAATGATCTCTCAAGAAAATCACTTGTCTCCAGTCAGAAATCTCCTTCGTTTATTTCAAGATAGAGTGATACGTCCCTTCAGTGTGTCTCTTCATTTGAATCAGCAGCAAATAGAAACTAACATCAAACCGTGTAGGTGGCCACATTTGAACTGGGTCTGAAAACATGGAAAGGAGCTCTGAAAATAGGGCAGGTTGACTTAGTGCCTGCAGACTAACGGGTGCCTTAAAAAAGATGACATACTCAGGAATGAACGGAAGTTCAGTGTGGTCATAGCAAGCGGTACGTGTGTGTGTTTTGGGAAAGAGGAAAGATCTCTGGAAGCAGGAGTTACCACACAAAAAAAGTGAATTTTCCTATGTCAAGTCTATCACGTCAACTGGGTTGACTTTTTAAAAAACTAGTCCATCATTTGATTATATTGACAAGTTGACTGAATGAGAATGACAAAACTCATTGAGAATGAGAGTATTAAACATAGTTGCCTTAAGTCTATCATGACTCCTCTGCTTAGCATCAATCTCTTTGTGGAAACAAAGCAAGCAACACATTAGGCCTCTTTTGAGCTTTTGGCAATTTGTACGAACACTTCTTGCATTTAGTCTGTAAGTATAAACTAGGGATCTGAGCTGGGTAGATCTCTATAGTATATGCAAATGTTGTTACTGAATTGAGTAGTCAGTTCACATATGTGCCCTCCCCACATTATTAACTATATATCATTAATCAAGCTAATCATTTAACCTCTTATTTTAGAATTCCTCTAATTGAATTTACAATATATCATTATTTGAGATAATGAGTAATGAAATTAGAATAGATTTATAAAACAAATCCCAAATACTTTATATTTCTGATTTTCACAAGTTTGGATAATTTCCGCATTGATTCTCTACCACAGAGGTGAATATTCCAACTTAGTCTCACAGGCATGTATTCTAGGGTGCTACTTAAAACCCACCAAACCCCTTCATGTTTTCTTCTTATCCAGATGTTTTTAAATATATAAAAAACTAGTGATTCTAACATTTTTAAATACATAAGTCCTAATTTTCATTTGCAAATAGCAAAGATTTCTTTAGAATTGAGGCATATTTAGGGGCACCTGGGGGGTCAGTCAGTTGAGCATGGGAGTTGACCTCACAGTTTATAGGTTCGAGCCCCACACTGGGCTCTGTGCTGATATCTCAGAGCCTGGAGCGGGCTTCAGATTCTGTGTCTCCTTCTCTCTCTGCTCCTCCCCCACTCATGCTCTGTCTCTCTCTGTTTCTCAAAAATAAATAAATGTAAAAAAAAATTTTTTTTAAAGAAGTGAGGAATATTTAAAGTCATGGCCTTTTTCTGGTAAAATGTGAATAAAACATTATCTAAAATTATATTGGGGATTGTAAACTTTCTCTTTTTTTCTGTGAATAACTGGAACACTAACATGACCTTAAAAATAATTTTGGTTTTTCTGACGTCCAGCATAGCTCAGAAAGCAGAAGCATGAGATCAAAGATTCAATAGGAAAATGAAGACAGAAGGGCACGCTGCATAGAAGACCGGGGTGTGAGTAGGTTTGTGGCAGGTGAGGGTAAGAAGCCGGGTCTCAGGCCAACTGCACCAGCGAAAGAGACCCAGGTTTAGGACATGAAGCAAGGATGAAAGCCAGTGCAGTTCTCCGCTTGTCCTTTGCCACAACCTGAATGCCAAAAGGCCACAGGAGAGCGGAACAGAACAGCCAGTGTATCAGCTGCGGAGCTCACAGCCGGATATCCAAACCTCACTCTACTGATTACCGACTGGCTCTACAGTTGGGAGAAGGTTACTCGGCCGCTCAAGCCCCTTTATTCTTATCTGTGTAAACGAGATAATAACAGGACTGAACTTTTTAGTAAAATGTGAAGAATAAATCATCTAACCGATTAAAGTGGACACATGGTAAATAGCATGTAAATTCTCAGTACATGTTAGAGCAGTGTTATTATTTTTTAATCACATAATCTAGTAAGGTGGCATCAAAGTGAGAAGAAGGGATAGTAAGTCTATTCTATGCAGGTGGAGAAAAATAACCCCTCCTGGATTCATTAGCGCTGCCTTAACAAAGTGCAACAAACTGGGTGGCTTAAGCAACAGGAACTCATATTGTCTCATAATTCTGGAGACCGGAAGTCTCAGATCAACGTGTCAGCAGGGTTGGTTCCCTCCGAGAACTATGGCAGAATCTCTCCATGCCTCTTCCAAGCTCCTGGTGGTTTGCTGGCAACCTTTGTGGTTTTCTTGTAGTCCCTTCACCCTGATCGCGCTTCTGTGCTCTCATGCATTCTCCCCGTGTGCAGGCCTGCGTTCAAATTTCCCCTTTTTGTAAAGACACCAGTAATGCTAGATGAGGGGCCCACCTTACTCCACTATGGCCTCATCCTAACTAATTACACCTGCAAAGACTCTCTTTCCAAGCAAAGTCATGTTCTGAGCTACCGAAGGATGGAACTTCAATGTTGGGGAAATACAATTCAACCCATAACACCTCCCTCTGGAACACTCCTCATAGGTGGTCGCACCTGCTCATATAGTCCTTATTATATTCTATTTGCACAGCTTCTTTTCATTGTCTAATGGCCAGGGTTCCCTCCTCCTGGGATCACAGGTTAGACCATTACATTAAGAATATATGAATATGGAATGAAACTGTTTGCTTAAACATGTAAATGGAATAATGAAAGGTATTGAGACTTCAGGCCAAGTGTAGGCAATAGAGAGGATCTACATTACCCATAATCATTTGCTCTTAACCTCTTTAAATGTTTACTGAAAGCTAAGGACTTCTTTCCTCAGAATACAAGTGCACATGAAAACATGCATCATTTTGTATACAATCCCTGAAAATTACTAGATCACCTCTTAAAGTCGTGTTTGACCCTCTAGGGGTTTGCTAAACCCAGATTAAGACTCTTTGGACTATATCCGGGTCTCTCAATCTTGCCACAGTTGAAATTTTGGACCAGGTAAATCTTTGTTGTGAGACGCTGTCCTGTGCATGGTAGGATGTTTAACAGCATCCCCGGCCTCTAGCCACTAAATGCTAGGAGCATCCCTCTAGTTGTGACAATCAATAATATCTCCAGACATTACCAGGTATCCCCTAGGGGGCAAAATCACTCCATCTGAGAACCATTTGTCTACTTAGAGGGTTGGTCCTTGCCCTCAAATCAGTTTACACAAACATTTGGTAAAAGCTGCTCTACACTGCCAAGAACAGTGTTAAAGAAATAAGTAAATAAGAGACCCAGTTACCACTAGACTGAGGGTGTCCAGAAAATATGCATTTGTGTGTTTGTTTGTTTGTCCATTGTATTATCTTCATAGAATAATGGGCGCTTGGCACTCTGTGAGTGCCCAGGAAGTATTTATGAGCTTGTAGTTGTTTGACCTGTGGCCATTCACAGTTAGGGGGTGAGACCAAAAATTAAGCATCTAATTATAAATGTTACCCAAATATTCTTCCTTTAGTGTTGTGGGGGTGCTGGAAGTAACCTGAATATTTATGTGTGTAATAATACTGTGTGACTTGGATGGAAAGGAACTATGAGTGCATAGACAACTGTTCAGTCTGCTCAAGGCTGGGAACCTGTTTGTGGGCCTAGAATATACGCTGGCAGAGAAGGGTGTGTGAGGGGGTATATGTTAAATGTCCCTCTTTATTTTTTTTTTAACGTTTTTATTTATTTTTGAGACAGAGAGAGACAGAGCATGAACGGGGGAGGGGCAGAGAGAGAGGGAGACACAGAATCGGAAGCAGGCTCCAGGCTCTGAGCCATCAGCCCAGAGCCCGATGCGGGGCTCGAACTCACGGACCATGAGATCGTGACCTGAGCTGAAGTCGGACGCCCAACCGACTGAGCCACCCAGGCGCCCCAAATGTCCCTCTTTAAAACAAATTTTAAATGGTATTTTTCTACCAATAAAAGAGCATAAGTTATTATATTTAAGTTTCAAACCTAAATTAAAACAGGACTATAGAAATATTTCCATACGATGCTTAAAAAATCCAATGTGCCTTAAAATAAGTATCACATCAGTAGAATATTATAACATTTTAATTTCCAGGAAGTTAATTACTATCATTGTAGTAACTGCCCAGATTTGTCTAGGTTTGGAAGCTAGTGGTGCATTTAACATTCTGCAATGATCTGTCATTAAATCATTTGAGTTGACAGGGAGAGTTGTTGTTCTAGATCATCACTAATACAACTTTCTATAATAATGGAAAGGTTTTATATCTGCACTGTCCCATGCAGTAGCTATGAAGCACTTGAAATACAGCTAGTGCAACTGGGTGACTAAATTTTATTTCATTTTAAATAATTGAAATTTATTTTTTATTTTTTTAAGTGTTTATTTTTGAGAGAGAGGACACACAAGCGGGGGAAGGGCAAAGAGAGGGGGACAGAGGATCCGAAGTGGGCTCCACACTGACAGCAGTGAGCTGGATGTGGGACTTGAATTCAGGAACCTTAAGATCATGACCTGAGCCGAAGTCAGACACTCAACCAACTGAGCCATCCAGCTGCCCCAGTGAATTGAAATTTAAATGGCCACATATGTCTAGGAGATAGCTCTAAATGGCTGGGAATCTGTGCTCAAGGAGCAATTTCATTTTATCTGATCTGATGTAATGTAAAGGAATGGAGTGACTTATGTGAGGAGAAAAGGATAACCAGAACACAAATATGCCAGGAAAAGAAAGAATGGAGAAAAACAAAGAAAATAATTTCACACACACAAAAAAACAGATCAAAAAGAAAAAGCCCATGGCTTTCAGAGCCCTTCTTGATAAAAGTTATCATTCTTATAATTTGGATAAGGCCATGGACTTCCTCACTTTCTTTGTGATTCTTGGGCTGCTTAAGGCTCTAACCACTGCCCTACTAACAACTTAGTGCCTGGCCTCCTCTCAAGAAGTACTGTCCAGGGGCGGTTAGGTCGCTCAGTCAGTTATGCGTCTGACTCTTGATGTTGGCTCAGGTTGTGATCTTCCACTCATGAGATTGAGACTCACATCAAACACTGCACAGAATGTGGAGCCTACTTGAAATTCTCTCCCTTTCTCTCTGCCCCTCCCCCACTCACATGCGCCCTCTCTCACTCTGTCTCTCAAAAATAAATAAATGTTACCAAAAAAAGTACTATCCCAAGTCACACATAGTACCCCTAGAAAGAAAATGTTAGTAATTGTTGGGATCCCCAAGTGAGACCTGCATTAGTTGGAGGTACAACATGGCAGTGCCCCCTGGCTGGCTGGTAGGCTTTGGGTTGAAAAATCAAGCCTAGTTTTTATTCTTAAAGGGGCTGTCTGAGGGTAGCAGGTCCAAAATGTCCTGTTTGTCCAAACCACCAGCCAGGGGCCATTCATCTGAACCCCAAAATGACTGAGCAACAGACATAGGTCTGGAGGTGGCAGGGGATTTGTATGGGAAATGTAAGAGCTAGAGCCATTCCCAACTTGCTCTGATAGACCACTCAGGAAGGTCAAGGGGAATGGTGGTCAAATTACGGTCAAAGTTATTTGGCAAGAGATGAAAGACACATCATTCTTACTGTCCCTCCCCCATACCTCCTGGGGTGTCAGTTATTCCTTCCGTAGGCCTGGGGGATGTTGTTCTCCATCCACCACTACAAAATCAGAGTGTTCCATTCTAGCTCATTTTTCCCTACTTCTCTTCTTCTTGCACTCAGAAGTGTTTGTCCAGAGGGTCTGGTGCAAGAGGAACAAGAGCACTTTTGTAAACTGACAGGGATTCAGTACGTCTTCCATTGAGGCTCAGGTAGAGGGACCTAATGAGAACTGTATTCGATCAAGTGGCCATTGCCCTTACGATCTAGGACCACAACAATACAGCAGAATACAGCTGCTGAACTAGATGGAAGTTGGAAATCTCTTCGCCCTCTTTTGGGTGAGCTGCCATCTGAATAATGTTCCAACTAACCTTGTGACTAGGGTTGCTAATAGGGGAAATAAGACACATCAGACCTAGCAATAGTCAGGGTGCAATTCCAGTTTTTCAGAGTAGGTCTATATAACCCTCCATTCCTTTAGTCCTAATCATTATGCAGAAAGCAGCAGAAAGGAGATGACTCTTCTCAGAGGCCAGATTCTGGAGGCAACGAACTCCAACCTTCCGGAGCCCAGATCTTGCAGCTGTGGAATGGAGCAGCAATCACTGGGCTGGGCAGGGCCCAGGGCTCTGGGGACCCAGGGGCTGGCAACTGATCCAGGATAGTCCACACAATGGGAATTAGCATCGCCTGTGAGCCCAACTTTGGGCCACTGGCATGTACTCTATTGGTTCATCAGAATTCAATTCTAGGGGTGCCTGGGTGGCTCAGAATTGGTGTCCAATTCTTGATTTTGGATCAGGTCTTGATCTCACAGTTCATGAGACAGAGCCCTGTGTGGGGCTGTCAGCACAGAGCCTGCTTGGGATTCTCTCTCTCCCTTTGTCTCTGCCCCTCCCCTGCTCATACTCTGTCTCTGTCTCTCTCTCTCTCTCAAAATAAATAAACTTTAGAATTAATTCTAAAACAAAAACCCGAAGACAAAATTTTTAAGCATTTTGTGACAGTGACCACAGAGCATTTAAACTTCAATCAGTAGACCTGTTTGCAATGGACACTGACCCTGTCTGTTACTGCCCCTTCACTTATAACCTGCTCTACAATGTGAAACTCCCTCCTGTCAGTTCCTTTAAGACCTTCCCTTGACCTGGATTACTTTGGTTTGCTTTATTTTTTTTTTTAATTTATTTAAAAAAATTTTTAACATTTGCGTATTTTTGACAGACAGGGAGAGTGTGAATGGAGGAGGGGCAGAGAGAGAGGGAGACACAGAATCTGGAGCAGGCTCCAGGCTCTGAGCTGGAGCCCCTAATGTGGGGCTTGAATTTACAACCCGGAGATCAAGAGTCGCATGCTCTACCTACTGAGCCAGCCAGGTGCCCCTCTTCAGTGTCCTTTAAGGTTGAGCCTTAGGTGTTAACCTCTTCCACAATGCTTCTGCTATCTCTGGAGGTGATTGGCAGGGACTGCTCTGTGTTTCTGTAGCACCACTCATTTCCTCTATCAGAGCACCAGTCACTGTGATGTGATTGTCCATTCACTGGTCTGCTTTTCTTCCTAGACTGTAAACCTCTGTAACAAGAGGTGGATAAGTATTTGCTGAATGAGTAGATCTTTTTAGGTAAATTGCTAACTAAGAGTTTATAGTACAGTTTTCAACATTTAATCAAACCCTTATTTTGTTTGATACAACAAGCATTACATTCTATAGAAAAATCACTAGTGAATATCAATAGCTTTGTCAGGTTTTGGTCGATTTAATCTTAAAACCCAAGTGGCATGATCATTTCAAGGAAAAATAACATTTGGGTTTTTTTTAATTTACTTAAATTCAAGTCAGTTAACATACAGTGTGGTATTGGTTTCAGGAGCAGAACCCAGTGATTCATCACTTACATATAACACCCAGTGCTCCTCCCAACAAGTGCCCTCCTTAATGCCCATCACCCATTTAGCCCATCCCCCCAACTTCCCTTCTAGCAACCCTCAGTTTGTTCTCTTTATTTAAAAGTCTCTTATGATTTGCCTTCCTCTCTGTTTTATCTTACTTTTCCTTCCCTTCCCCTGTGTTCATTTGTTTTCTTTCTTACATTCCACATATACGTGAAATCTTATGATATTTGTCTTTGAATGATTTATTTCACTTAGCATAATATTGAGCATACCCATAATCTGGGTGGTATGCTTTTGGAATCCTTAGCCAACCAAGAAAGTTTTTCTGTTGTCATCACAAAATGATTATTTGCCTGAGGATATAACCCTGATTATAGATTTTGCTTCAAAACTTCATAGATTTTCGTTTCATTGGCATCTGGCTTTTAATGTTGCAAAGAAGCCTGGGTCTTAACCTGAATGTTACTTGTTTGTACACAATCTTCCTGCTTGCTTACTGAAGGTTTAACCTCTTCTTGAAATGAAAAAAGTTCCAAATGTCTTTTTACTTGTGGGTCAATATTCACTTTCTCTTTTCTGAAAGAAACAAGTCCTTTCAGTTTTCACACTTAAAAAATATTTTTTAAGGGGCAGTTTTTTATACATACTAATGAGCACACTGAGCATTCTCTTCCAATTTTTATTGTTCTTTATAATTCTGTTTGCTGTACTATGACTTTCATTTCCATTGTTTTGATCTTATTCTGCCTTTCCTCTGTATTCAGACTCAATGTGCTTATTATCAAGCTCATTCTGCTTATTATAGTTCTTATATTTTCTAATGTGAATTTTTTCTATAATTTGCTTTTAGTCTAGATACAATCTTTATCTTAGGCATTTACTTTTTGTACTTTTGGTTATTATTTAATCTCAATCATTTCCCTTTTTATGACTTTCAACTTCATAGAGTTTACACTGTGTAGCACAATTCCTAGAATATAATCATGACTTAATTCCTCAATAAATAGTGCTTGTTAGTATAAGCAGATCTCAGTAACTGGCATCAGGAAAGATCCTAGAGTGGCCATTAGACAAATACTATTCACTCTTTGAAAAAGTCAGGCCCCAAGGGCCAGAAATGAACTTGCTGGAGGTCACAAACATAGTAGTAAAGAAATACATTCAATACAAGTCTTATTGAACTAAGAGTCAAACATATTTCAGTGTCATATAACAAACATAGGATCCATGTTAAGAATGGAAATGAAGTATGTGACTTGACTCCTTGAACTTACTAGTTCATCATCTCATTTAGAGATGTCTGAAATAGCACAGTACAACTTCACAGCGAGCAATTTCACAAGAAACATGTCCAGGTTTTGGTGTTGAAGCTCACTTCTGAAATATCTGGACCTCTTACATTTGTTGATTGTTTTCTTAATAAAGATTTGGGCCATCCAATAACTCTGAGTAATATCCTTAAGCATTAAACATTGCACTGTGGAAACAAGACACACCATTCTCCCATTAGATGGGGCTGTATCTTTTTCTTTCCATTCTTATGAGATCCAAAAAGAAGTGGAGAATCAGTGAAGCAAAGATTGTGGGTTAAATGCACTAGTTTCCCTTACATTCCTCTCTTTCAACCATGAACTTAACACTGGAGAACCCCATTATATTGGGTTGATTGATGTAAAACTTCAAAACAAATAAATGCAAACAACCTCCCATGCCTACCACTTCCCTCTAATTAATGTGCTGGAACTCACATTGTTGTTCCACAGCTACACCATGGGTCAGTTCAAGCATTTGGACTCACCTTACCCAGAGTCCAAAACAGAGCAATTATTCCATCGAGCACACGAGACTACATACTGGCAGGAATAACTTTCATAACTTTACATCGTAATTATCAGAAGGAAAATTTTATTTTCATGGCTGGGAATCAAACTGATTTACGTGATAACTGAAATGGACTAAATATTCTGAAGAAAAGTAAATGAAATATAAACATTTCCCAGAAAGCAAAAAAGAGTCTTTTTCTACTCAGATGTTAATTAACCATGAAAGCCTTGAATACTAAATAATGGACATTTTCTACATTATAAGAGACTCTTTCCTAGAAAATTATGGTATTGCACATTTTTCCTCCAATGCAATTGACAGTGATTTGGACTCTCAAGCACCCCTTTCTGGCTTTCAGGTTTGCCTCCTAACAAATCACATTGGATACCAAATAAGGCAAAATGATACACAAGAGGTAAGACAAAGTGATCTCTGCTAGTGATATCTACAGACATCAAATATGAGTAGGATCCTCAGGGCTAAAACAAAGACATATGGTCTGATATTTTGCTGGAAAATTCTGAAATGCTAAAATTAGAAGATTAAAGGTGTCACTAAGCTCACCAAAACTTTTCTATTACTTCTCTTACAAGGCATTTCTTTGTTCCAGGGAAGACCCTTTCGAGGAAAATACTCTATTTAAATACTGAGAAAGAGTAAATGCTTCTAAACTCTGAAGCTTTTATTAAGCTCCGTGCCACCTCAATACCAAATTTTGCACCACATGACCCTTCTTCATGGACTGTGAAGACCAGCCATTCCCTCCCTAGTGTCATCACACAGGGGCAGGAGACAAAATCAAAGATGGGATCTTCTCCCGGTGGTTTCAGCATTATAGGCATATATGTATGTGTATAAAATATTTTTTACATTGTGACATATGCCATACATACAGAGTAATGCATAAAGCTTATGTGTATATTTCAAAGAATAAATTTAAGTTAGACACAGACTGTAATCACTACCCATATTAAGATATAGAACATTTCTAGCCCCTAGCCTCACTGTGTACCCTTCTCTGATCACCATCTTTTACCCTGAATTAACCATTATTCTCATCTTCCTGTTGTTTTTTTTTAAATTTTTCCCACCTATAAGTGGATTTTTTTATATAGTTTAGTTTTCATTGCTTATGAACTTTTAAAAAATAAAATCGCACTATATATTTTCGCATTTTTCTCTGTTAACATTCTACGAGCTAAATATTTACCTGTAGATCTCCATTCTGGGATATAATGAAGTAGCTGGTGTTGGACTTGCTCTCACATGATAAGCAACTAAAACCTACACAAACTATATGACACAAGTGGTTCTAGACATTTTACATCAGACAATATTGGACTATGATCTCTAACAGAAAGGGTGCAAACCAAGTGAGCCCTACAAATTCTTCAGAGTCCTGCCTGTAGGTACTTTCTGGACTGTGAGAAATCATGGAGACCCCGAGCAGGGCAAGCTAGTCCCTCTGAAGAAGACCAGAAAGGAGTGTGCTACGCAGAGACAGAGTTCCAAAAATCTGCATAGCTTCTTTGAGTGACTAGTTGAATATCGAGCTGTGCTCGTGTAGGGTGAAACTCCATGAGGCCAGGCGAAAGCTAACTGTCAGAAAAAGAGTTAAGTGCTGGGAGCTGTAGGCTAAACACTTTCTACAACTAACATTGGCTAGGAGATGCTTGCGCTCTGACTAGCCAAAGAGAAACAAACTTGTTAAACACATAGGGTACATAATGGTATCCCTAGCAGGGTCTAGCTTTAACAGTAAAGCTAAACCATCTTAAAGTAAAGGCTATTCAAGACATCCCTGCCCTGACAAAGTTTACAAGCAAGCTTCAAAAGGCTCAGGCTTATCTACAACTCACTTAATTGCCTGTCAGAACAAACTTTAACACTCTTTAAAGGAAAACTATAAAATCCAGAGACTCAACAACGTAGCAGTCATAATGTTAGGATCTCATAAAGTATGACTACACATGTGTAAAAGTAGGAAAATGTTTCCTACAAACAGTGGAACTATCCATCAATCAAAACAAATTCAGAAATATTAGAGATAATAGAATTAGCAGACAGGGACTTTCAAACAGCTATTTTACATATGTCTGCGTATTTGAAGGAAAGTGTGAACATAATAAAGAGGTAAGTGGAAGATATTTATTTTAAAAAACGCAATGAATTTCTAGAGGTGAAAAATAGATAGGAGAAACAGACATATCTAAGTTTCAGTTGAATATCTAAACACTTCTCTCCCAGGAAGCAAGAAAGTAAGGAGACATAAAAAGTAGTTAGAAAATTGAACAACAAATTACCCTAATTGATATTTGTAGAACACTACGCACACTAATGTTGAAAACCATACTCCTTCAAGAGCATATGGAATATTCATCAGTATAAACTAATAGAACATAAAACAAGCATTAATTTAAAAGTTGAAATAATGCAGACTATGTTCTCTGACTATAATGAATCTATTCAGAAATCAATTTTAAAAATTAAGAAACTGGGGTGCCTGGGTGGCTCAACTTCTGCTCGGGTCATGATCTCACGGTTCATGGGTTCAAGCCCCATGTCAGACTCTGCTGACAGCTCAGAGCCTGAAGCCTGCTTCAGATTCTGTGTCTCCCTCTCATTCTCTGCCCCTCTCCCATTTGTGCTCTGTCTCTCTGTCTCTCTCTCTCTCTGTCTCAAAAATAAATAAACATCAAAACATTTTTAAATGCTTGTATTAGAAAAAGAAAATAAAAAATTAATAATCTAAGCTTCAAACTTAAACGTTGAAGAGAAAGTTGAATCCAAAGTAGAAAGAAGGAAATATCAGAGCAGAAATGAAAGAGATTAAAAAATAAACAAACAAAAAAGAAAATCAATGAAACTATAAGCTGATAGTTTGAAAAATCAATAAGAATTTTAAATCTCTAGCTAGAAAAATAAAGAAAAAAGGAGAGAGAAACCCAAATTGCCAGTATCAGGAATAAAAGAAAGATTATCACCACAGATCTTAGACATATTTAAAAGAAAATAAAGGAATATAATAAACAAATTTATGCCAATAAATTCAAGTTGACATGGACAAAGTTCTTGAGAGACATTAATTTCCAAACGGACACAAGAATACAATACATTTTCAAAAATCTGAATAGCTTAAGATTAAAAGAATAAAATTTACAGGGTGCCTGGTGGCTCAGTCAGTTGAACTCTGACACTCAATTTTGGTTTAGGTCATGATCTCATGGTCGTGGGATCGAGCCCCATGCTCAGCATGAAATCTGTTTAAGATTCTCTCTCTCCCTCTCCCTCTGTCCCTCCCCTCCTTGCATACTCTCCCCCCTCCAAAAAAAGAATAAATTTACAAGTAAAAATCTCCTCCCCTCAAAGAAAATTACAGACTCTGATGACTTATAGGAAATTTTTTCAGACATTTAATATAAAACATACCAATTTTACACAAATCCTTTCAGAATATAAAAAGAGGCTAAAATGTTTCCAAATTCTTTTTGTGAACCGAGCATTGCACTGAAATCAAATCTGGCAAAGACATAACAAGGAAATAAAATTACAAAGATTCCTCAGGAACATAATAATGAAGGCTCCTAACAAAATATTAGTGAAATATTTTGTATATAAAAATAGCAAAGTAGATTACCCCAGAAATGCAAGGATAGTTTGTCATCAAAAATCAAAGTAATTGATCCTATTAGCAAAATAACCACATGTAATTACCTTAATATATGCTGAAAAACATTTGACAAGATTCAATATCCATTCATAATAAAAAGTCTCAGCAACCCAGGACTGATAGCAGATTTTCTCAACATGATGATGGCAAATACAATACACCTACAACTAATATTAATTAATTGTGAAACACTTCTCCCTTAAGATTAGGAAAAAGGCAAGGCTGTCTACTTCACCCTCACTGTTCCACAGTATACTAGAGGTCTTGACCAGTATAATTAGGTAAGAAAAGAAATCAAAATATAGAGAGATGGATGGATGGATGGATGAATGGATAGGTAGGTAGGTAGATAGATAGACAGATGCAGAAATATATTGGAATTAAAGAAATAAAATGGCCTTTATTTATGGGCAATATAATGGTATATACAGGACATCCTGGGTATCTACAAATATCCTATTGCAATCAATATGTTAAATTAAGAAATAAATGGAATAATATACCACAGTCATGTTTTGGAAGGTTCAATATTCTTTAAATGTTCAGTTCCCCTTAATTAAATGTAAAGCCATCAAAATACTATCAAGTTGTTTTTGTAAAAATTGAAAGATGGTTGTAAAATTTATATAGAAATGCAAAATACCTAGAGTAGTCAGAACAATTTTTTAAGGGACAAATTCAGAGGAATGCCACTCTCTTATTTAAAGTAACACCATAAACTTACAGTAACCACAACAGTATAGAAGTTGCATAAGGATAGACACATAGATTGATGTAATAGAAGAGAAAACCCAGAAATAGACATATATAGTCAGTAGATATTTGACAAAGGTGCCATGGTAGTTCTGTTTAAGAGACAGTCTTTTCAACAAATGATACTGAAACACTTGGCAAAAAATAATAGGCAAAAAAGAATGAAACTCAACCCTATATCACACTAAAATAAAACATTAATTTGAAATCCATCATACGTTTGAATGTAGGAGCTATAATTATAGAACTTCTGGAAGCAAGCATAGCTGAAAATCTTTCTGACCTTAGAGTAGGCAAACATTTTTTAACAGGACACCAAAATCACTAATAATTTAAAAGTAGATAAATTAAACTTTCATAAGGTTGTATACAATTTAAAAGTCTGCTCTTTGAAAAACTCCTTTACAAAATCAAAAGAAAAGCCATAGATTGAAATAAATTCTTCACAATATGTGTGTATTACAATGTGTAAAGAATTTGTAACTGAATAATATTGATAATAACCCAATAAAAAGGACTGAATATTTAAATAGACACTATTCCAAATAAGACAGACAAATAAAATACATGAAAAAATACCCAATGTTATTATTCATGTAGTAATGTGAATTTAAACCATAATGAGTTACCACTGCACACCTGTTAGAATGACTAAAACTATAAAAACTGAAAATACCAAGTGTTAGTAAGGATGTGGAACAACTTAAACTCTTATAAATGGCTCTTGGGGATGTAAAGTAGTAAAACAACTCTGGGAAACAATCTGATAGTTTCTTGTGTTGTTAAACTTCTACTTATCATATGATCCAGCAATCCCTCTCCTAGGTATTTACCCTAAGAAATGAAAACCTACGTCTTCACACAGCTACGTATACACAGAGCAAGCAGCTTTATTCATAACAGTAGGTACCTGGAAGCAACACAACAAGGCATACACCGAAAAGTGGATCTGTAAGCAAGTTGTGTAACTGTCATACAATGAAATTAATATTTAGCAAGACAAATGGAACAAACTACAGATACACACGACATGGATGAAACTCAAAAACATTATAATGAGCAAAAGAAGCCAGACACAGCAGGGAACATGTTGGATGACTCAGGAAATCTACAAGAGGCAAATTTAATCTCGAGTAAACAAAGCAGTTCAGTGTTTACCTGGGGCTAGGGGGTAAGAGAGTGGGGTTGAATGCAAAGAGGAAGAAGGGAAGTTGGGGGGATGATGGACATGTGCTATATGGTTACCAGGGTGTTGTTTAAAGAGGCATATGTTTTTTTAAAGCTTATGGAGCTGTAGACTTAATATAGGTGAATTTTATTTTATGAACATTATACTGTAATAAAGCTAATGTAAAAAATGTTTAATGTTTTAATCAATAAATTAAGAAAATAACAATCCACAAACATTTTCCAAGTTTTACTGAGTCGGAGATGAATCTGATCTGATATACCCTTTACTAAAAATAGGACAAAGTTGCAAAAGTAATTCACATATACCAAGTAAATATGCTCCTTGGGAAGATGTGTCACTTTTTGGGCATCTAGACTTTGCAGTCCTGTGTTGTTATTTTCCAACTTACTTCTTTGTGTTAATTAAGCTATTTTAAGATAAGCCACTGGCCAACAGCTGTCTACTTCTCTCAGTATAGTGACAGGGGAAATAAACATTTCTCGTTCTTCCCCTACTAATGCCAGGCCACATTCGGCAAGCTCTTTGGTTACTGTCATAGGTAGCAGCCTGTCTTTTCCAATGGTAAGAATGCATTAATCCATCTGATAAAGGGCAGTTTGAGAAAGGTGACCACGGCTCAGACCTCTTTAATCTGTCAAGTCCTATTTTCTTTTACCCTTGAAATGTTCCAGAATCCTCTTTCCAATCTGTCATAGGCAAGTCTAACATCCCACCCTAGAGTTTACATTCACTTCAAATAATATTATTGGCAGACATAAAACCAATTTACAAAGGTGGTCTTCTTCGTTTTGTATTACAAAGATGGTCTTCTGAATTGTGTTATAAATTTACCTTTCCTGTCTTTGTCAATTGAAATATATTCACATATATACTATATTTCTAGGCTGTGAAGAGAAGAAAATAAAATACTTTATGGTGAATAAATAAAATAACATTTAAATTATTTCCTGTTTGGTAACAACTTATAGGCTATTTATAAAAGGTCTTCAGTCATTGGATGGATAGCTTGTCAAGAATATGATAAATACTCCTGTAATGACCAAATCCTCCTCATACAATTGGGAATCATAATTTTCCACATGCATACAATATTCCAGCCATAAATTGCATGCTTTAGCACATGGATTAGAAGTTCTCCCCTTGAAGCCCTATGCTATAAAAACAAGAGAAATTTATGTGCAACTAATGTAATTGTTTCAGTGAATTATAAAATTTCAAATCTTCTTTAGATATTTCCTGTTAGATAAATCTCTAGTGAGAAATTCATTCCACCAACTCTAGCAGCTTCTCAAACTCAGTAAAATAGAATTAGCTACTCAGATGGGGCCATGTTACTGGAAACGGCAATTTTTTAATTTGTGCTTAGAGCGTATTTACTAGTACAGCTGAGAACATATTTTAACAAATAATTGTTTCTTTCTTCATCTGTACCCACAAATTTCATCCTTTATATTGTGAATAGTTACTATTTGATTCTCATGGGCAACTCTTAATTATCTATGGTAATGAGCACACATTAAGAACATGTATATGTCAAAAGTACTAGTCTTGGGGTGCCTGGGTGGCTTAGTCGGTTAAGCATCACACTTTGGCTCAGGTCATGAACTCGCTGTTGGTAAGTTTGAGCCCCACATAGGGCTCTGTGCTGACAGCTCAGAGCCTGGAGCCTGTTTCAGATTCTGTCTCTCTCTCTCTGTTCCTCCCCATTGTGCTCTCTCTCTCTCTCTCTCTCTCTCAAAAATGAATACACATTAAAAAAACTACTAGTCTTTAAGAAGTCTTAGACTAGGTCAACAATGAGTAGACAGGTGTGTTCAACAGTTACCATACATCCAACACTCTGTTAATATAACACAGTAGAGTATAAGAAAATATCTTCAAATATCTGTCTTCAAACATCCTTTTTTTTTTTTGGAAATAAAGAAAAACCTATGCACACAAACCAGAGAATAGTAAACTATAATATCAAGCACAAAAAGTGATAATAGCTGTAGATGAATAGCTACATCTGCCTCTACAATAGATGTATCTGCCTGGCTATGAAAGCAGGAATTCAGAGAGTATGAAAATAATCAGAAGAGAAAATCTGGCATTTATTGAATAATTTCACTTGCCAGTTCATACTGTTAGAGACCTCTATCTTACTTAACACTAGCATATGTGAGGTCACTATGATGCCCTCGTAATAGTGAAACTATTATTTCACTCATAATAGTGAAACTAAAGCTAAGGCAGCTTCATTATACCTACCCAAAGTGCATATCTAGAACTACAATGCCAGATTCAATTCACTGCTAGATTTCAATGGATGTTTGTTGCTATGGATGCTGTTAAGACATTTAGCCAAAAAAAAAAAAAAAAAAAAGGCTGATCCTGCTTTCTGTTGGTTTTCTCACCATTTAGAAAAGAAATGCTACATGACATACATAATTAGCCAGAGAGATCTACACAACTGTGAATTAATGAGGTCCTTCTTATGCCCAGAAATTTAAGAAAAAAAATCCAAGGTGCAGTTAAGATGGAAAAGTGAGTGTAGAGAATAGCAAGATCTCATTCCCATCATAAGGTGTTTAACCAACAGCAAGTAGGCTGTAATCAGATCCAGTACCATTAAGACTGTTAATTTATCCCATGAGTTTAAAATTCTCAAGTTGTATGCTCAGAGGTTATAACCAAACAGAAATCTCTAACTCTAAGGACAGCCATGTTTTCTGACCCGATGTATCCTCTTTTTTGTTCTTCTAAATCATAATTGTAATTTTCCACAAGGCATTCTTCTAGGAAGAACAGTGTATCTATCTATAAAGCCAACACACGTTTTCAATATAATTTACGTAAGTGGTTTTTATTGGGCTACAATTAAGCTTTCCTTTTGATATATAGCAAGGTATGTTTAATTCTTTTTTATTTTTAAAAGAAATTTTTTTAATGTTTATTTTTCAAAGACAGAGACAGAGCAGTGAGAGGATCAGTGAGAAGGATCAGTGAGAGAGGGAGACACAGAATCCGAAGCAGGCTCCAGGCTCTGAGCTGTCAGCACAGAGCCCGATGCCAGGCTTGAACTCACGAACCTTGAGATCATGACCTGAACCCAAGTCGGCGCTTAACCGACAGAGCCACCCAGGCACCCCGAAAGTATGTTTAATTCTTTTTCTAAATGCATTTTTGTAAATATTAGTAAACATAAAATTTCAATCAACGTGAGTACATATAAATTGATTCCATTAAAAACTATGTCTCAGTGAGACATTAAATGTCTCATGTCCCATGTTTTCTGGAGAAGACACAAATAGGCTTTTTATACTTTTAAACAATTTAAGATTTTCTTTTCTTTTCTTTTCTTTTCTTTTCTTTTCTTGAGAGAGAGCATGTGCACGTGTGCAGGGGCGGGGCAGAAGGAGAGAGAGTATCTTAAGCAGACCCCACACCCAGCAGAGAGCCTGAAGTGAGGCTTGATCCCCAGACTGTGAGATCATGACCTGAGCTGAGACCAAGGGTCAGTCGCTTAACCAACTAAGCCACCCAGGTGCCCCAAAACAACTTAAGATTTTTTTATCTGAAAGATTATTATATTATTATTATATTATATTATTAATTATTATATTATTATATCAAAAATAAAAATTACCTTTGAAAAGATACACATCTCCCTTTTGAAATCCATATTCTGTGCACTATATCACCCATTCTATTCTCTTTCCTAAAAACTATGAAAAGGAGAAATGTCTAGTACTTAAAATACAGGACATAAAGAGTAGTCATCAATAGTACAGACATAATTTTTATTATCTCAGAGAAAGAACACTTAAATTTTCACTTCATCCAGTTCTTTTGGGAAAAGGTGGTAGAAGTAAAATAAAATTTCTGAAAGTAAGAATTCTCAAAAGTATTTTGAATATTATTTTCCAAATTTCACTCTTTGATAATATTGTCCTTTGAGGCAGAACTCCAAAAGCAAAATCATACACCAAAACATTCATCATTCTTGCTCAGTAAAACACAGGGCAGAAGAGAGAAGTCTACATGCAAACAAGATATTTCACGAGACTGCTAACATTTGTAGATCGAGAATTCTCCCCCAGATTTCAAACGAACCATGTAAAAGTTCTGACCTAGTTGTAACAGCATGAAAAATAAAAGATGAAATAATTGTCTTAGCAGCCAAGATTTTGATACATTTAGTGAATTTTTTTAATAAAATATTTCCAGATCCATTTTTGTTCCACACAGTAATTATCTAAATGCCTACCATGAATATCCAAGAATATTGTTACAATATTGTTACTCCAACTGTCATTTTTATTCTAACATAATTATTTTATTGAACTTTTATAAGTAGCTTTTAATATGTAGCTTACTATGCACAGCTTTCTAATCTCACTTATTTGTATACCAGGATGTAAATTCTAGAATTACTTCTATTACCCGTAATTGCTGTATAATAGAAACATACTTTTAAATGACAGATTTACTTGGCTTTTGTACTTACTAATGGCTAGAAAACATAAAATTGGCACATAAAAAATATTAGTAGAGTTAAATATGCAATTAAATGCATATATGATGCTTACATTTCATTGCCTAGATTCCAGGCACAGAATTCCCGTCCAAGTGGGGCGTGCTATAATTTGGAAGAATTTCTAGTGCTCCATCAGTAGCTCTTTGCCATCTCTGATAGCTTTACCCTTCCAGCCTAACACGCTGTCACTAATTCTCACAAGGTGTAAGTCCTTTAGGTAAATAGTTTTGTTCAATAAAAGTTGGAGACATGAATCACTGAAGTTGAGAGAGATCTTTTCCTACTCTGGCATTTGCAGAATTCTGGCAACAAGGCATTGCTTAGAACTAAAGAGAAGTCTTGATTTGACAGGACACGTGACTTAAGCTGAGAAAAATACTTAAGTTAATGAATTGAGATGGCTGGATAACTATGCTGTAAATCAATCAAGGAGACCAGATGACATTGTAAACCACAGACATAATGCTCTTGTGGAGAAGCAATGCTCTTGTGGTTTACAGAAACATTCTAAGCCTTTGAGAGATTTCAAGGGTGGAAATCCATCCCTAGTCATCCAATGCTATTTATAAAGGGGGAGGAGAAAAGTGTTTTTGTTTTTCTTATGGTTAAAATTTTCAGTATAAGACATCAGTTTAAAAAACCCAAAGAAATTTAAGAAAACAACAAGAATAACTCATGAATAGCTGTGTTACACATGCCCAGAGGCTATTTAAATATGGCATTGGGCTTCCAAATTGTCAGGTTAGTTTTACTACAATTTCATTCAGTGATCCTGAAATCTGATCCTGTTGCAAAAGGACCATCTTTCCACTGAAAATATTATGGAAGATCACACTGGAGAGCTGCACTAAACCATATAAAATTTCTGCAAATGACAGCAAAGAAAATTGGGAACAAAACTATCTACTGCCCCACATTGACCTTTCTTGTTTTTTCTATAATATTTCCCCCCTCTCAAAGTCTTCTGTTTAAATGCCAGCTTTTTATATTCTGCTTTGTCCTAGAATGAAGTTATCCCTGAATTCCTTCATATTTTTGTGCAACTCAATTACCAGGATAAATAAAAAGAAATGTGTATTTATTTTTACATGCCCTACGGTTTTCCAAAAAGAATATCAAGCAGCTTCCACAAATTCATAAAACTATACAAGATTGCATAAATTACATGGTTGATAAGAAATACTGTGGAAGAGATAAAAAGCAGAGCCCTAATGAGGCTAAAAATGCTCTCTGCTTTATTATGGTCAGGTCACAAACTTAGTTTTATAGTTGCTTTCAGTCAATGTGAAGAGAGAAAACTGATTAACTAATTCTCAGAATTTATAATATAAAAACAAACCACTTATGGCACATAATAGTAATGGCAAATATCTAATATAGTAATTGTAAAAAGGTGGATGTAATTCTAAGCATTTTACATATATCAACTCAGTTATTCCTCATAACAACCCTATGAGATAGGCATTATATTTATCCTTACTTTACAAATGAAGAAATTGAGGCAGGCAAAAGACATTAAGTAATTGTCCAAAGTCACATGGCTTGTAAATAATGACTTTGAGGTATTAATACGTGCAGTCTGGTTTCAAAGTCTATGTTCCTAACTGTTCTGCCATACTGCCTGCAGAAAAATACAAGAATCTGTCTGGGAAGAAAAATCATTCTGCTCCTCATAATGACACTACGTGGTAATGTCCTTGAGAAAATCCTCAGAGTAGACTCCACAATAATTTGAAAGATACATTCCTCAAATAGACACACATACCACATCAAAAAGCGTATTACTGAAATCGTTTCTGTAGAAGACCAATCCCTGTCAGTGTAGGAAGGGATTACTTATAATTTCAGCTATAATTTCAGATCATGGAAGCCTACCTGGAAGTGGTGGCATTTGCATCAACTTGACAGGATAAATAGGTTTCTAGAGGGGAAAAGTATGGGAAAGATGGGAATGATCTTTAGACAGTATTTTTCAAATAGGCTCGAATAGTCCAATACAACATCAGAGCCAAAACCATTAGGAAAATGGAGCTGCACATTAGATCAATTATATTTCAGTTCACAAACTAGTCACAAATCACATATACATTCTGGCAAAGTTTGGCAGATTCTAGACTGTCTGAAGCCCTCATAAAAATATCAGTTCCCAGGCTCTGCCCGACCTACTGAGACCAAATTACTGGGTGAAATCTGCAGATTCAAAAAATGCAGATATTGTCCCCAATGCCCACAAGGCAAGGACTTGGACCCGGTATTCCAAACTGCAACAAAATTCATCAGGTCCCTGTCATCTGACACAGAAAACTTGAGAATCAGCCTATGACTGTTAAGACATGTAAGGCAGTGAATTAACCAATAGAGCGATATTTCTCACTTAGATCACCTTTTATACTTCATATTCAGATTGGTGTGGCATTTCTACCTGACTCTTCCTTCAGTAGAAAGCATTTCATTACTTTGCCAAAGCACTAACTTGGAAAGAATATGCACAAGTCACCAAAATGTGCCTGACTGTGTTCATTCTGTGTCAGTGTGTTAGGTTTTTAAAGAGGCATATTTCACATGTTAATTAAGTTGAATGCCTATCTTCACATAAATATAATTGGCATATATTTTGCATTAAATCTCAGATAAAGTAATCTTATGAGTCTTTAAACTCATGTAATTATCTAAAAGTTAAAGGACAGACCATTTGTTTTATTGCCAGGTATTTGAACAGCTAATGGTCTGTAAAACAGCAAACATAACTTGGATTTTATTCCATTTGTCCACTAAATTTGTCCACTTGTTGGGTTTTCTCAAAAAAAAAAAATTCTCGTAGCTGATTCTGGGTTGGATGAACAACACATTCCCATACACCTGCAACTAGAAAACAGGTCCACAAACTGCCCTCACTTTTTCTTTCTGCCTTGGGCTATAGTGCGAGTCTGAAATCAAGATAATGTTTACAGTTTATGTCTCCCAAGTGCTCAAGGACTCTGGGCTGATAAAAGCTGCAGAATAAGATTTTCCTTTGGTTTTTTGTTTCTGTTTTTGTTTTTGTTTTTGTTTGTGCATTTTGCCAGCTTCCCTTTGAGGCAATAATGCCCACCAGCTGGCTTTCTTAGAATGGAAATCCTTCGGCAATATGCTCGATTCAGAGCTGCTTTTCCTCAGTCATCAGCTTAAAATAAAATAAAAACGTTTAATTGTGGACTATATGATAAATGGTGAAGAAACTCAGTTTTCACTGAAGAAAATTTTAAATACAAAGTAAGTGACCAGATGCATGGATGAATGGTGGATAGATAGATGGCGAGGGAGGTAAATAAAAGCTTTAAATAAATAAGAATTAAACAAAACTATCCCTCTCTATAATTCTGTATCTAACCCCCCGAAGTAGTAATATCCATTACTTAAATTTCAATATGTGTAATAAAAATTTTTCAGACTTTAAAATTGACCACTCTCTTTCCCCAGATACCTACAATGTTTATTTATCCTGTTCATTTCTCTTTCTGATCGCTTTGTTCACTAACTGCCCCTAAAAGAATTTGTTAATCTACAGGAAAATTGAGGACCAAGGGACCTTGATTTACTTCAGTGATAGATCTTCTTAAATTTACATTCATTACTCTTCTTAAAAACGAAACACACCAAGCTAATAGGTTGTATCCATGCCTTTCTTAACCTTTGAAAGCAAGCAGCGTGTACCAGGCGTATAGTAAATGTCTAAAACAAACTTGCTAAATTAAACTAACTATTGCTCACATTACACATAAATTGCAGCCTTAAGAGGAGCAATGTGTGAAAGCGCACTTTGTAATGACCCAGTTTAGTTGGACAGATGAAAGTCTGGGGCATAGCGTTTCAGTGGCTTGATCCATCTGCCACCAGTCACTTGTGGGAAGAGGCTTCTGTTTCTTGTCAGCCAGCAATAGGAAGCACGGCAGGATTTAGTAGCTGCCGCGGAACCAAAAGAAAGGGCACACACCATCCCTGTCAAGTCAGGGATAGGATCCTGGCTGCCTTATCCTCCCCATCTGGTAAATAAACATTCTTCACACTGTTTTGCCTCAGATACTACCTCACTTACTAAGTTGGGAAAAAATACACTCAGTAAGGAGCTCAATAAACCCATTTATACATATCACTTATGTTTTAACTCACAGGGGCTTTCTATAAATTGAAAAAGTCAACAATTTGGCTTGTTCAAATTTCTCTCCAACCACCTCTGATTATTTGATATAGTCCCCCAAAGTGAGACTTTAGTAACACTATCAAGATACCATTTCCATTTTCAGATTCACAACGTGCACATAGTCAAAGCCAACATGAAAGATGAGAGGCAGTCCCCTCAGTTAAACTACAAATGGTTTTGTCTCTTTCCTATTAAAAAGAAAGTGGAATACTTGATATACTCATGATTTGACATTAGATTCAGCACTAGGGGCCTGCCAAAATGGGAAATCTTTGTATTCAGTTAATGGCCATGTAATTTGACGATATGAGGCCATATTAACAATGTTTGCTTTCTCTCTTTCTTTCTACCTTCAGAGCAGTCCCTTTGTTCAATACTCACTACCTCCTTTCTGACTTAAAGGAAAAAGAGAGCAACGTAATTTGATGTGCAGCCACTGAATGCATGTGTAATACTATCCCAAGTGAAAAGTAAACTCATAATATTCCCCCAAATAGAATTTCAGCAGCAAAATTTCCTTAGTGAACAGAGCCTTGCTTGGGGTGGGGTTGGTGGGTGGCAGGGCAAGGGAAATGAGGTGAGGGTCCATCCCTCAGTCAGTGCGTCTGGAGGTAGGAGGCAGACATCAGTGCGCACTAAAGATCTTCCAGGAGACTGTGAGTTTGGCTTTCTTCCATTCCCCAGTTTTTGAATATCAAGACGCCGTATCTTGTTTTTGAGGAGATAATTCAGAAAAGTAGGGAAATACAGACAAAAGTGGGGTTTTTTTTGTCTGTTTACTTGCTTGCTTATTAAACTCCAATGTCATTTATTTGTAAAGGTTTGAAAGAATAAGTTTCTTATTAGTGAAGTGGTGATATTAAAACATTTCCTTCGTATGAGGTGATTGACACAAGCTATTAGCTTTGTGCGGTGCCTGCTAATAAAAAGACAAATGTGTATTTGGTGAAGAATAAAGAGACGTGGAAGCATTATAGCGTTCCCATGATCAGGCAACTTTCAATCACTGAAGTAGATACGATAGAACTGACACTTTTCGCTTTCTGTAATTCCACGTGTTCAAATCGTCAGCCAGCCTAGAAGAAAGGACTTTTACATGATGTTTATGGGCTTGGTTTTAGAATAAACAGGGTAATTCTCTTTAGTGAGTGTCCAGTCTTTTCTGGGTAAATTAGGACAAATTAGCAAGTAGCTGCTAGAAGAGAGTTACGTCGGACAAATTACTTAGAGACGATTATGAGACAATTGTATCGGGCTCCTATGCTCCAATTTCCTTTTCTTGCACCCCCACCCCACAACTCTGGGCCTGGCCCTGGGCAGTTCTTGCCTAAACTGCGTGTCCTAGCTTGGTCTCTATTTTCTCATCCAGTTTTGAACAGCAGAGCCATATGTTTAATGGGAGGGACCCACAAATAAAACAAAAGTGACAAGGTATTAAGTATAATGTTACAAAAAGTTCAAATTTTTAATTTTATACTCCTTCCCATATCAGTCAGTGAGAATAGTTACCCATGACAGTTACAGCCTCACCATCTGAATACATGTCTATGTTTTACTATGGTTATGGTACCAAGAAAACTCTGAAACATACAGACAATTTGTTCAATGAAAAAGACTCAGAAGCTTACAAGAACATTTGAAAGCAAAGTTTGTTTCTAAGTCATACTACAAGGTTTATAAGTCCACATGTCTCTAGTAGGTATCCAACTTGGAGACAAAGGGAATAGATTCCTTGGATGGCAAATATTTGCTAGGAAGCAGAACATAAATTTAAATATATTTGCAATACTATGAAATAGTTAATTACCTATATATAATTTCTGATACATTAGTATTTATCTGTCAGATATCCACTCAATGTGAACAGTCACATTACTTTGCTTTAATGTGAGGTTCAGATGTCTGCTTCCTTTCTGACACTCTATCTAGCTGTAAATGATGCTTTGCCCGATTAAAGCCATCTAGCTCTTTAAGACACTGGTAAGAGAGGCAAGATGATGCAATCTTGTTTAAGGAGTCATTAGCTAAAGAATTTACTTTATCAGAAAACAAACAAAAATATGTAGTGTTCTCCTGCCTCGTTTGAAATACTTGATTCAGTACCTTACCGCAAGGCATTTATCAAATCAGCACAGCAAGGGAAATTTCTGGAACTTACTGCCAATATGATTACAGGAAACTGAAAAGTCTGCAATTGCACATCAGCGAACTGAGTCAGATTCAGAAAATAACTGTAAATGTTCATATTTGTCATCGTAGAGTGACAGTTTTGTATTTACGTATAAATATGCTGACGTGATAAAAAATGTTATATGTATATATAACATTAAACTGTTCGGTAAATGATGAAAGAAGGTAAGAACCTTATTTTCACGCACTGAATGTTTTCTTTCAAAATGACATTGTAACTACAAGGACTATAAAAATATTTACCGATTTCACAACAGAACATATATCATGGATTTAGGTAATGTTCGTAACATAAAAGGTGAATGCCAGTGAATTACTAGAATCTACTTTTATGTCATCTAGAAATGTTCTGTGAGAATTACAGACCCATTCTTTTAAGAGGCAGCATCAGGGGTAAGAGAAAGTCCCTGAGATCATCAAAGCCATCCTTCCCTTTCAAAACCGAGCTCACTAGCCTGAGGTAATTGAATAAACATTTTGTGCCTCACTTTCCTCTTCCGTAAAGTAGAGAAAGAGACAGTACTCACCCACAGGATTATTATAAGGATGATTTAAACTGTGTCACATACAGGCATACCTTGATATTTGCAGGACCTGAAACAAGAATACAAATGAAACCTCAAATATCATATTTCTAAATATTTACACGTTATTAAAAGTGACAATGAAATATGTTCTACTTCTAACCTTGCAAATATACCCTCAGAAGGATGTGGGTGGTTGGGTTTGCACTTAGAACTTCGGACTCCTTAGAGCCCTGCGCTGGCACATGGTGACATGAGTAATACTGGCCTCCCGGTTGCAGTGACCTCCTTTTCCAACAAACCTTGGCTTTATTCCACAACCTGAAGGGCGTTTTATGGATGTACTTGGTCACTGTGACTGCATGTCAAAGCTCTATAGATATCCAATTAAGAGTCACCCCTGGGCTGCCCCTCGGTCCTAGGGAGGTACATACACACTGGTAGTTTAGAACTACCTCCGAAGGATGGATCCAGGGGAGATCTGCATGCAGATTTTGGAAGTGGCTGGAAGGCAGGGAATTCTGGGAACAAGGATACCTAAGGGATACTCTGGAAGAGAGTCATGGGCATGAAGCCAAGGACACATGGAGAGGGAAGCAGCCAGCCATAGGAGGACAAAAATAGGACCCTTTCAGGAATGGACCCCGGACAGAGTCCCTGCTTGCCCAGATCTAAAGTCAGTATAATTTACACCAAAACTTAGGGCAGTTAAAAAAAAAAATGAAGTTCTCACCATTATGTTCCATTCTATTTTCAAAGTATGAAACTGTTGTGAAATTAGTTTATGCTACAACTTATCATATTTTATTCAGCCTAATCATTCTCACCACAGTCAGCATCAAATGAAATTTTTAATTTTCTGTTTATAATTTTAAAAATCCACTTCTGGTTTTAAAGGTAATTCTTGTACCTTTTCTTTAAAAAAGTACATTGTTGATCAAAGTTAGCCCCAAAAAGAAATCACTGAAAAATGTCCAGGAACACAGGGCGCTTGGGTGGCTCTGTCAGTTGAGCCTCCAACTTCAGCTCAGGTCATGATCTCATGGTCTGTGAGTTTGACCCCCACATCCCGCTTTGTGCCCGCAGCTCAGAGCCTGGAGCCTGCTTCCAATTCTGTGTCTCCTTCTCTCTCTGCCCGTCCCCCACTCTCTCTCTCTCTCTCTCTCTCAAAAATAAATAAACATTAAAAAAAATGTCCAGTAACATTGTCCATTGTCACTATAAAAGAGTTAAATGTTAAAAAAAAAAAAAGAGCATTAAAATGTAACCTAAATGCAAAAGAAACTACGATATGGTATCTCCACACTAGACCTTCCACGTTCACTTGTTCCAGGGCAACTGATGATTATAGAGGGCTTAGCTCCTGCAGCCACCTGATGGGCCTGAACCTTGCCAGGGGTGTGATTGCAAAGCGTGGGTCTGGAAACAATAGTCTGACTTGAATATTCTCACAGGGCTGGATAGGTTCACCCCGCAAACAAACATCCACGACAAAAACAAAGAGCGAGCACCAAATCAAAACCAGGACGGAGCAAGAAACCCCTGATCAAATATATTTTAAGTACTTCAAATAAATGCTCAAAAGCAGCCAGAGGAGCTTTGTTCTCAGTTCAACACAGAACAAATGAGTTAAGCCAGCAGCATCTCTCACTAACATGAAGTCAGCGATACTCAAAATGTCTTATTATGTGCATTTTTTTAAAGAACATTTGCCATTTTACTGTCAGAGCGGTAGCAGACAGGCACAGGTGTGTGGGTAGAGCCCCAGGAAACAGACATGTACTCTCCCCTGGCCCTGAGACCTGTCAAGGTGCTTAGTGACCATCACAGGAAGGCAGTGGTTTTGAGTGGGTGGCATAGACCTCCCAGGAAACTGGTCCAGTAATCTCTGTGATGGCACAATTTGGTGCTCACCCACTCAATGACTGTTCATCTCAACCTCATGTGCTGAGAATTCACGATAGAGATAGGAATACTAACCTGGTTTTATTCCAGAGGCTACTTTGAACTTTTCTGCTATTAACCTTGTTTCTAGCTTGGAGTGGTGAAGGTAAAAATTTATTCCAGGGACTGACCTATTAGTTAGAACTTTCAAATGTTAAATGATCTTTTTAAAACTGCACTGTAATTAAAAGCATGAAGATTGCCCTTAGCACCTCCAACAAACACTGCTTCCACTGAAAAGGTTTAAAACCTTAGTTTTCACCATCACCCCTCACTTTTACCAGGATGACCATAATCAGACACACTTGCTTAAAAATTTGACTTGAAAATACAGTCCTGACTACTTAAAGGGAATTGATTTTTAATATAAGCTTACTATATCCCTCTGATTCTAAATTTCTGCTATTCTCTGAAATAAGCTTTCTTCTACCTTAGCACATCTCTCATAATGGACCCACCCTCCCCAATCTTTGCTTAATACATGCTATCTAGATTAATCTCAGCATTGGATGAATAAGCATAGTGAGGAACTCTATTCAGTGGCTATCAATAGATAGCTACTGTGACTGAGGCAAAACACATTTATGTCCTTGGAAAGGAGACTTAGGTCAACACAGGTAGAGAAACCATTACCGGGAATGATCTGATTTGGTCAGAATAGGAAGTATAGAGAGTTATGTGGAATGACCTGATTTGATCAGATTAGAAATATATAGAGTCATGTGTGGCCAAGAATCTGCACAATGATAGAAGGCCTTGGAGGCTTGTGTTTCTGGTGTTAACTGAGGGGAGGAACTAAAGGAAGACACAATGGAATTCATTTTGAGGGCAAGGTGGCTATTTGATTCTAATTATACACTACATATTAGATTTTGTCCCTCAATGTCAGTGTCACAGGCTGGGGGAAGATGAAGAGGCTGACAGTCTCACCTGGAGCATACAGTTCCAGAAGTCTTCCTTAAAAATAGTTTTTCTATCAATTCCATGACTATCGACCACTCTTAAACACTGGTAATTGTTAAAATCAGAAAATTAAAATTGGTTTATTTTGATGAATCGATAAAATGGATATAGATATTTTGAGAAAACCAGAAACTCTGCCTCTTAGTATGCATCTATAATTCAGTTGACCATATCTTATAATTTCTGCATAAAATTATGGTGGAAAAATTATTGGTGGATCTTTTCATTTTCTTCCCTGCTATAGGGAAAACTCATTAAATATGCCTAGTTTAGTCAAGAAATTCTGTAGAGATTCATGAGAATATCATAAGATTTCTGGGAATCTGAAGTAAGCAACCAATTGTTGTGGGCTCTTGAGTAATCCTTTTCCTCACCTATAACAAATATCATAGTATGGTCTACCTCATATGATTACTGAAAGGATTACCTAAAATAATGCATAAGTATAGCACCTAGTAATAGCTCCATTTTTTTTTAATTATTACTATTTTTATTCTGGCAAATTTATTAAAACTTGCTCCAAGTCTTAAATCCCATAAGTTATGTGGTACAAATTAATAAATACTCAAAACAAAATAAGTGTAATATTTAAGAGCTGACACATGAATCCCTCTTAGGAAGAAAACCGTTCTCAACAAACTCCTGTATTATAGATTAGACCAGGGGAACATGTGACCACCTTAATTTATTTATCCCTTTATTCATTCACTCGTGTTCATTAGCTAAGTGCTTACCAGTAGGATTTGAAGTTATAGCAACAGAACAGATAAAGCCATTACTCCCATAAAGTTAGTGTTCAATGGGGTACACACATGTACACACACACACACACAATTTTAAGGGGTGATAAGTACCATGAAAAAAAAAACAGGGCAAGAAGACAAAGAATGATGAAGTGGGTTAGGAGGCTTAGGATAGATAAGATGGTCACAGAAGGCGTTGAAGAGATGACATTTGAATCAAGACCCAGATGAAGTGAGGCAGTTGGTAAAGAGAAGTTGAAGCACAAAGAAGAACAAGCACAAAGGATGTGGTGTGGGAACAGACTTGGCAAGTTGGCTGGGCAGGAGGAGACTGGGGTGGCCAAAGTTCAGGCTATAAAGGACTTTAGATTTCATTCTAATAGCGACTCTTTTTCTAATAACCATAAAGGAATGACTAAGCTGTTCTAAATGGTATAATAAGAGAATTTCTTTAAACTAACAGAAGACAACAGGGGAAGAGAAGGGGAAAAAAATAAAAACAGAGAGAGAGGGAGGCAAACCATAAGAGACTCTTAAATACAGAAAACAAACAGGGTTTATGGGAGGTGAGGAGAAAGGAAAGTCGGTGACGGGCATTGAGGAGGGCACTTGTTGGATGAGCACTGGGTGCTGTATGTAAGCCAATTTGACAATCAATTATATTAATTAATGAATACACTATTAATTAATTTAAAATAAATGGTACTGAGGTATAAAACTGAAGGGAAAAAGCCATTCCCATTAACCCAGTACCTCTCCTGAAAAGAAATCTCTCATAATTTGGGGGTATCCTTTCACTTCAAAATATGTTTATTTACTTCCAAAAATGGAAACATAACAGATATCAATTTGCACCTTGTTTTTTTTTTTTTGTTTTACTTCTAATATCTTTTGGAGACTTTTCCTTTCAAGACTGTATATGTTTTTAAGTTGACTGCTTGTTGTTAAATGACTGCTCAATATCACACTGTATGAATTACCCTGATTGATAACAGGCTTTTTTATAAGGTAATTTTGTTTCCAATGTTTGCAATTACAAACAACACTACTATCTACGTCGTGGGGTGTGTATGTAAACTCATAACTTTATTCGGAAGTACCTTTTCAGAGGAGCTGAAAGACTAGTGGAAATGAAATGCCATCAAGTGGATGTAGCTGCAGGAGTCAGTCAGGGGGGCCTGATACTGAGTGTGAAGTCACCCTTTTTTGCAACAATGCAAATGCTTCTGCCCTCTTAATTCCCTCTTGTCCCAATCTTCCAGAGAGTTCTCTACACTCACGAATGTTTCATATGAGTAGGCTATATTTTTGTTTTGTGACAAAAAATAAAAAGTTCAGAGTGTAAATCTGAAATGATAGGGTGGATAAAAGACATGGGAAGCAACAGGCTGGAGGAAGAGGAACCATGAGATCTCAAGCTACCCAGTTTTCACTGACATTTTGAAAAGTGTTTCAGCCTTCCACGCGGTGGGTATCAAGATTCAAACAATTTTACCTAGATTTCAAGGAGCACAAAGTGGCCCCCGCTGACATCTGGGTTACATATTTAATACCCAAACATCCAAGGAGGGGGAATCAGTCAAGCTAATTCTTCTGATTTTGTGTAAACAAATAACCGATTGATGGACTGATTACTTGTTTTGGATTTCTATACACATAGCCACATGCCAGTGATGAAAAATAAAGTATCATCTTCAAATTCAGAGCAATGTACAGGACCATGCTATATTGTTCATAGCAATCTAGGTTGAGAACAATGTATCTACTAAAGTTCTTCTTAATTCCCATTTTTTTCAAAATACCAAAAACAACATCAATTGCAAGAAAATAATTATCACTTGCCGAGAATACAAATGACCTCACTCATTATTTTGGCTTCTTTGCTTTTCTTTTTTCTGCCAATAGCATTTTATTATTTTATTTTATTATTCATTTGTTTTTCCACAATAGGTTGTGCTGAGAAAAAAAGAGTAGAAACCCTATTTTTTCAGGTGCCTTACTGTTTAAGGTCAATACCAATATTTTGATTAAATAAATTGGACATTTCTATGCTTTTTATTCATTCATGTTTTCATTTAATTTCTTGAAAGCAAATACTGTTTCAACTATCAAGAATGAGCCAATTATTATCCAGTCCCCAAAATAAATAAGTTAGAAAAACATTCAATACCATTCACTTATCTCTGCTTATAAATATTATTACACATTCATTGTGGAAGATAGAAATATATATATTTGTATTTAATAAATATATGTATAGAAAAAAACAACTGGCTGGCTTCCTGCTTATTTGCAGTTTCTATGCTATTTTGGAAAATGGGATCTTAATAAATTACGTGGATATTAAGCTAAAGCCTGGATTATCAAAGCAAACTACAGAATCGACTCCTATAGTTATCCTTTAATAATTATTATTATAAATCTAGGATTTTATAGTTCTAATCAGAAAAAAAGACTAATATTCCTTTCATTTTTTTCCTAACTCCCATAGCTTTGATTATCATCTGTTTAAAATACCTCGAATCCAGATTATTTTCCTGAATTGCAAACCTACATACCCAACTGTCTGCTAGAAATAGCCACTTCGAGTTCCTATGCATACCTCAAACTCTACAAGTCTAAACTATCTTAGAAAAGTTTCTTCATCTGGAGTTGACTTTTCTGTGTTTCTCATCTTACTTAATAGCAACAAAAATAGCAACCCACCCAATTAATCGATCAAGCAAAACATCTTCTGCCCTCCTCTCTCACTCCCCATATCTGATCATTGAGTCTTATTTAATTTGTGTCTTAAATATTTCTTGGCTCAATTTACTTCTTTCCATCCTCACTGCTTCTAGCCTAATTTAGATTACTACTTCCCTCACCTAGGTAACATCCTTTCATGAGTGGTGCCCCTGGAGTTGTGGAGCAGACAACATTTGGAGTCCTTTCGGTCTCATCTTTCATCCTCATCCCCTCAAACTCTACCCTATAGCATATTAAATATTTTTAACTCCTTAAATATTCAATACTTGTATAAGTGTCACTGTATGTATAGCACACACACACACACACACACACACTTTTCTCTGAGATACTCTATATCATCACCCCTATGATCACTAACAAGGGTAGGCTGGGTGTCCCTTCAACACAATCCCAAAACACATGCTACTTCCTAATGAGATCAGTTATTACTTTTATTATAATTATTCATTTGCCTGATTATGCCCTTCAGTGGGCGTAATATATATTTCAAGGACGTATATATATTTTTATCATTGTGTCTTCAATATCCAGAATAGACATATAGCAAACATTTCCTGAATGAGAGAATTAATGGATCAATGAATATATGCTAATGTTCAGGCAAAAATATGGTAAGACAAGGGTCCTGACCACATTAAAGCCAAGAATTATGGTGAAGTAGGAGATATTCATATATAAGATTAGTGTCATTAGTATTACTCCACATGTAAGGTAAACTGCAGTGCTTATTCTTTAACTCCAAAAGCTGAGAATTATTAACACTGCCCCTACAAGTAGAAACGTTCAAGGAAAGGCTAGGATCTATGGTGTCATTTCCTGATTTCACCGTGTTTGGAAATGACAGTTCAGCTCTAGCTGAACACAGCCAGACAACTCCCAAGGATACAACTAAAAACACTCAAGTTGCCAGTAAATTGTTTTCCAAAAGAGTGATTATTAGGACAACAAAATCACATCAATAAGAAATGGAAAATGCATGCATGACAGGTCATGTAATCTCTCCTGCGAGAATACTCTCTTAACTGTCGGCTTCACTGCTCATCAGGGTGAATTTTAAGTACAACCAGTGATGTAAATACCACCTTTACCCTTGGGAGGCTATTGTGCAAACCAAAAGTTTTCATTGCTTCTACTCAGATAAAACCTTTGAAAATCTGCATTTTCCTCAATGTGTACATTTTATTCTAGCTTTCTCATGCCTCTATCTTTTTAGGTTATATAAATAAAAATAAGTGGTGATATAATCTTGGAGCAATAGCTTTCATTTAACTAAGAGTTATGAGAAGCAAATTTACTCTTTCCACTTTAACATTGAAAAATATGCTTTCATTGCATTCCATTGATGTTTAAAAATTGGAAGGGGTAAATAAGTCAGAATTTGTCACTTCAGTAGGTTAAACCTTACTAAATTGCAGGAGGCTTCAGATTTATTTGCTGTGATGCAAACATTTTCAATGGAATATTGCTTAATTGAATAAGCTGTCAGCTGGAGCTGAGAAATGTTTGAATTATATAGAAATTTATGAAAGTTACTTTCGTTTGTCATTTTAATCTTATTTTTCCTTTAGAATCTTGCCTGTCTTATCTCACTATGTTACCCTATCTTGTAATTAAAGATATTTTGTTTCAATGAATGAGACAATACTGGCCTTTTATCTGCAACATTTCCTAAAGATTAATATTCTGCATACCAATTTCCTGAATTTGGGGCATACTTTATATTACTGTAGCATTTTTCACTGAATACTTTGAGATTAATTATTGTTTAAACTTAAGTATATTTTTAAGTAATGTTTATGTCATGGATTTGTTTTTTTTCTCCTAATATACATAAATGCATACAATTTAAACATTATTTCATAACTTCTAAAATATCTTGTAGCCCACATTTTGGGAAAACTATTCTACCATATTACATTATAAATCTATGAATAATTTTCTTCTTCTTCTATAAAAGACTCAGAGCTATTTTCTGATAGTCTCCTGCCAGTTAAAAATCTGTATTATATATTTTTTAGATTTGTTGTCCTGTCCTCTTATTACTATAAAATCTATTTAATTTTAACAAATATAGAGAAATTATGTAAAAATTAGAAGATTAGTTTATTTCTTTGATATGTTGCTAATGGAGGTGCTATTGAACCTACTCTAATAAGCAGTTAAAGTATATAATTAATAACACTTAAACAGCAAGTGGTACTGTTTTAAAAATTCTATTTTATTGCCACTAGTTATTGCCTGAATACTATGCACTTATACTGTTTTACATAACATTTTCAAAAGTCGACTTAAGTAGAAATTCTAAATTAGATATTGATTCCTAGAAAATCTTACATTTAGCAGTTAGCTTAATTTAGCAATTAGCTATCTCTGGTTACTATATTGGGTGCCTCTGAAAACACTTCTACTTCAAAATTATTGAGGAAAACTTCTCTCTACCAATCAATAAATAGAGATTTACAAAATGTTGACCATTGTGATAACCTGCTGCAATTATCCTCCAACTGGATTCATTACCATCTACGATTTTTGTTTATGGTCTTTTAGCCAGTTCCAAATACACATGACTCTGTTCTCCAAAGCAATTATAATTAATTTGCAAGTAAAAGTTCATGATCCACTGGGATCCATTGAAAATGGAAATGGGATCCATTTCAAATGCTTCACTGGAGCCCAAATACATGATGTCTGTTCCATCCTTTTCATCCAGTTAGTTTTGTAACACTATCAAAAAGGCTATTATCATGGTTTGGCATCATTTGTCCATTATGGACCCTTCAGTTTAAGGTTCAATATTCCATTGTCTTCTAACTGTTCACAGATTGCCTTTCACTATTTTCTCTCTTAATTTGCTCCATAATGATCTGTTGCTTGGTTGTATGTAAACATTTTATTTATTTGGGCATGTTTACAAAGAAGAAAGCCCGAAGGAAAGCAATTTATAGAATCGCTTTGATTTTGCAAGTTACATAGCATTTAAGTGAAGTCTTTGGGATCATTGGTCTTTATTTTACATTTCCATCCCATTCATGAAGAGTATTAAGAAGTTCCTGCATTATTAATCCATTGGTACTTGCATTTTCAAAAGACAATAAAACTAGGCAAATTAGTGAAGCGCGCATTGGGTCAGAGTTCATCCAATGAAGCAATAGGTTCATCATAGCTCAGACCGAAAACAAACTAATTGTAAGGCAGAGTGAAGTAAATTGGAGAGGATCTAAGAATGTTTGTATAAGGCACAATAAACTGAGATTTACTGGTGTACCAGTAGCTCATTCATAGCAATTATTGGTAACGTGCAATAAGCAATAGTTTCAATGATATCAATTACCAATTATATTGGCTGCAATTTCTATGATAATTAAATCATTTGGTCATATATATGGATAATCCTAAAGTGTAGAACAGTTTGTTCTCTAGTATTCCTCCTGGAAATCTGTTGAACTTTGCTGATTGTTTAGCGAATGTCTTTTTCTTAAACAAAGGAAATTCACAATACAGCACTTGTTTTCAAACTTCAAAATTAGTAATGTGTGAAAAATTAGAAATACCCATATTATATTTCCTCTCTGTTCAGAACAGTTTTAAAACATATTTGTGAAAATAAATTTTTTAAAAATTGCAAATTGAGTATTCATGCTTAAAATGCTTTTGCAAAGCTTTTTGTTTTCTCAGTTACCAAAACTATTATTTTTAAAGTGAAAACATGTATTAACTTTGTCTTATCCTGATCTAGTTCAGTAAAAAAGCATTTCCATTTATAATGGAAGAAAACTCTTATTTTTAAAATCTGATTAATATCTGATGGAATTCCAGGCTAGGAAGCGGCCACTAAAGGACTGGGCAATTTGAAATTGAAATAATCCTATTAATTGCTCGAGGCAGCAGGAGGTAGGTGTCCGAGGGCAATCAAAGAAGAGGGAAAATTCATTTGATGTTTTTCCAATCAAATAGCTAATTTCTGGATAATTCTATGAACATGTAATTGGGAAAAAGTAATGAATGCTTGTGAATTTAAATACATATGAGTTAAAGGCTAAGTGGGGAATAATATTGGAATAGGGTGTGAAAAGCAGAAAATAATGTTTTTAATAGAAAAATTAGTTATAATACTTCCTAGTTGAAGGGCTGCATCCCTTTCAAATTTGCTTATTGACAACGTGGTTTTTTCTTAAGATTTAAATAAGAAACACATACAAAGGGTAACCACAAATTTCAAATTTTTAATATTTGTTTTTAACATTTATCATGAGAGCTCTTTTTACTTTTTAAAGCATCTTTTTATTGTTCTGATTAAACACATGTGATGATTAAATATTTCCCAATGAAAGTATTAAGTTTTTCTAGCTATACACATGAATGAGCATGCCATATTAGCTACAGGACAATAAAAACATATATTAACAATGATGATCATTTGGGCAACACAATAGATCCCAATATAGATAAAATAGCCCCTCTATGGTTTGTTTAATTAGGTTGCTTGTACCTAAAAGCCCTCAATCTATTTTTGTTCCATCAATATATTAAACCCAGAAAGATTAAATATTTTCACTTAGAAGAAAACTTATATTCTTATTTTTAATAATGGAAACTCTAGATTCACAGAAACAAAAATCTGCCACTGAATTAAGATGCCTGATTAAAATTCACTAAAAAAGGTTTTAACTGTTTCTATATGAAAACCAAAAAAGCTAATATGAAAATAATGTTCTATCTCTTTGTACTTCTACTTCAAAGTACTTATTTTAATTTAAATATTTGTTTATATTATAATTGAAGTAAACATCCTCTATTGGCTCAATGATGACAGAGGCAAAAACAATTTGTTTTCCACAAAACAAATTTGGTACCTACAATAATACTATTTGGAAAAACCTTGGTAAGAATTTGCTCAATGAATTAACGTATGGCCCTCACATCAGCCAGGGTTCATTCAAGCAGATAACCAGAACCAGTAGGAGACCTGGTGAGGGCTGGCTAGCTATGTCCAAAATCCACAGAGCAGGCAGTTAGGGAGGGGAGGCTAGAACTCTTGGTTCAGGGCTCATAGTGCTGTTCTCAGGCAAAATTTCTCTCTCTTTTCATCAGGGAAGTCTTAGCTCTGCTCTTTGTGTATTTCAACTGATTGAATCAGGCCCACTAAGTTGCTTAGAATAATTGCTATTACCAAAAGGCTAATAATAATTTCTTTCACTTCAGTGATTATGGACCTTAATCATATCTGTAAAATACCTTCATCAAAATGCCTAGATTCGTGTTTGAGTGAAAGGGGGCTATAACCTAACAGAGTTGACACAGCAAAAAGACCTGAACAAATGGAATATGCTCTACCTTTTCTAGAAGTGGATATATCTATTTGACTTTAGGCTTTCATGTATATTATCATTTTCAATAATTTTAAGAATCCTGGGGGCACCTGGGTGGTTCAATTGGTTGAGTATCAAACTTCGGCGCAGGTCATGACCTCAAGGTTCATGAGTTGGAGCCCTGTGTTGGGCTCTGTGCTGACAGTTAGGAGCCTGGAACCTGCTTCAGATTCTGTCTCCCTCTGTCTCTGTCCTTCCCCCACTCCCTCGCTTGTTCTCTCTCTCAAAAATAAATAAACATTTAAAAAATTTGTTTTAAATCCTGCATTTATGTCCTCATTTTATGGAAAAGAAACTTGCAGTTAAAGAAAGATGAAGTTAACTTGCAATGTTTACCCGTTAGTGAGGGTTAAAAACTAAAATATATTCATTTCAAAGCTATAACTCTTAAAAACTATAATCTTTGCATGGTATGGTTAAATACAAATTGGCATACAGAGAAAGGGGAAAAAAGTGTTCAAGTGTGCCGTTTTAAATATTTTCTTAATGGTTATTTATTTTTGAGAGAGAGAGAGAGAGAGAGAGACACACACACACACACACACACACACACACACACACACACGCTGGCGCATGAGAGGGGGAGGGGCAAAGAGAGAGAAAGACAAGATCTGAAGCAGGCTTTCCGCTGACAGCAGGGAGCCTGATGTGGGGCTTGAACCCATGAACCATGAGATCATGACCTGAGCCGAAGTCTGACACTTAACCTACTGAGCCATCCAGGCACCACCAAGTGTGTCATTTTAGTAAAGAATTTCAATCTCTCATTGCAATCTACTTGTTTTCCCCTCCCTCTCTCCATTAATGTGTTCATCTAAGCCACTCACTCCCAGTATTCCTGAGGAAGTGCTAAAAGAGAACATAGGATGATTGATATAATGATTATAGAGATATTTATTATCATTTGTGTCTCATTACAACAGAATATTTTGGAAGCCACAAAAAAATGTTTTAGCCAACAACAGTAGGAAAAAACAAACTTCACATGTGCAACTGTCAAAACTTATGCTAAAATTATTATTGGTTTTTATTTAACTTTATTCAATGTCTGGGTCCAGCTTCTAGAACTGTTCATAACTGAGAAGTAAAAACAAGATTTCAGCCTTTTAGCTTGTAATAAATGATTTCTCCATGACACCTTTTTATCCTACATTCTCATATTCTGCCTTACTACTTAGGTTTATTATTTATATAGCTAAGCCCCTAGCTAGTGTTATGTACAAATCTACTTTGAATATAGCTGGGTTTTCTAGATCACATAGAAACAATAATGAGAGATATAAATGAATTTACCTATATAACCAAATAGAATATTATTTATTACAAATTTTAATAAGTATTATTCAGTCTAAATTTATAAGTTGGGACTTTGATAGTGAATTTGATTTGTAGATTTCATAATGAACCTCAAACTGTTATTCCTTTGCAAACTTAAAAGTTATAATAGCCAATGATATCTTAAGAAATAAAGTTAGTAATCCATTTTCACTTTTTCATAAGAAAAACTATCCCTTTTAAATACTAAACAGAATTTTCTTCTACTTAATGCTAGCAATACAATGCTAACGATAAATTCTGTGACTGTCCAAAAGATAGAAATGGGAGAGAACTTTCAGAAAAGTCCAAATACAGTCCAAAGAGAAGAAAGTTTTCCCAAAAGAAAGAAAAATGAAAACAGATGCCGCGTCATCCTCCATTATGTTAGCTCGTGCATGGTTCTTGCTAAAGAACAGACATTCAATCTGCTTTGAATTATTTGTCACTTGGCTTCTTTATATTTCCATGCCCTATTTTGCATTGTACTCACTACTCATTGTGTTACACAATCTACATTCTGCAAAAATAATGTTAATATATATCCTTACCAAGGACCAAATATGCGTGACCACGTTTAGAATCTTTGCAAACCTTGATGTTTTTTGACTTTGCAACCAAACTTGATCATTTGGGGGTTCGAGTTCGCTTGCTCTTGGCCGAGCTGAACGTACAGTCCAGTGAATTGGACTTTAAAAGGCTTATAAAATATTCAAAAAGCTTCTTGCACATCAAACAGCTCTTAAGACAGAACATTTTGATGAGTTTAGTGTAAATGAATCAGAAGCATATGGATTAAATTTACCTTAAAATACTCCTGGGTTTAAGAATTAAGAGAAAATGTGCTTGGCAAAACACATTTTGGGTTTTGCCTAACCCAGAACATTGGAAAAGTATTTCAAGATGTTTGATGAACCTAAATCATGGCTGGGTTCACCCATCCCTAATCCCATCTGGTAATAGCAAAGGACAGGCAGAGGCAGATTTTAGGTGCATGGATCTAGTTCAGGTTTATAGCATGGTCATCCCAAACTATTGGATAACTTGAGAATGCCTTGCTTCGTCTAAATCAAATATGTGCTAGTGTTTTCATATCTAAGAACTGCAGAATGTGTGCTTTATATGAAGGGTGTGGTTCTACATAATTATAATAGCTTCTATGTACCCACTCAATAAAAAAGAGAAATCATAAGGTTTATTCTTACTTGGAGCATATCAAGATATGTTTAGAGAATTCAATATTAATCTTAATGATTATTCACTTGAATAGAATGAAAGCTTATCAATTATTTCTACTTTTTAAAGGAACAAAAATATGTTAAAGAAGCCTCAGGGTTTCAAAAAGAAGTGACATGTACAATAATCAATATTGAGAAATTTTGTGTTCTTTTCCAATATGATTTTTATTCATACATAAGAAATGGGCAGCATATATGAACAAGTCATTAAATTGTTTAAGTATATAACTTTATACTTTAGTATATTTAGTATAAATTGTTACTTTTAAGTAACAAATCATTCCTGATTTAGAGACATTCTAATAATATTTGAATTATTCTTCATTTGAATTTATGAAATCTCTTTACTTGTGGGTAAACAAATATGGAGGGAAAAAGTTATTTATATGCCATCTTCTTTTTTCTCTTCCAAAAAACAAATAATCAGGGAGAGATGCAGATCACTAACTCACATGAATATAAATAACAGATACCTATGAATTGGCAGCTCAAATTTTTCAAATTACAGCATCAAACATTCATATTCTCAAATACGGCTCATTGTGTGGGAATACTAATGATCTCAACTAAGAAAGTTTGCTAGGAGAGACTGGGTGGTTCAGTCAGTTGACTGACTCTTGATTTCGGCTCAGGTCATAATCCCCATCATAATCCCATTGATCCCAGGTCCTGGGATCAAGCCCAGTGTTGGGCTTCACTCTGGGCATGGAGCCTGCTTGAGATTCTCTCCCTCACCTTCTGCCCCTCTTCCCAACTCATGCTGTCTCTCTTTCTCTCTCTCTCTCTCTCTCTCTCTGTCTCAAGTAATAATAATAATAATAACAACAATAATTTTAAAAAGAATGGTAAAGATAACATCTAAAGTGCAATCTAAATGTGAGTTTTTGTAACAAATAATATACAAATGTAAGACATTCTTGAGCCTTAGATTAGTAAATATGAATGATATTTACCACTTCCTCAACATTAAAGAATAGAAGATGTTTCCAAGGAATGCCTAGGTGGCTCAGTTGGTTAAGCATCTGACTTCAGCTCAGGTCATGATCTCATGGTTCATGAGTTTGATCCACGCATTGGGTTCTGTGCTGACAACTCAGAGTCTGGAGCCTGCTTTGGATTTTGTGTCTCCTTCTCTCTCTGCCCCTCCCCTGCTCATTCTCTCTCTCTCTCTCTCTCTCTCTCTCTCTCTCTCTCTCTCTCTCAAAAATAAATAAACATTTAAAAAAAGAGTGTTTCCATAAGAAGAAAAGTTTTCATGTTATGGAGTGATGATAGGCTATTTTCTGCCATCTGAAAAGAAATTACTAATAGGATATAAAGACCTATTTGTGTGCATATTTATACAAAGAGGGTAGAGTTTTTTAAAAATTTGCTCTGTTTATTTGCTTTTTTACTCAAATCAACTTTACAAATAATTTTTATTTTCAAATGAGGAATGAAGAGGTAACTGATTCACAAAATGAAAATGTTCATATAAAAATGTGTATAGATAGAGAACTCATCTTTTCTATGTATAGTTTACACAATATTATATTAGTTTCAGGTGTACAACAGTGACTTGACCATTCTATACATTATGCTATGCTCACTACACATGTAGATACCATGTGTGACCATACATTATTAAATATCATTGACTGTATCCCTTTTGCTGTACTTTATATCCATTTGACTTATTTATTCAAATAACTGGCAGTTTGTTCCTCAGTCCCCTTTACCAATTTCACTCATTCCCCATCCATCTCCCTTCTGGCAGTTTGTGCTCTGTATTTATGATTCTGTCTCTGTTTTTTGTTTATTCATTTGTTCTGTTTTTTAGATTTCACATGCAAGTGAAATCATATGGTATTTCTCTTTCTCTTATTTCACTTAGCATAATACTCACTAGGTCCATTCACGTTGTTGCAAATGACAAGATCTCATTCTTTCTTTTATGGTTGAGTAATACTTGATTGTGTGTATGCACGTGTGTGTGCGTGTATGCCGTATCTTCTTTAGTCATTCATCCATTGATAATACTTGGGTTGCTTCCATATCTTGGCTACCATAAATAATGCTGCCATAAACACAGGAGTGAATATATTGTTTTGAATTAGTGTTTTTGTATTCTTAAGGTAAATACCCAGTAGTGGAATTACTGAATCATGTCATATTTCTATTTTTAGTTTTGTGAGAAACCTCCATACAGTTTTCTACAGTGGTTTACATTCCTATCACCAGTGTATGAGAGTTTCCTTTTCTCTCCATCCTTGCCAATGCTTTTTAGTTCTTATCTTTTCAATACTAGCCATTCTGACTATATATATATATATCTATATATCTATATATATATATATATAGATATATATATATTGATATATATATATATTGATATATAATTGTGGTTTTTATTTGCATTTGATTTGCATTTCCCTGATGCTTACTGATGTTCAGCATCTTTTCATGTGTCTATTGGTCTCTAAATCTCTTTGGAAAAATGTCTATTCATGTCCTTGGCCAATTTTTTTAATTGGATTACTTGGGGGAGTTTTTGGTGTTGAGTTGTAGAAGTTCCTTATGTATTTGGATATTAACCCCTTACTAGATATATCATTTGCAAATATCTAGAAAATATCTATATTTAATGACCAAAAATAGAACTATGACACTTTAAAATAATTCAGTCTTTCATCAACCTTAACTTTCTCAAACCCAGTAACACCAAAGATGTTCATAGTATCCTAAAGATACGTCATAAATTTTCTGCACTAAAGATATGTAATTTAATGTTAGACTCTCATTCATAGACTTTTGGATTCTTTTTCACCATTTATTTACCATTTACCATTTACTTATTATTATTTAACTTGATTATACCACAAGTATTTACTAAGCACCTACTATGGGCAAGACACTGTTAGGTATAAGAGAAATATAATTATTACTTATCCAGAATTGCTTTTCTCAAAAAGTTTATGATATATTGGGTATATTAAAACATGTATAACAAGGTATTATTAAATGTGGAAAGTGACATAAAATCAGTATAGAAACATCCTGTGGATTTTTGAAAGAAAATTCTTAAGTATGGGGCGCCTGGGTGGCTCAGTCGGTTGAGTGTCCAACTTCGGCTCAGGTCATGATCTCACAGTTTGTGGGTTCGAGCCCCGCATCAGGCTCTGTGCTGACCACTTGCTCAGAGCCTGGAGCCTGCTTCAGATTCTGTGTTTCCTTCACTCTCTGCCCCTCCCCCACTCACGCTTTGTCTCACTCTGTTTCTCAAAAATAAATAAATATAAAAAAAAAATTAAAAAAAAAGGAAAATTCTTAAGTAGATCCCATGAAGCAGGCATAATGCCAGCGGGAAAAATAACAGCTGACAATCTTACGTTAAAATATGGCCCAGGAAATGTTAAACAAGAAAGTCTATCGCCTAACACTTTAACAATGGATGCTAACAAGAATCGTTTAAATTACGTTGAGTTTATTTTGTCTAAAAACATAAGGAAGTATATAACATATCTTCAGTGAACTTGAATTTAGTGTGAATTTTGTATCATTTGAAAACAACTAAACAAATGTTTTGCATAAGATGTTATGAGGAGCTTGTGAATAAAATGACACTACCGAGTATAGAATGTCTAATGCTGCACAACAGAACAGCCCTGGAGCAGGGACTAGGTCACTATTAGCAGAATACAATTCAAAGTTGTCTATGAGAAAAATGGCCAATCAGTTTTAAAAACCTTAAGCTACTGATGTATGATAATTAAAAGGAATATATTTAGTCTACTTCCAGCTAAGCTGCAAGAGATAAATGGAAAATATTAGCCATCTGTATGTGTGTTCTGAGGACCGCATGTAGCCAAATGATCAGGAAAGATTGCTAACAAGAGAAGCATTGTGATATGAGAATGTCTGTTAGTAGGGCCCATCTGTCCTAACTGCTAACAAGATTTCTAAATGATTATTAAGAATATTAACTTCTGAAAACCGCTATTCTAAATTCTATCAGAAAACTTTTGCAAAGATAACGGGGAGAGTTTGGCGGGTAGCCAGCGAGCAGTATCTAAGATGCTCACTGCCTTATAACGTCCAAAGGTACCCTAAAGTAAATAACGGCGATTTTTAATGTTTGGGGAACATACATTTTGTAGTGTGGGCATTCCATATTAGGGACATTTACTAGCTATACATTGATATTTACTATAAATGTACGGTTTAATTTGATCTATAAGGCAGATATTGTGTTTAGATTTTGTTACTTTTGTGTGTCAGCTTCACACAAGTCCTAACACGGCCACACACCTGGCACATGACAGCACCCTTTATGAAGTAATCAGGGAAAAAGTGAAAGAGCTCACACGGGAAAGTACAGTCCCCACAACACTGACATGTGAGGCCAATGTCGGCAACCTTCTGAAAACTCTTCCACCAAGAGTGATTTTTTCTAATCTTCTAGCTCTGACTTTCTAGTCTGGATTATGTTTCAGTTATTTGGAAACTGTATTCATAGCTGTAAGCATTCTTTATATCAGATACATTAGACATAACTGAAGTTTCTTATTTCTTTTTAGATCCAGTAATAAAGTAAAAAATAAAAATATCCGGGGAAGGAAAATCAAGAAAGGTATAACACATTAACAGCAGTGATAGACTGACACATATGCAAATGCAGACTAATGACAAATATGTAGAAATAGCAAGAGAAATTAAAGAGCAGGGAATAGAAAGGGACCTGAGAGAAGGGTCACCTGTCTCCCAGCACCCTGCCCCACTCAGATCTCCTTCACTCACTGGCACTTTTCACCAAAACACACACACACACACACACACACACACACACACACACACACCCCACCAGCCTTCAGCCATTAATGTGCTCAGCTTCATCTCGCCTGTAATTTCACAACATACACACTTACCCACGTCCATACAATTTCTGCCTTTCTTTCTCTGATCTGAAAGAGGTGAACCTGCTGTCTAACCTTTGTACTTCAATTCTTCCTCTCCTGAATTTGTCTCTCTTCATATTGCTTCCTTCCATCTCAAGGCACCTCTTTAAATCTTCCTTCTACTCATGGTCAATGTTTTATCAAAAAGTCTTGACATTCACCTTCATTTACTTATTTCCTATTCATTCTTTAATTCACTTCTAATCCAATTCCACCCCAGCTCTGCCATTAAAATTGCTTTTACTACTGTCACTGGTAGTTTTTAAAAAATGGAAGATTTAAAATAAAATTTTGTATACCTTTTATTCTAATGCATTAATTTTACTTCTGAAAAATCTCAAGTGATAAAATGATGATTATAATTTAGCTGATCAGTATTAGTTTGAGGAAAAAAATTAAGCTCTCCATTTCTTTCTAGCATGAAGTGTGATCAAACTGTTTAAAACTAAAGTTTTAAGGGGCACCATTACCTACACAATGCCAAGCCACAAGCATGCATACATACCTGGAACGGAAATGCTTCTAGTGACAGACAACTGTCCCACACATCGAGGTATCATCAATACAAAACAAAGTAGCAGCAGCAGACTCTGTCTCAAATGCCATATCCTGGCATCCTGTCCTATTGACACATTAGATGCTTGTTCCAATAGCGATAGACTATCTAAGACCTGAAAACGATCTCCTTTTATAGCTACTGATTTTGAAAAACTTTCACAAAACCCAGCAATTTCTTGGTGCTTCTTAGCACCAAAATGTATTTTTTTAATGTTATGTGAGTTTTAACAAAATTTACATGGGTACTTTAGTAATCAGACAGATAGAAATGTATTTTTTTTCATTTTAGAGAAAGAGAGATAGTATGAGGGGGCAAAGGAGGAGAGAGAGAGAGAGAATCTTAAGCAGGCTCCAGTCTCTGCACAGAGCCCATCATGGGGCTCGATTCCATGACCCTGAGATCATGACCTGAGCCAAAATCAAGAGTCAGACACTAGACCGACTGAGCCCTTAGAAATGTATTTTTAAATGATTACAAAAGGTAATTGTTTTATAGAGTTGCAATTTCTCTGCTTCCATTTATACTGAAGGGAAGAATGAGGAAGTGCCCAGCATGGGTCACCATTCTTGGGTTAATCATAGGCCATCAAGAAAATGGTTAAAATGAACTAATAATCTCTGGCTTCTGGGAAAATTACTTAAAAATGACTATGCCTACCTCATAATAAATGTTCTGGCTTTCCAGAGATAGACATGGAAGAGATACCTATTAAAAAAGGTAGTAATACTCTAAATTATGCAAGAGTTTATTTTCACTATCTTTGGCTATTTTGAGTCTTTAGGCCTTTAATATTTCCTCCTGCTGTTCATATATAGGTCAACAGATATATCTTTCTATGGGAAGTGTGAATGCATGGAAGTTTAATGTGAACATGACAATTGGTACTATGTTATAATGAATGAAAAATATTTGGTTGCATTATTTGTTATATTAGTGATGATTATCTTATTCAGAATTCATGTAACATGAAGGATTCCTTTAGCCTGCTTCTTTTTTTAGATTCTGAAAGAATATATAACAGTTGTAGCAGTAATAATCATAGTATTAGTGACTATTTTTATTATTATTTGCTATGACCAGTTATTAGGACCATATTTTAATATGAAAAGAAGAACAATAATAATATAGCTAATAATTATTAAATTACTGCACACTTACTAAATTCCAGGTACTGTTCTACATACTTTACATACATGATCTCAGTACCTAATTTAATCTTGGACACTAAATATAATAAATTATTATTAATATCCCCATTTTCAGATGAGAAAATAGAGGTATAGAGAGATAGAGCACATTGTCTAGGATCACAGGGGTAGTGACAGTGACAATAAATGACAGAACCAGGATTTGAACTGACACTGGTCTCTTCCTGGAGCATGCACTCTTAAAGAACATCTGAAGAAAATTAGAATTTCTTGGAACCATGTCATGTAAGTAACTTACATGAAGAAAGATCTATGTGACACCATTTAAATGTAATTATGTGTCCAATAATATCTGCGGACACAAAAAGAAGGGAGAAAATAATTGTTTTTTCTTTTAATTTTTTTTTGTTTATTTATTTTTGACAGAGAGAGAGCGTGCAAGCAGGACAGGGACAGAGAGAGAGGGGGACAGAAGTTCCAAAGCAGACTCCATGTGCTGACAGCAGAGAGCCTGATGCAGGGCTCAAACTCATGAACCACAAGACCATGACCTGAGCCAAAGTCACTTAATCAACGGAGCCACCCAGGTGCCCCTCCTTTTTTTATGTTTATTTATGAGGGAGGGAGGGGCTGGGCAGAGAGAGAGGGAGACAGAGGATCTGAAGTAGGCTCTGCACTGACAGCGAAGAGCCCCATGTGGGGCTTGAACTCACAAACCATGAGAGGAAATCAGATACTTAACCGACTGAGCCACCCAGGTGCCCCAAGAAAATAATTGTTTCTAAGAGGAAGAGGAATGGGATAGTTTTATGGAGGTGGAGAGACCTCTCAGCTGGCCTGTGAAGAATGAAAAGGAATATTTTAGGACAAAGTGAGGAACAACATTCCAAGTGAAGGGAAGAGCAATGAAAAAGGTGCAAAGGTGAGAGAGGGCGTGACAGAGGGCATAACGCTACCAGGAACTTCAATATTCCCAGACCACAAACTCCTCAGGGAGGATAAATAGTGGGCAGAAGCCAGGTCACAGAGGGTTTTATATACAGAGCTGGGGAGTTTATGCTTTTCTAAAGGCAATTGCCATTATAAGCTTCTGAAAAAGGAAGTGATATGAAATAATTTGCCCTTAAAAAATCCTTCTGACAGGAAGTTTGTAGATTAATTTGAAAGATGTAAGGCAAGACACAGAGAGATCACACAGAGTATTAAGAAATACTTCCAATAATTCAAGCAAAAATGATGATGAAGTAATATTATGGTGATGCCAGGGATGGAAAGGAAAGGATCAGTTCAAGAGGTATAGGAGGTAGAATAAACTGATTTGGTCTGAGGGTGGGATAAGAGAGAAGAGTCAAAATGACTCAAAATTTTCTGATTGACTCAGAACACAAACAAAGACTTAGGGTTGGGTACTAGGGAGGCTGGCATCATGGAGAAGAATAAGGCATCCTCTAAAAGGGGGCTGTGGAATGAAGAAGCATGAATTACTGGGAGACTCATTTGGATCAATATAAAAAGTGACCTAATGAATCCCTGCTTCTTAATATTACTCTTCAAGACTCTCTTTCCTTGATTTTAATCTCTAGATAGGTAGATAGGTAGGTATATAGATAGAACTTCATATTATTTTCAGTTTATTCATTTATTCATTCAACAAATATTGATCAAACACTATAATCCAGGTGCCGTGTGACATGACATGCTAGGTATGAAACAATGACAATCAGAGAGGATTTGTTTTCTCACATATTTCAAAGTATAGTCAAGGAGCTAAATATTAAACAAACATATAGCTCTTCTGAAGCAATAGAAATGGGTACACTGTCTAACTGGGAGACTGTCTAATTGGGAGGGTGTAGTTTTTACTGTGGAGTTAGAGAAAGCTGAAGAAGTGACATTTGAACAGAAAACTGAACTTTTTATGGTGTTGACTACTTAGCAAGATGAAAAATGTAGGAAAAGATATTCCAAAGAGACCCATGATGGGGGCAAAAGCCCTGAGACAAAGAGGAGGTTGCCTCTTCCAGAATCTCAGAAGGAGGCTAAGTGTTGGCTGTGTCTCTTCATGGATTCCTTCTGGAAAAAAAAGTATGTTTTCCTCAACTTTAGGTCTTGCTGCCCAGCTCTCCATTTGAGGCACCTACTTGTTTCTTGAACTTCAGTGTAGTAGAGGAGGAGAAAAGTAATCATGTTTTGGGTAACAGAGGGGAAAGGAATTGCTAGACATAAAATACCCAATTTCACATTTTTGATTACCCTAATACTAATTCTGACTAGAGAAGAAACAGATTCTAGTATCTTTCTCTCAAATTTGGGGGCCAGTATTTCAATATATTACATTTTATATATAGTATATATTATACATATTATTATATATTATGTAATTATATAATACTATATGATACATAGTATTTCATATATATAATACTTTATTATATATATTATTTCAATATGATATATTTATGACCAATCAACTCATTAGGTTATTATCAGCACATTGCAATATAATGTAATGGAAGAGACTATAATAGAGGATATAAAGTTGTATTGAACATAGTAAGGATATTATTTTCTTTAAATTTTTGTTTTTACCTATATACACAGATACACACTCATATGTTCACATATGCATGTATTAGTCTGTAATACAAAATGAATTTATTATATGGATTATGATCAAACTTGAAAGCTACTGAACTTAGGTATAAATTACTCTCCTAATTTGTGGGGTGATGGAATAACTTCAGTAAAAAGTGTGTGCTCTAATAGACTACCATAATCCACTGAAAAAATGTCTTGGCAAACAAGTGTGGCATTGTGCAAGTAGCCCCAATGGGAGCCAGTACCACTCCAAAGTGACTCCAGTCCTGGGGTGAGGGGAAGATAACTACACATACCAGTTCAACTATGGCCCCAGAAGTGGGCTGTGGGCAGACATCTAGTCTGATGGCAGACCCTGCCCACCAACAAAAGTTTCTCAGGGGACAACAGAAGGAGACTGCCCTATAGTTCACTAGGACTGCAGGTTGGGCAAATGCTGGTCTGACCCAAGTCAAGCCCAACGTGGCCCCGGGCCAGCCCATTAATGACATAGGGACCACACCCTTCCCACAACAGGCAAAGAGAGTCACATTGTAGATGACTGGACTGAAGGTAAATGTGGCTCAATTACAAGAGAAGGGCACACGCAACACACATAGGAGACACCCCTGAAGGGCCAGGTTCTGGTGAACAGGGGACATTGCACTACAGGGCACTTCAGGACTTTCATAAGGCCACTACTTGCAAGAGTATGAGATGTAGCTAACTTTCCTAACACGTAGAAACAAACACAGAGAGTTTGATAAAATGAGAAGACATGTCCCAAATGAAACAACAGGACAAAATCACAGCAAGAGAGCTAAATGAAATGGAGACAAATATGCCTCATGGAAAGTTTAAAATAATGGTCATAAAGATACTCACTGGTCTGAGAAAGGCTGGAGAACCTCAGTGAGACCTCAATAAAAAGATAGAAAACATAAAAGGCAACCAATCAGAGACAAAGAAGTCAATCACTGAAATTAAAAATATACTAGAGGGGAAAAATAGTAGACTAGAAGCAGCAGGAGAATGGATAAGCAACCTGGCGGACAGAGTAAGGAAAGCAATCAAGTTGAAAAGGAGAAAGAAAAAAGATTTAAAACAATGAGAATAGATTAAGGGAACTCAGTAACACCAGCAAGCATCCTAATATTTGCATTATAGGGATTACAGAAAGAGTGATAAAGAGATAATTTTATTTATTTATTTTTTATTTTTTTACTACGTTTATTTATTTTTGATAGAGATAGGCAGAGCACAAGTGGGGGAGGGGCAGAGAGAGAAGGAGACATAGAATCCGAAGCAGGCTCCAGGTTCTGAGCTGTCAGCACAGAGCCCAACATGGGGCTCGAACTCACAAACTACGAGATCATGACCTAGCTGAAGTCGTACGCTCAACTGACTGAGCCACCTAGGAGCCCCAAGAGATCATTTTAAAAAGAGCAAGAGAAAGGAAAACAGTTACATACATGGGAAACGTCATAAGACTCAGCAGAAACTTTAAAGGCCAGAAGGGAGTGGCATGATATATTCAAAGTGCTGAAAGGAAAAACATCCGTGGCCAAGAATACTCTATGCAGCAAGATTATCATTCAGAATAGAAGAAGAGATAAAGAGTTTCCGAGACAAACAAAAGTTAAAGGAATCCATCACCCCTAAACCAGTCTTATAAGAAATGTTATGGGGATTCTTTGAGTGGAAAGGAAAGACCATAAGCAGGAATAAGAAAAGTAGTAATAATAAAAGCAGTAAAATTAAGTATAATCTATAAAAACCAGTCAAGAGAGTCACAAAATAAAAGGATGTGAAGTATGACATCATATACCTAAAACACTGAGGGGAGAGGAATGAAAATTTAGTGCTTTTAAAATGGGTTCAAACTTAAGTGACCATCAATTTAATATAGACTGTTATATGCACAAGATATTATATATAAGCCTAATGGTAACCACAAATCAAAAACCAGTAATTCACATGCAAAAATGAAGAAAGGAACCCAAGAATATCACTAAAGAAAGCCAGCAAACCACAAGAGAAGAGAGAAAGAAAAGAAAGGAACAGAGGAGAACTATAAAAACAACTACAAACAAGTAACAAAATGGCCATAAGTACATACCTATCAACAATTATTTTGAATGTACATATATTAAATACTCTAGTCAGAAGACATAGGATGATGGAATGGATAAAAAAGTAAGGCCCATCAATATGCTGCCTACAAGAGACTCATTTCAGACCTAAAGACACATACAGATTGAAAGTGAAGAGATGGAAAAACATTTATCATGGAAATGGAAGTGAGGAGAAAGCTGGGGTACCAATATTTATATTGGACAAAACAGACTTTAAAACAAAGACTGAAACAAGAGACCGAGAATGACACTACATAATCATAAAGGAAAAAATCCAACAAGAAGATATAAAAATTGTAAATATTTATGCACCCAACATGAGAACACCCAAATACATAAAGCACTTATTAACAAACATAAAGAAAATAATCAACACTAATTCAATAATTATAGGGTACTTTAACACCTCACTTACATCAATGGATAGATTATCCAACAGGAAAATCAATAAGGAAACAGTGGTTTTGAATGACACATTGGACCAGATGTATTTAACAGATATATACAGAACATTCCATCCTGAAACAGTGGATTTTACATTCTTTTCAACTGCACATAGAACATTCCCCAAAATAGATCACATGTTAGGCCACAGAACAAATCTCAATAAATTAAAAAAGGTTGAAGTCATACCATGTATCTTTTCCAACCACAATACTATGAAACTAGAAATCAACCACAAGAAAAAATTCTGGAAAGAACACAAATACATGGAGGTTAGAAAACATACTACTGAGCTATGAGTAGGTCAACCAAGAAATCAAAGAGGAAATCAAAACATACATGTAAACAAATGTAAATGAAGACGCAATGGTCTAAAATCTTAGGGATGCAACAAAAGCTGTTGTAAGAGGGAAGTTTATGGCAATACTGGCCTACCTTAAGAAGCAAAAGAAACTTCAAATAAACAACCTAAACTTACACCTAAAGAAGCTAGAAAAGAAAGAACAAAACCCAAAACGAGTAATGGGAAGTAAATAATAATGATTAGAACAGAATTAAATGAAATAAAAATTAAAAACAAAACCAAACCCAAACTAGAACAGATTGATGAAACTAGGAGCTGGTTCTTTCAAAAGACCAACAATATCGATAACTCCTTGGCCAGACTCATCAGAGAGACAGACAGACAGAGAGAGAGAGAGAGAGAGAGAGAGAGAGAGAGAGGACTCAAACAAAATTAGAAATGAAAGAAGAGAAATAACAAATGACACCACAGAATTATAAAGGTTCATAAGAAAATATTATGAACAATCTCATGCCAACAAACTGGACAAACCAAAAGAAATGGATAAATTCCTACAAACATATAACCTTCAAAAACTGAAGCAGGAAGAAATAGAAAACTTGAACAGATTGATTACCAGCAATGAAACTGAATCAGCAATCCAAAACTCCCAACAAACAGAAGTTTAAGACCAGATGTCTTCACAGGTGAACTCTACCAAACATTAAAAGAAGAGCTAATAGCTATTCTTCTGAAACTATTCCAAAAAATAGAAGAGGAGGGAAGTCTTCCAAATTCCTTTTATGAGGCCAGTGTTATTATCCTGATACCAAAACCAGGTAAAGACACCACACACACAGAAAAAAGAGAACTATAGGCCAGTATCTCTGATGAACATAGAACAAAATTCCTCTCCAAAATATTAGCAAATAAAATCCAACAACACATTAAAAAAATCATTCACCGTGATCAAGTAGGATTTATTCCTGGGATGTAAGGTTGGTTCGATATTTGCAAATCAATCAATGTGATATATCACATTAACAAGAGGAAGGATAAAAACCATATAATCATCTCAATAGAGGCAGAAAAAGAATTTTGTACTCTGTCATTTCAGTAGATACAGGAAAAGTATTTAACAGAATACAAAATCCATTCATGATTAAAACCCTTAAGAAAGTAGGTTTAGTGGGGTGCCTGGGTGGCTATGAGTCAGTTAAGCATCCAACTCTTGATTTCAGCTCAGGTCATGATCCCAGGGTCATGGGATCAAGCTCCATGTTGGGCTCCACACTCAGCATGGAGAGAACTGAAACCATAAAACTCCTAGAAGACAGCACAGGCAGTAATGCCTTTGATATCAGCTGTAGCAACATTTTTCTAGATATGTCTTCCGAGGCAAGTAAACAAAAGCAAAAATAAATTATTGGGACTACATCAAAATGAAAGATTCTTCACAGTGGAAGAAGAAATCAACAAAACTAAAAGACAACCTACTGAATGGGGGAAATATTTGCAAACTTTAATACCCAATAAGGGGTTAGTATCTAAAATATATAAAGAACTCGACACCAAAAAAAAGGAAAAAATACCCACAAATAATCTAATAAGAAGTGGGCAGAAGACAGGAACAAACATTTCTCCAAAGAAGACAACCAGATGGCAAACAGATGCTCAACATCATTCATCATCAGGGAGACCCAAATTCCCCTGTGTGATATCACCTCACGCTTGTCAGAATGGCTAAAATCAAAAACACAAGCAACAACAAGTGTTGGTGAGGATGTGGAGAAAAAGGAAATCTCGTGCACTGTTTGCACTGCAAACTGGTGCAGCCACTGTGAAGGGAGGTTCCTCAAAAAATTAAAAATAGAATTGCCATATGATCTAGTCATTCTACCAGTATTTACCCAAAGAATATGGAAAGATACATGCACCCCTATGTTTATTGCAGCATTACTTACAATAGCCAAAATATGGAAGCAACTCAAATGTCCATCAGTAAATGAATGGGTAACACACACACACACACACACACACACACACACACACACACACACTGGAATATGTCAACCATAATAAAGAATAAATTCTTGCAATTTGCAATAACATGGATGGAGCTAGAGAGTATTATGCTAAGTGAAATAAGCAGTCAGAGAAAGATAAATATCATATGATTTCACTCATATGTGGAGTTTTAGAAACAAAAAATGAGGAAGGAAAAAAGAGACAAATGAAAAAAACGGACTCTTAAGTATGGAGAACAAACTGGTGTTAACCAGAAGGGAGGTGGGTAAGGGGCTGGGTGAAATATATAAAGGTGATTAAGAGTACACTTATTGTGATGAGCACTGAGTAATGTATATAATTGTTGAGTTACTATACTGTGCAACAGAAATATTATAACCTCTATGTTAATTATACTTGATTTTTGAAAAACAAATTTAAAAACAAACAAAAAAATGCCTAGGCAAAGGAAGAATATAATATATGAAAATAAATAAATAAATAAAAGGCTGGTGGACAGCTCATGATTTGTTTTTGCTCCCCTATACCACGGGAATCATTCAGAATTTCTATAATCAAATTTACCTATGAGCCATTACCTATGGCATCTCAACTAGGTTTTCCTGGACTTTTCACTGGACCTGTTCAATGTACGGGGGTACTTCCAGAATTGTTCTAGAACAGCTCACTCTGTTCCCCAAGGTAATCATTTTGGTGGCTGAACAAAAATAAAGAGTAAGGTATTTGGAATTTCCCCAGGTAATAAAAGAAACCTGAGTTTAATTTGTAAGAAATTATATAAATTAGAACATGCTGCCAAACATATCTTTGTTTTTCTACCATAAAAGAAGAAATAGCAGAAATCTATAAGATTTTTAATAACTCTATGGAGATTACTTTTTATTGAGGAATGGAAATCTAATATGAAACAAATAGAATTATGGTATTAATGAATTCTAAAGTTTATGAGTCTCGGATCAGTTATACAAAGCTCAAGGTGACATTTATTTACTTCATATTTTAGTCAGCAGTTTTGATTATTATGTTAGATACAATTGAAAACATGCTTCCATAAATTACTATAGAATAATTCTATATAAAGGTGAGGTCATCCTTCATAGCTTAATAATAAAGGTCCTTATTAAATCAAGTATTCTTGAAATCATTTTGGTTTCTAATATGTGTAAAATACATTCATTATTATCATCTCAGGGTTACAAATTTTTTTCATTTGGGATGAGGATTTTTGAACCATATCATCTTGAAAGGAATTTCTGGACCCCCAAATTTACTATATTTTTCATGGTTTTTAAGACTACTATGTGTATTAGGGGAATATACCTCAGTTTCAGACGGGGTAACTGAGGTTTCCAGATGCTAAGTGATTTGCCCTAGGTTATTAAATGTAAAAAAGTAACTAAGGAGAATGTTCTTGTATACAGTTTTCCAGATTCAAACTAGTGGATTTAAATAGAAAATCCAATGGAAATTCAAAGACTTGCCCTACAAACCTTTAAAAGATAATAATCTCTAAACAAATAAATAACATTTGGGAATATAAAAACATGCCAAAGTCTCCACATTCTCTAGCAAAAATATCTTTTGGCATCTTTCCTACTCATATTACAGTATCGTCTCATATATGAATGTATTAACAATACTCAACAAAGGGTGATTAGGAAATATACAAGTCTGCAAGAGGATTTGCTGCAATCTTACTTCAAACAAAATACAGCATATTAGGCCTGAAGGGAAACCTAAAATACCCCTGAACTACCATAAGTAAAAGAAACAACATGTACTCATAATAACATAAAGGGTTTTTAATTAAATATAACTTATAGTATTAGGCTGATTTTAATGGCACAATAGATCCTCCAGTATTCTTGATTTTGTTGCCATAGAAACTTTTCTTTCCTGCATTTCAATCACCATTGATAAATGACTTTACGTCTCAATATTTGAGAAGATACCATAGAAAATTGGAATGTTTGATCTTTCTGGAAGCAGATTAGAAATAGTAGTTTATCTAGTAAATTTATAAGCAAACTAGGGAACAATGCAAAATTCAGAAGCAACATTTTCTAATGAGATGTGCTATTTTGAGTAGCTAAAAACTTATCTTTTTAATACAGAACTTAATTTCCTATCATATCATAGACTTTAAGGTGATCTTTTAGAACTCATTTTGAGACTTTGTGGTTTCAGTTACATCCTCTATATAACCTCAGGTTCATCAATAACCTTCTCTGTTGATTTGATCAACTATAAAGTAGAACCAGTATTACTGATGTGTACCATGTATAAAGTGTCTGTTAAATGTGTACTTTCAAATAGTGAGTGTGAAAGATCAATATAAATCATCTTGGTAAAAAAAAAAAAGTCAAAGCTATTTAAAATCTTTTTGCTTAATCTATTTTAGCTTAATCTATCTATTTCCTTCAGTTATTTAAAATATATTTCTCATTTATGTCTTTATTTTTCCAAATAGAAGCAAAGAACTTTGTTTTGTGCTAAACAAATATTTTAAAAAATTTTTATGTTTATTCATTTTTAAGAGAGAGAGACAGAGCATGAGCAGGGGAGGAGTAGAGAGAGAGGGAGACACAGAATCTGAAGCAGGCTTCAGTTTCTGCAAGCTGTCAGCACACAGCTCTAACACGGGACTCGAACTCATGAACTGTGTGATAATGACCTAAGCCAAAGTCAGATGCTTAACTGACCGAGCCACCCAGGTGCCCCTGTGCTAAATAAAAATTTTTTAAAATTATTTTACAACAGTTTCTTCAGAAATATATCTTCAAATGTAGTGAATCTTTTTGCCCTTGATTAAAATTTTAATTTTTTTTCTTTTAGTAAAAACAATTGCAATTTATCTGAGACCTTGTTTCATGGTATGTCATTTTAAGTAAGATCCCTTTCTAATCCACAATTAGATTTAATGTTCATGTGTCATGACTCCACCAAGTTAGAAAATTAACATGGCTTTCTGCAATAAACGATGCTCATATTTCTGCTGTCTCTGTATTTACTGGCATCTTTCTTCCCTTTACCCATACTTTCAAGTTGAGGTCTGCACACTTCATTTGGTTTAGATAACCAATTAATTTTATAAACTTGTACAAAATTTTAGATATAAGTTGCGTTTGGTAGGACTGCTTGGGTCACAAGTGACAGAAAGACAGTCCTATTGTTAACAATAAAAGGCAACCTATGGAAAGAATCAATACAACATTATACTCAGTTCATGGCTCATTATCATATCTGATCCATGCAAAGTCACTCATGTTTCTAGTTATTTTTGATACTTTTCCCCCAGGTTCCACTCTCATTCCCTTCCCTCCACCCCAAAGGCAAATATCCTAACTTATTTAATGTGTGTTGCTACTTTAATACCTGACCCTTTAATTTATGTAAATTGTGTTATGTTACCTGTATCAATGTTTCTTAACTTTTTTTTCTTAGCGCATGACTTTAAGATGTTTCTTTGCCTATACATGTAAATTTTTTACAGAACGGAGAAATGTGTGTTGCCATCCTAGGCCTGCTATTAATTCACTTTGTGACCTTACGTGAGCCATCTACATTCTTTATGTCTAAGTTTCCTCATTAATAATAATAATAATAAAATTTTTAAAAAGAGATTAGACTAGGTCTCAGATTTTAGAAATAAACTATATTAAAAGAAAGAATGCCATGCATTTTGGATTGATAAATTTTATAGATACATTGGGGAGAGGAAAGTGCAACCTTGCTAGTTGACAAAGTTGGAGAACCACGTGACAGCAAAGAGGATAAGAGGAAACAAGAGGGTATGGTAGTAACTGGCATTGGATCCTACTGAGCCTAAGGTGTATATATTAGTCACATTCTCCACAGAAACAGAACCAACAGAAGATGATAGATGATAGATAGGTAGGTAGGTAGATAAATAGATACATCGATACATAGATAGATACATAGATACATAGATAGAGGCAAACAAGGGGAGATTACAAGAAGTGGCTCACATGATCACGGAAGCTGAGAAGTCCCATAATTTGCCTTCTGCAAGCTGGAGAATCAGGAAAGCCAATAATACAATTTCAACTGAGAACCAGAAGAGCCAATGGTATGACTCCCAAAGTCTGAAGGCCTGAGAAACCAGGAGCTCTGATGTCTGAGGGCAGGAGAAGGTGGAGGTCCCAGCTCAAGAAAAGAGAGAGAACTCACCCATTCTCCCCCTTTTTGTTCCCTAAGGCCCTCAATCTGCCTAGATTGGTGAGGGTGGATCTGCTTTATTCCGTCTACTGATTCAAAGGCTAATCTCTTCCAGAAACACCCTTAAAGACACACCAAGAAATAAAGCTTTACCACCTATCTGGGCATCCTTTAGCCCAGTCAAGTTGACAGAAAAATTTGACAATCACAGTGTGCACTGTGAAACACAGATCCTTGGGCTGTGCAATGGGAAAAGGTGACATGCTTTCCCACTGCAAGGCAGAACCTACAACAGCAGAAATAATAGGTCTTTGATGACAGGTTAGGAGGGAGGAGGGTTTCTCTGGCTATCCAGTGTTCAAGTAGAGAGACTTGAGGAAGATTTCTAATCCAACGAAGATACATTTCGTATGAATTTGGGAATCAATGAAAATCAGTATATTTTATGACTAAGTTTCACATGATATCCTGGGGGGGGGGGGGAGGATGTACCAATAATTGTCGTGAAAGGAAAGTGTTTATAAATCTAATGGTGACCTGAAATTCTTGAGTCTTCATGCAAATATTCATGCATGGCTGGATATTTTGCCTTTGGAGTTAACACCTTAATATAACTTTATGTTAAATGTTGTCCCTTATTAGAGATAAATCTCTTGTATATCGGAAAAGAGAGACTCCTTTTCAACTAATTTCTCAAAGAAATAAATGTAATAAATCTATTCATCAAAATGTTTCAGATCATTTTCAGCTCTAAAATACTACTATTTGCTGAATTTTGCTTTATTTTTGCACGTAATAAGTCACATTGACATGGGATCACAGATACTTCTGGCTTTTGTTAGAGGACATTAGCCTAAAATTATAACCATCTTAAGGGGAGGAGATATTTTTAACAAGATCTGTTTTAAAATGAGGGGTGGCCTTTAATTAAAATTAAAATTCCCTTTAAGTATGCAATATTTATACTACTTATTTGTTACATTCTGTAAAATGTCTGAGTTTCTGGTGATAAAAATTCCTGCCAAAAAGACTATTATTTCCTGGAAATGATTCCTTATGTTTAAAGTAAATGAATTTAGAATAGTTTCCAGAAGAGTCATCATCTAAGCAAGAAACTCTTGAGTACTTAAACTGAAAACCACAACCAGTAACTGTCTACACAGCTAAAAATAAAATGTAGGGATTTGGGTCTAAATAAGCCACATTGGCTGTTTACACATGATAATAGTTCAATTCTATGGTTTACTAGGCCTCTATTAACATTTCCTAAAGGAGGGAGAATAATTGTGTTGAGTATGTCAGTATTTATTTAAATAATTATCTGTTGAGTCAGCTATCCTTAAATAGTGCATGAGTCATTGTTATAGTTATACTCAATAATTATTTTGTTCATTGTTAACAAATGGGCATTGTGCTAGATTCTTAGGGTTCAGAGGTAGTTCTCTCCATTTACCTCCTCAGTATAGCTGGATTTCTTTTGTTCCCACTCACCTACACTCCCCAAGTACAAATCCCCTTATGTCTAGCCTGAATTACTAGAATGTTCTCACTGATCGCAATACACCCACTCTCAGCACAATCCCCTTAAGTCATCTTTTACATTACAAAATGATCATTTATAATGCCAATTTGATGGTGCCCCTGCCAGTTTTCAAAGTTAATGTCTTCCCATTGTCCTCAGGATACAGACCTAACTCTCCAACAGAGAGTTGGTCCTGCAAGACCTATTGTCCTTGACTGCAGCCTCAGTTTTGGCTTCTTTTCTTGTCCATACTCCAGCCACATTGGACTATTCTAATTTTTTAAACATGGTATGCCCCTTCCTATCTCAGAGCCATGCGTCCTCTTCCCTCTGCCTAGCGCGTGAGCACCAGTATTTCCTTCATCATTTAGTTCCAGTGTTGCTGTGGATCCTAGCTCAAATAACACTCTTTTAGGGAAATCATGCACCACCATGTCAGTTCTCGGTCTCATACATGCATAGCAGCTTACACATTCCCTTCAAAGGAACTATCATTATGTGTAATAATGGCCCATTAGGTTATTTGGTTTTATCTGTTTCCCTCACTAGACTGTAAGTTTCCATGAAAATATCTCTCATTGTTTTGCACTGGTGTTTCTTTTATACCTTGCTGGGTGCCTACCACCCTAAGTGCAATAGAAGGAAGAGAAGGAAGGAGGAAAGAAATCATCTCCCTTGCCCAGAAGTTATTGTTTTGTTACTGCTTTGTTTTGTTTCTGCTGTCAGGGTAGATGCTAAAACGTGGATATGTTTCCTTTAAGTGGATCAAATTGTGTCATCAGAATACATACCAAATATTATTAAAAATAACTAATTTTCATTGCTTCTTGTTCTCTCAAGTTTCACACAGGACCGAGGCCTGGCTAAGCAATCTTAAAATCACACGTTCATAAATAATTGCACTGTTTTATGATACAGAAATTAAAAATGGTCAGTTTCAGTTCTCGAACCTGAGGGTCTATGAAGAATTGTGTAAACTCTATAAGGCAAAAGACTTCCATATCTCTTACCACAACTAAAAGGATTTTTAAGAGGTACATTCTGAACCCAGACTTGAAAGTTAAAGGCATTAATTCTGCTACTGGCCATGGAGGGGCCATGGAAAATTACAACTGGAAAGAAATTAGAAATCATTCAGGCAGTAGCTTCTGACCTTTATTTTGAAAATGACGCAACCTAAGAGAAGCTGAAGACCACAAGATATGCAGTGACAGAGCAAGTGTTATGTTTCAATTAGGAATTTCAGTTGTAAATAGTACAAACTCCACCCAAACATCTTAAAGGGAAAAGAGATGTATTGGTTCCTGTGATTAAAAATTTGAGGGTAACTGGTTTCAAGTACCACTTGATCAGACAATATCAGCAGGACCTGTTTTCTCTTTCTCCATTTCTTGGATCCACTTTATGCTATCTTGGCTCCTTTCTCATTTTCCAGATTCTAAAATTCTTCCCTCAGAGTTAAAGAATGACTGTAGCTACAGTCATAGTGAGCTATATATTCTAGCTCACTAGGATTTCAGATTCATGTCCTGTAGGAAAGAGAGCTTCCTTCTCTATGTGCTCAAAATAAAAGTTCATGAATTGAGTCTTATTGATTCTTAACATGAAAATATTGGCCTTTATGTCATCCACTGGATCTTGGGATGGAGGTCCATCTAATTGGGCTTGGCTGCCAGAGATTGATGGGATAGATGCTGTTATGTGAGCAATAAGTTCCTGGTATCCAGGCTCTGTAATAATTATTCCTTTCAAATGATGAATTCATTGTAAAAGATCACTGGCCATGCTGACCATAGCCCAAAGTCACACAGCATAAGGATGAAGGGGAAAACCAAGGAACAATCTTCTCAATTGTCACACTGAGGAAAGTAGTTGAAAAAGAATATAAGCATATAACCCCATCCAGAGCAATCATTTAGAGCAGCACTGTATATCTACAGATGCCCTGTAACCTATCAGGACACCCTGGAACCAAAGCCAAGGTTTTTCTCAGATATATGTTGGGGATAGATGAAAGGGAGAGGATGGGAATTATGAGAGTCTTTGTGTCTTTTGAATTGGAGTGAGTGTGACAGGTGGATGAGAAGAAGGGAACATTTTCATTTTGGTCAGATGAACCAGGGCTTACAGGTAAACTCTCCCATTGTCTCTTAGTAATGGTGTTATATCATTTACGATACGGAAAAAGTGAAAGAAGGAATGTGTGATACATCACTTTATCTCATCATGTATCAGGAGATTTAAAAGAAAATTTTAAAGCACTTTTTTAAAAATGAAGAATCATAATGTCCCTGTGCCAAAAGGAACACTCATTATTAATTGCTGGTAATTTGAAAATGCATAAATTATTCTACATCCTGGTAAAGACCACCTTGAAGTGGCACCAGTTGAAACAGCTGCTTAACCTCCCTGAGGATCATATCAGGTTCTTTAATTACATTGTTATGGGACTGAATATTTCTTTCCCAAATTATGCCCTATGAGATATTAGTGCTGGGACCATGAGAAAAGTTTTCAGTGGCCCAGTAGGTTTGAGAAACACTGGAGGAAAATAAATTAAATCCAAATTCATACTAGAACTTCTTATAGTCTTTGACATACAAACGAACATTGCAGGTCCCCACATATATCATATTCAGTGATTCCCAAACTCTTTTAACCAGAAAGTGTATTTAAAGGAATACTTCTCAGGAATAATGTGCTGTATAGAATCCCATCTTGAGAAATGTAGGACCATAATCTAAAAGTCTTCTATTTCTAATTATTTAAAAAAATTTTTTAACATTGATTTATTTTTGAGAGAGAGAGAGAGAGAGAGAGAGAGAGAGAGACAGAGAGAGTCGAGAGACAGAGTGTGAGCAGGGGAGGGACGGAGAGGGAGGGAGACAAAGAGGCTCTGAGCTGTAAGCACAGAGCCCGACGCAGGGCTCAAACCCACAAACTGTGAGATCATGACCTGAGCCAAAGTCAGACACTTAACTGAGCCACCCAGGCATAAATTCTGAAGGCTCTATAAATTTAGTCTGGATTCTAATACTTAGTGAATCTAAAGGAAGGGACAGACTCTTTTACCAAAAAATGGAGAAAAAAAATAACATACAAGTTACATTGTGACCTATGCTAGAAATGCCTTCATTATCATTTTAAAAGAAGGATTTGCTATTATTAATTCTGTGCCTTTTAAAGAATCTTCTAACAATTAAGTTATAATAATATCTCATCCAAGGGCAGCAATCATTCTTCAAAACTACTGATTTGGGTTAATATTGCAATATTCATATAATAAGTAATTGGTAGTAGTTATAGAACACTAAAGAATTTTCCAATACAAATTTTAAAATGGGTATAAAGTCCTACACATTCATTTTCCCCAAACACATTAGTTGAAACAACTGAAATGATATACAAGTAAAACTGAGACTTTTTTTCTGAATATTTTATTTAGCAGATGAAATGTTTAGTTTTAAAACAGTCCCTGGCCTCAAAAGATAATTAAATGTTCACTTGGGAGGTGCCTGGCTGGCGGCTCAGTCAGTAGAGCATGTGACTCTTGATCTCACGGTTGTGAGTTTGAGCCCCATGTTGGGTGTAGAGATTACTTTTAAAATAAAAGATATTAAATTAAAAAAAAATGTTCACCTTGGACAATAGCCTTTACATGTATAAGTAATTCCTGTGAATGGGAAAAGATTCAATTATATTAAAATTACTACATTGCAGAAATTGAATGTTGGAAGGAAGGAAGGAAGGAAGGAAGGAAGGAAGGAAGGAACAAAGAAAGAACCTGAAAAGGCAAAGGACAATGATGAACAAAAATGCTAGCCTATCCAGACCATTAGTTTCATCCGAATGCTGCATCATTATTCTAAAATGATATTAACAGTGACATCCAGCATCAGCACTGCCTCTTTTAAAATAATAGTATTAGTTACAAGGTCACTAAAAAGCCAGCATCAGAGTATAGCTGATAGTCCCAGAGAGAAGGTAAAAAGAGATTTACTATTACTTTGGCCAGGAGTCAATGGATTCAAAAAGGCACATAGATGATTTTCTGACTTGGTAACAGGACGTCCAGCTTTCCAGCTTTAAAGTTTTACCTCATAAAACCTGGGCGAGCTGCAGTGTAAATCTGAATTTCCTCTTCCCGTACTCTCCTCTCTCCATTTTCATGTTCTTTTTCCCTTTAACAGTCCCAACAATAGCCCCAACCTCTTACATCACCCATGCATGCCTGCTCTTTTCTAGCAGAGATTTTAACAGCTAACTTTTCTCCCATTTGTTCTGGGTTCTGGGCTTTACCTGGTTATGGCGGGCTTCGTTTTTAAATTATCTCATAATGCTCTGTACACTTCATGCTACTTGAGAAGCTTTTCTCCTTTTTCTTTCTCTGCTCTGTTTTGATGTGGAGGGATGGTCATCTCCAAGCATGTCTGGAATCATCCTAAATAACTATCTAGAGAGACCTCCTTCCATCTATCATCTTCAAGTAGTACATTTAGGAAGACACAGGTTTTTTTTTTTTTCTTCAGGGAAAATTTCTCCAACTAGGAGGCTCAGTTTCAGACCAGAGATCAACATTTTTAAATTATGTTTCATTGTGGCTACTGGAACAAGAGCATGTCTAGTCTGCTTGCTAGCCATATATAGTCTACCTCTAGCCAAACCCTTGTCATCTTGAACCTACAGACATTTGTAGGCAAACATCCCCAAAGGTAAAATTTAAAAAATATCATTCCACTCAAAGTTTACCTCATTCTGTTTTCTCTACTCATTGTTTTCAAAAAGAGTAAAACCAATCAAATATTCCTGAGTGCCAGATGTATCACTACCCATGGTATCACCCATGGTCACCACTTTAGAGCAAATTATGATCAGCCAAAGCCCTGTGGCATTTCCCAGACTAGCCTCCCTTCCTTTTCTCCTATACTACAGCCCATTGCCGCCAGGATGTTCTACCTTAATCTTTATTTTTAAATGCTTCATAGTTTCTTGCGCCCACCTTCCCTACTTCACCCTGCCTCATACCAATCATATCTTATCTGAGCTTCAGTTCAATCGCAATAAATTTTTCCATGTTCTCTGAAAATGCCCAGCCCTGTGTGTGTGTGTGTGTGTGTGTGTGTGTGTGTGTATGTTATGACATTTCCTTTACTGTTCCTTCCTCCTAAATTATCCTTACCCTTTTCTCTGTCTGAAGAATTCCTAGTCATTATTCTAGTATCAAATTTCACCTCCACAAAACTCTTTTCTCCTTTCTCTACATGATTACCTCTACTCTCGTTTATACCCCTTAGCCCTTGAACAAATTTCTGTTTTACCTATATTCTATCAGTGGATTTATATCCCTCTTCTGTACACTGTGCTTGAGAGCATATGCTTATGATCATTAAGGTCATAAATGACAATCCCTTTTCCCTGCCTGTCAAACCCAGTTGACCAACATAGAATTCAAGCAGACAGAGGTCAAAATATCACCCTTTTAGTTAATAAAAGTGATATAAGGGAATATAGTTCAGACTTCTAGGCCAAGTGGTATTTTTAATATTTTACCTCTCAATTAGAACTAAGAGCTCACATAACAGGCAGCACTGAGCTGGCACAGGGACAGGGTCTAGCTGAGAAGCTCACTACTTGGCCAGAGACAAAGTGGGAACCCATGTTCCCCGCAAATGCAACCAGACAGATGTGAGGAGAAAGAGATGGAAACATTCTGCCAGCTCCTCCTCCCAAGCTCATCAGTCAACAGAGGGATGGGAGGGGCATTTTCCCTGTGTGCCTCTCTGTTTCTGTGTCCACAATTCCTTTTCCTATAAGGACACCGGGCCTCTTGAATGGGGGGCCCACCCTCCTCCAGTCTGATCTCATTTTAACATATTCCATCTTCAATAAACCTATTTCCAAAGAAGGTCCCATTCTGAGGTACTTGGGGTAGGACTTCAAGACACAGATTTGGTGGGCGGGGGGCACAATTCAACCCATAACAGGTGATTACTTTTATAGATATCACTAGTTATCAAATATCAGCAAATACAGATAGGAAGTAACACTGCAAAAGAAACTACCCTGTGATGCTTCTTCACTTAGAATTTTAATACTTGTGAAAGGGCTCATGTAGACCTACTTATATATTTTGTAATATATCTCCAGTGTATATATTTAAATATATAAGTGAAATAAACTGGCTCAGCTTTTCTTTATAACTTTTTCACATTTCAAGTTCAGTTTTGGGAATCCACTCAGAGTTATCAATGGCTCTATTTTTTCCACACAGTAGTGTCCTCTGCCCCATCAAGAGCATTGGTAATAAAACATTTCTTTTAAATACAGTCTGATGTCATTAACGGGATTCTCTTCCAAGCCAATGACACCCATTCTATAAATTTTGATAGTCGGACAATGATACTTTCTACTATGCCATGAGTGCTTCCTGGATTTACATACAGCAGCTGTAAGACAGTACCCAATTTCACAGCTGCTTGATGTTGGAGGGGGAGGCGGCAGGGAGTCTATCTTGGAGTCAATGAAATACAGTAAATATAAACTCTATTACAAAGCCCGAACTAGTTTTTTCAAGGCTTCTATAACAAACCATCACAAACTTAGTGGCTTAAAACAACACAAATTTGTTATCTTACAGTTATGTAGATCAGAAGCACATCAGTGGTCTCGTGGCACTAAAATCAACATGTCAGCAGGTGCATTCTCTTCTGTAAACTCTTAAGGAAAAATCCATTTTCTTGCCTTTTCCCACTTCTAGAGGCCTCCCATGCCTCTTGGCTTTGTTTTAGCCCCTTTCTTCCATCTTCAAAGCCAGCAACATAGAATCTCTCTGATCCTGCTTCCATCAGGACATCTCTTTCTCTGACCACAGTCAGGAAAGGCCCTCCACTTTTAAGGCCCTCCACTTTTAAGGAAAGGCCCTCCACAAAGGCCCACCATATGTTTAGATGAACCCACCTGGATCTAATTGAGAATGATCTTTCCATATCAAGACCCTTCATTTAATCTTATCTGCAAAGTCTCTTTTGCCAAACAAGTAAATATGTGGACATCTTTAGGGGGGCCATTATTCTGCTTACCACAGACTTTATTTGCATGCTATTGACTTTTGGTTGATCTTTATGTATCTTTAAGGAACAAGTGTGTCTTTGATCTGTATTCTCAGTGTCTGGCACCAAGTTGATGACGGTAGGTTTGCTGAATATTGAAACAATGAAAGGAATGGGGGGTGTTCTTATTCATTTCTATTAAAACAAGAAATGACATCTGTAAAGGAATGAGTTATGGTAAGCATGACTCATTTCATGAATGGGAAGAAGCTTGGGGCAGTTAGAGTTTAGGTTGTATCTTAGAAACCCTTGTGATAGGAGTCTAGATATCATACAGATTATGAAAAATCTATATATGTTGCTTACAGGTTTGGAGTTTATTCTCTATCCAAAGAATATTTATTGAAGAATTATAAGCAGCAAAGAGAAAAGATTGGATTTAATAAAATTAGTTTGATGATGGTACAAGAGATGATTAGAGACTGGGGTTGCAAAGTTTATACTTCATGTTTTAATTCAAGGGGGACTTTAAAGACAGGGGGTACTTAGAATGTAGATATGATTTGAGGAGTTATGCTTTGTTCCCATTGTCAACCCCCTAACATTTTCCAGGTTTTTCTAGAATATTTAAAATCACGTCCAGCATTCTATTATGTTCATTAGTTAGGATTTAATTTTATATAATTACCTAGGAAGCATGTTTGATGATCAGTATACAAACGTTCAGATTTTCCAAGCAATTTTAATCAATTAGTTTTTATGAAGCTGTTTTTAACTTTCTGAAAGCCACCTCAGAGGGCCTTCCCCATCTGAAGTCAAAGGAATGTAACAGGAGAGGCAGGAGAAATGAAGCAGGAGGGCTTGCCCAGCTGTTGTTACCTTTGAAGATGAAGGAAGCCACAAGCCGAGGAACGTAAGTCCCTTGGATAGAATCTAGGAACTGGGAATGGCCACAGCTGTGAGTCAGCAAGGAAATGGGTGTAGAGTCACCAGAATGAAGCACAGCCTTGATTTCTGCCTTGTGAGATTTGAAGCAGAGAACCACCTAACCTATAGAACTGTGAGATAGTAAAAGGGTGCTGTTTTAAAAGCCACTAATTTATGGAGATTTGTTATGGCAGAAATAGAAAACTAATACAAGTGCTGTGTTAAAATAATTAAATAAACATAAACGTTTTCTACTTAAATAGACTTATCCATAAAAAAAGATTTTCCATTTCTTTTTAAACTGCTTCTTTCTCTTTACCAAATCAACCATTAGACTCTTCAATGACAGATTTGTAAATATCTGCTCTATTGTCACTAGACTAAGTCTTAATGAACTTTGGGTATACCCAGACTAGCATCCTATGGCCTTATTTTCTTCCTCCCTATCCTAATCCAGACATTGTATTTAAAAAAAAGGTACATAGCACTTAAAAATATTGGATTTGCTCCCAGATTTTCAAATAGGGCTGTTTCTCATTTTGTGCCCTAGCTACTTCTGTTTCCTGTGATACTGAGAAACAAGTCCAAGTACAACTGAAAGTTAGGGTCCTTCAACCTGCTTCAAATCAATTTTATTGACCCTACATAGCCAATAGGCTATGCCCATATCGATATGCACTGTGGATATTCTATGTTCCAAGGTTTTCTCTATAGGAAGACAAGTGCTGCCATTGACTAGAAGAAGGGGAAAAAAAGACACTAATCTGTAGCATCTAAGACTCAATGAAGACCAAAATGAAGTCTTTGAGAACTAGGCAGATATAAATAACCTCCAGACTACTGGTATGGCCAGGGAAATCATGAATAATACTGACTGGAGGATTAATAGTCTTCCTTCTGCCTGGGAGGATGGTCCTCCTTCCCAACCCATCACCTTGAAGCCCTCCTCCAGCATCTCTTACAGTGTAATGATAACTTAATGACTTGTCCATCCACTAAGGGGACAATAATGGGAAAAATCAAAATTAGCCTCTCTACAGTCAAGAGAACTAAAGTTAAAACTTCCAAAAGTTAAAACTTCAAGCAATAATTTGTTCTGTCAGTGCAGAGCTCTCCTTTTTCTTCTGATCACATGCTATAATTCCCTTTTACTTTAGATGTATATCTGAATATCCTTTTAGATGTATACATTACCTTGTTGACCGTGACTCCTCCTGGTTTCTAATACGTATCTAATCCTTTTGAATGTATATTCAAACTCTCTTGTATACTTGAATTATTTTTCAAATGTATTGTTTATATTTGAGTACAAGGGACTCCTTTCTCTGTATATATCAAAATAATTTACTGAATCGCAAAAGGTTTGGAGGTCTTTGAGCTGTTTTCCTGATGTGTAAAGAATCAGGGTGGAGTAGACAACAGCTCCAGGTTTGTAGAGGTTGACCTCAGCTATTTCTGTGTGTATACATTGAGGAGATATTACAAATTATGCTTCACAACTCTTAATCAGTAAATTTGTGTCATTTTTACATTCTCCTGAACCTATTATTCTTTAGCTGTATGCTTCAGCTCACTCTTTGTTCAACACTTGTTTTTGGTTTTCTTACAAAGGCTATAAAAGACCTAGAATTTGGGCAGAAGAAAAGAGGCCATTGGTTTGAAAGATCAAGGTGTCCCAACTTCACAAGCTGCTCCATGTAGGGAGGGTTCCAAATGAAAGCAAGGTTGAGAAGTAGTCAGAGTGAAGATTAGTATTATGAAGACCAATTCTCTGTCTAACCCACTACTAGACCAAGGAACCCTTTTTTTTTTTTTTTTTTTTTTTATCAAGGGCCAAGACTGTAGGGAGAGGAATGAGACAAATGAGGCTCTTCCTTCAGGCATAAAATTTAAGAGGCACCAAAAACTCAGTAAGATAAATAGTATTTTGATACGATGTTTTTAAAAATAAAAATTAATGCAAAAAAAAAAACCCAATGGTGAACAATTTATCAAAAGTTGAAATAAAAACACCATAGATATTTTGTTATCCTAGTAGCATAGCAGGGAATATCTTATGGAAAATACAGGGTCAAAGAGCAGAGGGAGGATTTCTTGTTCCCTATGGATCACTTACATGTGGTAGGCACTGTTTCAGGCACAAAGAACACAGCAATGAACCAAACACTGCAGTATTGTTCTCATGAAGCCCGCATGAAGTCTTTGACATTATGGTGGGGGACAACAGAAAACAAGTTAAATACGCTAAATGCACTGGATATTAGTGATAAAGTCTAAGGAGAAAAACAAAGCAGGAAAAAGAAATAAGAAGAGTGATGCAAATATTGATAAAGTAGCCCAGAAAGTGTCTGAGAAGTTGGCACTGAAGACCTGAGGGAGATGAGGGAGTAGCCATTCAGAGCAAAAGCTTTTCAGGCCAAAGGGATTGCAGAGGCAAAGGCATAAGGAAGGAGCGTGCATTCCCTGTTCCAGGAACAGCAAGAAGGCCAGTATGACTGAACAAGCAAGTGGTCAAGGAGGAAGAGTAGTAGTTGATGTGACGCACAGTGGGGTGAGGGGGTGTAACCACATAAGGCCCTAAGTCACTATAGGACAAACCTTTTCCTCTGAGATGAGAAGCCCTTAGAGGAGCTGACCAGGGAAGTGACATGATCTGACTCACTTTCCCAGACTCACTGTGCAAACAGAATCGATCCCTACCACAATTTTGTCTCCAAGCATTTCTTCCTCTTGATCAGAAAATGAAGGAAAAAGAGTTGACTCTGTGGAGGGCCAGGGGTTTTATTCCTTGGCTGTGAAACCAGGGCCTGTGTCCAGCCTCACGAGGGGATTTAGGGTAAAGTAGGGATAATATTTCACAAACCTATCTTCATGTCCTATCAGTAGAGTCACCAAGAGCTGAATCAATAAACCTCATTATTAAATGTATAGTTAGATGTAGATACAGATATAGATGTGAGCATAGATGCATTTGTACTTGTAGGTGTGGATATGGATATATTTAATAGCAATATATTTTGCAATTACAAACTAATAACATAGTAATTACAGAAGTTTTTAAAAATATTTTCTTTCATCTGTTTATTGAGTATTTGGAAGGATGCTGGCATCTCCCTTTATTGAACAGGAAAATGCATGCAACGCAAAAGAACTTAAGAAAGAAGACAGATCTGTGGGTGTTTGTGTGTGTGCGTGTGTGTGTGTGTGTGTGTATCTATTATTAAAAGCTGGCATAAAATTTTATAATATTCTCTGCTTCAAATATAAACTGCTTTGCTATCCATTACTTTATTTTTTTAAGTTTTCTTATTTATTTTTGAAATTTGTGAAGCAAGAAGCATTTCATATGTTGGAAGAATGCCTTGTTTACTAATATTGCTACGTCAAATATTCATCAAGATTGGTAGCAGACAGCTGCTGATAATGCATAAACAGGGAGCCAGGCCTTTTGATGCCAAATTCTACCCTCTCTTATATGAAGACAAAGGCTATTTTTACTGAAATCAACAAAAGCTTTCCCCCAACCCTGACTTCTAACAAAAGGCATCTAAGGGCAGAATCTGACATTAATTTCTGTTTCATTTGTTTGCAAGAGTGCAAAATAGTGAAACAAAATGAGAGGTGCCATTTGCCAAGCTGATATTCAGCCAGTAAGCTTTAGCTTGGCCATGATGGTTGCTTAGAGCTGGCCTCCAGCCTAGCTATTCAGTGCCCCATCCTGATGGAATTTGCCCTTGCTTTCCTGGGAGATAAATGTTTTTACTGTCAACTCTGGCATCGACAATTGGACATGGCTTTTCTTTTATTTGTTTTTAAAATATAGGTCAGAATATCAGGGAAGATACAAGGGATTTCCAAAGAAGACACAGACACTGCAGATCTTTTCTGCTAATAAATACTTTCTCCTCTTCTTTTTACTTCTAAAGTGAAGGTGGTAAAGCTGGCAGAGTTCACAAAATATTATTAATATTGTTAATAAAATTATAACAATAAGTTAATAAGACTAATAGGTTAATACAATGATATACTACATAAAGCAGTTGCATGTTGCATAGAGTTAATCACAACCAAGCCATAAAAATGTTAAGCAATAAACATTATGATCAGGAACAGTCCCCCAGAAAACCCTTTCTATATCCTGTTAGACATATTTCCCTGTTCTTAGAGCATAGTTTAAAATGGGTAATTTCTCTGAGTTCTACTTCTGCCATTCCTTCAAGTCACTATCGATCTCAGTTTAAACACCCCATCATAAAATGAACCTTCAACATCACTCTGGATCTTTACCTCTCTGTGCATAATCATATTTATTTTACCATTTACAAATGAAAATACCACTGAGTACTTTTTACCAAATGTGCTTTTAGGCTTTACCTTTGTGAAGCGATACTATTAAAGCACAACAGGGAGGATTCCATCCAGTTGGCTCACTTTTCTGTATAATGGTTTGGCACAAATCTCAGTGTCCGGCAACCTCCGAGTGATAAGATATGGCTTTCTACTGATTTCTATGTTAATCTATTCTGATTACATCCAGATAGATTTTTTTTTTTAATCTCTTAAAGTAATGTTCCTGGTGGTAAGACATGGTAATGCTACAATAGCATTTTCTACGAGAATAGATTCTTATCAGTAGTCACTTCTTCGCAAAGGATCACAAACAAGTTTCTCCTCTAGATGTTCTCCCACAGAATGGGAGAGAAATCTCAGTAAATAGAGCCCTTTGACATTTTGACTATTCAAATATGCCACATGTGAATTTAGGTACTAATTGGTCATTTTAGACGCCTGCAAATTTCACGAATGGAAATATTCCGTTGTCACAGTGTGGCCCAAGTCAGATCTGACCTGAGAATGCAAAATTCCCTTCCAGGTTAACCAAGGATCACGTAGAGTTTGTCTCCAGATGTGATTGTGGTTGTCATCAGTAGGAATCAGAGGATTCCTTTTACAGGTATTAGATGGCAAGACTCAGGAAATAAGGTACAGGCATGAATCAATCTGAGTTTCACAGGAACCCAGCACTGTACAGTGAGAGACTGAGGGGCTGCACAGGCTGAGTTCTGTCATCCCCCCAAATTCATATGTTGAAGCCCTGACCCCCAGTTTGACAGTATTTAGATATAGGGCCTTTGGGAGGTAATTAAGGTTAAATGAGCTCATAAGAGTGGGCCCTAATCCAGAGTGACTGATATCCTTATAACAAAAAGAAGAGACACCAGAATCCAGGCACACAGAGACAAGGCCATGTGAGGAACCCAGCAAGAGGCCATCTGTAAGCCAAGAAGACCAAGGCCTCAGGAGAAATCAAACCTGTGGACATCTTGATCTTGGACGTCCAGCCTCCAGAAGTGTTCTGGAAGAATTTCATTGTGGCAAAATACAGAGGTCTCAGCTCCTCCTTCTATTTTACGATTTTAATCAAGCATATCACTTGGCTCTTAATGATTCAGAGAGTAAAACATATTCCTACAAATATATGGCCTATTTTCAAAATATTCGCATTCATATGTAATATAAGCAATGCAAGTTATGTAAACATACCACCTGCAAACATGGTAGCACGACTGTCCTTTTCTCTCTCGGTGCCTATACAATCACCCCCATATCCAGTCCCAGTTCCTTCTGTGTTCTAAGTCAAAGCCAGGAAAGATGCTGCACAGACATGCTTTTTTTTATCATAAGGTTGAGTCTGATGTTCGTTTTCTCAGGGTTAAAGTCCAGATTGCTGTAGGTACTCCTTCCTGAGGTTAGACCATCTCAAAGGCTTCTTTTACACTGCCTTCAAAACTGAGCTCTTCCCTTTCAGGCTCACCTCCTCCCATCTCCTACTCCCTTGCTCTAACAGTTGCCATACACGGAGCAGAGAATGCATATGCTGGAGGTGAAATAACAGAAGCCTGAACTATAGCAACTATGGGGAGGATGAAGAAGAGAAGTTCCAGAAGAAGCAATGTCCTTGCCAAACACGAGTGGCACTTTGTTGCTCTTAGAGAGAGTAAGGCTAAGCCTCATGCCCTGATGTAGTTCAGAAGCAAGGATCATAGTATAGAATAGAATACATAGTCTCCAAGTTGGGGACTCTGTATCAGCTGAACCATGAAGAGAAAGAACTTGAACATGGAGAGAAGGTAGGACTAACCCTACCTTCCCTGTGTGTGCTTGATTCGGTAACAGTATGGTACTTTTGTAATGGACCATACTTATGGTAACTTACGTAGTGTATTAATCTTCTACAGCACTTTGGTCACTTCTTTGGTAACTTATGTAGTGCTTTAATCTTCTACAGCAAATTTCCAGTCGAAGTTACTTGCCACCTTCACCTACAAAAGTAAATCCTAAGAATTAGCATCACAAGGAGAAATGTTTTTCCTTATTTCTTTCCTTTTGTTTCTTTTTATTGTATCTATATAAGAAGATAGATATTAGCTGAACTATGTTAATCATTTCACAACACATATGAATCAAATCATCATGCTGTACACCTTAAATTTATACAGTGATATGGCTATTATTTCTTATTAAAACTAAAAAAAAAAGTGATAATGATAAAACTTTTACAAAAAGTTGAAAAACAAATCAAATGAAGGAGAAAGGGGCCTTCCTCTGTCTGTCCAGGCACCAGACCTCTACTGTGGATAAAGATGGAGGACCTCCATGATAATTAGAACCAGGGCCCATTGCTCGTCAAGGAAACAGGCCAAGAAGGACAAAATAGAAACTTCATCCTCATCCATTTCAGGCAAGATTAAATGTAGAAATATCTGTGTCATCAGCCAGGGAGAGCTTGACACGAGTTTTAATTGGAAGTAAACAGAGAGCTGTAGAGGAAGGGCAGGCTGACTGGTCAAATGGGAAGCTTTGATCAGATTTCATTAGGTCATCTCATGCAGAAACAGGCTAAAATTTACAAGTGGACCAACAGTTTCTCTAAGAGTGGGCCAAAAAGTATCTAATATATATTTTATATAACAGAAACTTTCCAGCATCTAAGTTTCTCTAGCTTTAAAATGAGGTAAATGGTCTTCCTCCTTTACAATTCTCATAGAGACATTTTAATAAGATACTGCCTGCGGTATCTGTTAAGTTCCTTTGAAGAAAAACAGAAGGAAGTGGAAGACATTTTTAATGTTAAAAGACTATTTGTTGTTGATCTGCTTTATAACCTAATTTCTGAAAAGTTCCCTTACCTCTGTGTGTTTAGGCAGAGAATTTTACCAAACTTTTCTAAATAATGTTTTGATATGCAAAGGAAAACAAAGGGATATATCTTAACTTAATCAATGGTTCATTCACACTTTAGTTCAAATGAAAAAACCTTATGCATTTACTAAGAAAGTAACTGATGTTAAGATAGCTGTCCTAGATAGAGTAGGTTACCCTAAAATTTGAGTATGTACTAGGAAAATAGAATTTAAATTTATTTCTTCTAATAACCCAAATAAATGCAAAATCTTTATTAGTTTTCAATGAGACATTCTTTTCAAAAAAAAAAAAACTATTAAGTCAGACTATTTGTGAACAAACTAAATAGACTGCTTTCAGTCTCAAAAGAATGGGACTTTTCTTGGTACCTAATTAGCTTTCTTTTTTAAGTCAAGGGGATCTGCTCAGAGTCAGGCCACCTCTTCAAAGCAGGCCCAGCAACTTCACATTATACAAGGTCATAATCAGTAGACAGAGTTTCCAAGCACGTCAGGTCATATTTTCTTTAGAGGTACAGGAAATGGAGTAAAGTCAGAAAAGTGCAGGTTACCCCACAGGCCAGCAAACAATTCTGCCAATTACTCCCTGGGGGTAGTCCAGCACCATTGAAAGGGTCTGCCAGTGTAATTACTAGTGACACAAGCATTTGCTTCAGTCAAGTTGACTTAAGTACCTAACTGAAATAGTCACTAAGCTATATGGGCAAATACTTGCCTTTATTTGCATTTTGAACATCAGAGGTTCATGTGGAGTCTTTAATCTGTGCAACCAATTCATAAATACTTTATACTTTTTTAAAACATGGGTAAAGCAAATACTGTCTCCTTTAGATAAAAATAAAAATAGATATTTGAATTTTATTTTAACCAAGAATTCCAGATAGATAGCCACAATGTTCAGCAATCAGTACAATTAGTATATTTGCTTTCTTCTTCCTTTATAATTTTTTTATGTAATTGGTGCTAATAAGCAACTAATTTTCAAAAGTCAAGTACTTTGAAAACTAATGAAATATTGGAATGAGACACCTATGAACTGGCAAATCATATTCAATAGATACGTCTCAAAAAGCTATGAAAAATATAAATTTGAAAAAAGAATCATATTCGATGCATTTATTAAAGGATATTCAGTGACGCAGGGAATCCAAGATAATTCTTAGACAGAGTGAATATTTTATATAAGTAAACCCACAGGGAAAAAAAAACACTTCCCTAATTTTTTTATATCTGGGTTTTCTTATATCAAACTGATATGCAAAATATACTTATATACTTAGTCAAATATTTATTAAATTAACTACATTTTCATTTATAGTTTTATTCAGTAAAAGAAAGGTTTATTATAATTTTGCCTATAGTGACATCATGCTATCATATTAGCTTTTCTCACACTGTGCCTCAAAGTGATCTGATGCTTCTTGTATTAGTTCTCTACTTCTGCTGTAACAGATTACCACAAACATAGTGGCTTAAAACAACTCCCATTAGTTCTCATGGTTCTACAGGTCAGAATCTGGGCTGGCTCCACTGGTCTCTCTGCTCTGGATCCCATGAGGACATTATCAGTTGTGTCAGCCCACTGCCTGTCAGAATCTGCTTCTAAGCTCTTTCAGGTCATTGGCAGTATCCAGTTCCTTATGGCTGTAGAATTAAGATCCCATCTCTATGCTGGTTATCAGCTGGGGCCACCTCCAGCTCCTAGAGGCTTCTTTTCAGTTCTTATGCATGAGCTCCTCCATCTCAGACCAGAGATAATGCACTCAGTCCTTCTCATGCTTAGAATCTCTCTGAATTCCCCTCCTGCACATCTCACTGACTGCCATCCTCTTCTGCTTTTAAAAGGTCATATGAGACACTGGGTTTACACAGATAGTCCAGGATAATCTATTTTAAAATCAACTGATCAGTCATCTTTTTATTTTGTCATGTTTATTTGTTGTTTTTTTTTGGGGGGGGGGCGGGTAATAGAGAGAAGGAGAGAGAGAATCCCAAGCAGGTTCTGTGCTGACAGACTCGGTGCTCAATCTCATGAACCATGAGATCATGACCTGAGCTGAGATCGAGAGTCAGATGCTTACCCAACTGAGCCACCCAGGTGTCCCAGCTGATTAGTAATCTGAATTCCATATACAAAGTCACTTCACAGCAGTGCTTAGATATTGACTGAATAATCAGGGAACAAGAATCCCGGGGGGGGGGGCATCTTTAGCATTCTTCCCCCACTTGGTCACATCACAAGTGGCTCAAATATAGCCACAGTAAGCATATTTTAAAACCAGTAGTCATGTTTTCCACAGTGATTAAGAAAATAAACCTTGCCTGTGCCTTGGCTCCCCTAAGGAATCTCAACTACCTTGTACAACAACATCTTGAAAAGCTACAGAATACAGAAAGAAAGAAAACTAAAATTAAGAGTAGAACTAGGGGAGAAAAAAGCAAACCAACACCAGGTATTATAAATATGCTGACTTTTAATAATGCTGGATTTTAAAATAAACTTTTGGCTGTGGTTTACGTAGTTTGGCCACTCATATCTATTAAAGGTACACGTGTTTGTCATTTAAGGGCATATGCTGAATGCCTGACCTCATGATAGGTTTTTGCATTCAAATTTATAAGTACTTGTACTGGACAGGTTCGTAAGGAAAACTCCCAGATTAACTATCAATTTGTTGCTTGTATTTAGAGTCTTTAACTCTATTTAGGTGGAAAGTTTGAAATGGGTCAGAACCAAGTTTACCAGATGGAACTTAAACTATGTCCACTGCTAGGGTTAAATATGTCTGGACATTAATTGGTGGGGCTCACCAAAGTTCTACAGAACTTCATTTGTATTAGGCTTGAAGAGCCTCCCAAGAGACAATTGTTATGAACCAGGTATGTGAGATGGCCTTCATCTTCAAAGTAGACTAGGGGTATTGAGTACAGCGTGGCACTTATCAGTCAAAAATAAAACAAGTCCTACTTCTGGGAAGCATTTCTTGGAAAATAACACCAGAAAGATGTAGTCCCATGCATCTATTTAACTATGGGAAACCTGTGAAATACAATTCTGTGTGTCATCCAAGAAGGAAAGGAGAAACAGTGAGCACAACTCATGTCTATAGAGAAGTGCTATTATTTTCATTTTTATGTTGACTTTGCAACAGGTCACTTTTCCAAATTCTCTTAAAATTTTTGGTTTCAGTCATTTATGATCTTGGATTTCATATGTAGATATTATCTAAAATAATATCAATTTTGTCTATTTCTTTCATTTTCTTTACTTCTTCACCCCCTAATATTATTGAACTTGTTCCAGTAAAGGTATAATTTTATCTTGTTCACCAGTTTAATAGAAATGCTTCCAGAGTTTCACCAGAAAATGTGTCTTTTACTATAGGTTATTATTTGCTACCTTTTATAAGTCTAAAGAAATGCCCATACAGTTCCTGTTTGTTAAGGGTTTTTGCAGTAAGTAATTATTGACTTTTTCAAAATCTTAGTCTTCTTTGAATGTATGTTTTTCTCTGATCATCTTTGAAAGTAGTGAATTATACTGATGGATATTTTTATAATACTGCTTCATCCCTCTACTCCTAGGATATAGTCTATTAGGTAATGCTGTGTGTATGCATGTGTGTGTATGAGTCTAAATGTGTGTTAACATATGGTTAGATTTAATTTAACATTCTAGTTAGGACTTTTGTTAAATGAAATTGGCTAATTGGCTTTGTCTGGTTTGAGTATCAAGGTCATGCTGTCCTGCTAAATGGTCTTTTGTAGCTGTCTTTTCTTATCCAGAAAAAAGTTAGATATAACACATAAATCTCATTCATGAAATTTTACCAAAACTTACCTGTAACATCATTTGATCTTGGCAGGCCAAAAAATGGAAAGATTTTTGACTATGGGTGCAATTCTTACATGTTGTTTTTTCCTTTTAGGTTTTTTTTTAAAACATGTTTATCGATTTTGGTAATTTATGTTTCCCAAAAATTATTGATTTCACCTAGTTTTTCACATGTATAAAGTTGTTCACAACATTCTCTTTTTTAAATTTTCTGCACTACTTTGCCTAGGCAACCCATTTTATTCCTATTTTTCTCCACTCTTTTAATTTTTGTAATCTTGCCAGGGTTTTATCTCTCATTGTTTAAGAAAAATAAAGGGCTTTAGGTTTTGTTAATATTTGCTTTTTCATTTGTTAGTTTATTCATTAATTTACCCCTCTTATTTTCTTCTATTTATTTATTTTTAAATGTTTATTTATTTTGAGAGATAGAGGGAAAGAAAGAGAGAGAGTGTGAACAGGGAAGGGCAGAGAGAGAGGGAGAGAGAGAATCCCCAGCAGATTTGTGCTGCCAGCGCAGAGCCAATGGGGGTTTGACCCACGAACTGTGAGATCATGACCTGAGCTGAAATCAAGAGTGGGATGCTCAAACAACTGAGCCACCCAAAGTCCCCTACTGACTTCTGGAGTTGATTATTCAGCTTACTTATCATCAGTATTTCTTGTCTTCTAAGAAATAAATTTAAGGTAATAATTTTACTCTAAAGTGATATAAAGATCACAGAATTGTTCTAATGATTTTTATAAACCATGCATTAATGAGAAGTCTATAAAGTTTCAAATATATAGGGAATTTGGTCACTATTTTATAGCTGCTGGTATTTAATTTTAACGCATCATGTTCAGAAAAAGTAGTCTGTAAAATCCTAATATTTGGAACTTGTTGAGATTCCCTTTATGGCCTAATATGCCATCATGTTTTTTTTTTTTTTTTAATTTTTTTTTTAATGTTTATTTTTGAGAGAGACAGAAACAGAGTGTGAGCTGGGGTGGGGAAGAGAGAAAGGGAGACACAGAATCTGCAGCAGGCTCCAGGCTCTGAGCTGCCAGCACAGAACCCGATGTGAGGTTCAAACTCACAAACCGGTGAGATCATGACCTGAGCTGAAGTTGGATGCTTAACCGACTGAGCCACCCAGGCACACACACCCCCTTTAAAAAAAATTATTTTTGGGGCGCCTGGGTGGCGCAGTCGGTTAAGAGTCCGACTTCAGCCAGGTCACGATCTCACGGTCCGTGAGTTCGAGCCCCGCGTCAGGCTCTGGGCTGATGGCTCGGAGCCTGGAGCCTGTTTCCGATTCTGTGTCTCCCTCTCTCTCTGCCCCTCCCCCGTTCATGCTCTGTTTCTCTCTGTCCCAAAAATAAAATAAATAAAAAAAAAAACGTTGAAAAAAAAATTATTTTTAATGTTTATTTATTTTTTACTGTTTTACACACACACACACACACATATAATTTTTTATATATTTTTTAACGTTTATTCATTATTGAGAGACAGAGAGAGACAGAGCATAAGCATGGGAGGGGCAGAGAGAAGAGGAGACACAGAATCCGAAGTAGGCTCCAGGCTCTGAGCTGTCAGCACAGAGCCAGATGTGGGGCTCGAACTCACCAACTATGAGATCGTGACCTGAGTCAAAGTCGGATGCTTAACTGACTGAGCCACCCAGGCGCCCCTATATATTTTTTAAACATGTTGACCAGTTTTAGTAAAGTACATATTTTTAGGAAATTGTCAATGTTATCTAGGTTTTCAAATTTATATCCGTAAAATATTTTTCAGGTATGTTTTTACACAATGTGTGCTCTGTTTTGGCCCTGCAAATATCTATGTGTATCTATAGGTCAGAGTTACCAATTACATCACTAAACCATTTATGTCAATAATTTTTTTCTTATCTGTTGGTTCTCTGAGATTATAATCTCCTGGCATGATTATGAAGTTCTAATTAATTCTCTGTAATTCTGTTAAATATTTCTTGATATATTTATTTCCAGTTTCTGATGTTAGGTCCATGAAGGTCTGTAAAGATCACATGTTCTTGGTGGATTACTTCACTTATGCACAAAAATTTTCCCCTTAGTTCTTTGTAAAGTTTTTCACAGTAAATTTGGTTCTGCCATTTATTATTACCCTCCAGCTTTCTTAAAATTAGCACCTCGAAGGGTGTTCCTGCGATTCCTGGGGGTCACTAACACTCTTTCAGAGGTTCTGTGAGGGCAAAACTGTTTTCTTAATAATATTAAAATGTTCTTTTTCTCTTTTATTCTCAATGTCTCACCAGTAACTGTGGGGTTTTCCAGAGACTGCATGGCATGTGACATGACAACAGGTTGAATGTAGATGCAGATGTGAGAATCCAGCTGCCCTCTATAAACCAAGAATGAAAGATTTGCAAAAATGTTAATGAATGCAACTCTTCACACTAATTAATCCATTTTTTGTATTGGAAATGTAGTCACTTTACAAAAAAGTTATTTATACCAACATATAATGGATTTTTCTGGTTATCTTCAAAAAGGTACTAAAGAGCATTTATTTTACCTTTTTCCTAGCATCTATTCAATCAACCATATTTTCCTCTACCAATCTATTTCTAAAAATACTAATTGCCATTTTTATAGTCTAAATGTAAAGACGAACATATTTCTTTAAAAAATCAGTTTCCTTATTTAAAAAAAAATGTGGAGAATTCTGCACTATTTTACATCTTAACAGTCCAACTGCAGCTCCATTTCCCTCAGCACCCGCATTCCTATATATTTGTTGTGGGATATTTTTGGTATATGTTTATTCTGCCATTGTTTTTCAGAAGTCGTGGCATTTTCCCAATTATAGGCAATTCTTGCCTTAAAGGAAACTCTGGTACCTGCTGTTAAAATAATAAAAAATATTTCCCCTTATAGGCTTAATAGCTTCATAGTTTCTTAAAAACAAACTCAAAAAGCATGAACTTGGTCTAATGTTTAAGTCTAACATTTAATCAATGTTAATCTAATACATCCAGTGTGATACATCCAGTCTTCCAGTCTGATTTTCCACTATGCCCCTATTCAAACTACACACTTCAACCAAACTAGATTAATGACTATTTCCTAGATGTGTTCCATCATTTACCATCCCTACATCTATTCTCTACTTCTACGTTGAATTCCCTCCTCGATCTTCAAACTTCTATAACCAACTTGTACCACAATGTGGTACAAAGTCCCTTCCACAAAGTGTTCCCTGAGAAACCCATATGGAAGCAATTCCCATGTACTGAATTCTTAAGCATTTTGTATCATTCAAAATGTAGGTATATTATGCTGCATTGCTTGTGGTTATTTGTAGTTATCTCCTCAATTACATTGTTAAATTCTTTGAGGCAGAAATTATTTAACCCATCTTTGAGTCTCCCATATCACTAAACACAAGATTATTTAGTAAGTATAAAAACTAATAATTTTCATGAATATAATAGTCAAAAACAACTGGCACAGAGTTAAGCAATTACTTTTTGGTTTCTGATATCAGATCATGATGCCTTCCTGATATAGAAGAAATATTCTTAGCACACGGTGGATCCCTTGGGTCTGGGTATATTGGGGGGTCATTCCACCAGGCAAGAAAAAAATTGCAGCTTGGCCGCGGGGGGTGGCGGGGCGAGGTGAGGCGTCTCCTACATCCATGCTCTGCATTCAAGCTTCAAGAAGAAACAGAAAGAGTGGCTGCCTTACCTACCACCATGGACTCTTTTTCTTCTGCCATCCACCAAATCATCTTAGGGCACTATTGCAAAAGACCTAATGAAATCACTACTTGCTAAACTTATTAGCAACCTTAGTCCAAGGAAATGCTTTTAAAGTACTGCAAAAACATTTTTCAATAACATTTAATGCTCTTTTATCAGTACCCATAATGCATGTCCAAAAAGGAAAGAAATAAAGCAAATTATTGAAATGCAATGCACCTACCTTGCATAGTACATTTGCTAGCAATGATTTTATTTATACTGACTTCCTCCATTTTCACAAGCACGTATGACCATCAAAACTGCAGAATGTATTCATTTATGTAAAGCATACCTTACAAAGAGTTTCTATAGTCCACTTCTCCAAATACATCATCTGCTATCTTTAGTTCAACAAATGATTATGAAGTACCTATTTTCCAGAGACTATATTAGGCAATAAGTATGTAAACATGAATAAAACACAATCCTTGTTCTTGGTGTGCTGGAAGCACTAGAGGAAATGAACACCTAAAGAGGTGTCAATCTAATGTGGTTAGGTCTCTGATAAGATGTATTAGGACACATATATGTTTCAAGAAAGGCTTACACGATGAGCTCATCTCTGGCCAAATGCTTGAAGGGGAGTATAAATTAGCCAGATGATTGTAAGTCACTTCAGATTGAAGTGCAAAGTACCATTCTATGGATAGCCTTTTAGTATCCCTAAAAGGCTATGAAGAGTACCAGGAGTTGGGACTAGTTGGTTAGATGATGAACAGAACCTTGTATTGTATGATAATAAGCTGAGAGTTAAGTTATGGGTAGCATCTTCCAAACTGTGTTACAGAGGAAGACTAGAATTCTACAGAATATAGCAGTTTCTCTTGGGGAAAAAAAAAGTTCTACAGTCAAAATCATCTCCTTTTCAGTGATTCACATTGAGAATTTTAAAGGCTATGAAAAGTCCTGAAGTCAAGAAGCTGGCTTCAAGTAACCCAGCAGTTCCCAAATTTATTTGGCTTCTAATCATTTTTTCACCAGATAGCTGTTAACATCCCATGTGACTCAAGTGTTTTACAAAACACAGTTTGGGCAATATTGGATATAAGCAATGGAGTAGCTACTGGGCTTATCACTTTACATATATGTTGATGAATTTGGACTTTATTTGGCATTCAATAAGGGACCATCAACACTGGTCCAGCAGGAAAATGGCTTGATTGAAGCCAAGACTCGGGAATGTAAGTCAACAAGGATGTAAGGAGGGATTGGAGGGGAGACAGGCAGGAGGCTGGAACACCAGTGAGGAGAATTCATTCTTGGAACAGTTCAAAATATAAAACTATAAACATATGTTTTGGAAATGTTTCTAGATTTAATAAATTCTATGATAATATACTAGGGAGATTTCTTTGAAAATCCATAACAGATGCCGGTAAGAGTACTATCTACCTTATCATCAATTAACGTATATTTGGGATCTCCAGGGAACATTATGCATGTACATAACAACCAAAAACAAATTGCAACAGGCTTGCCTTGTTGTCAAACTAGAGAAAAAATGACCAAGATAAGAATAATTAATTTCAGGTGGATTAAATTACTGTAGTCAGTCATTATTCAACTATTTATTAAGCACCCACAGGGTGCACAGCACTTTACTAGATCCTTATAAAAATCCACATATTAATAACAGAGGTTTTTTTCCACCAAAGTAATATGTAGTTGGCATTGAGCTCCCTGTGGCTCAATGCATACAGAAGAGACAGTCACCAGTGAACAGCCATTAAACAATTCTGCTCAGTGTCCAATCAAAGAAACCAGACCTTTAAACCTTTCATCATTGAGAGGTATTGAACTAGATAAATTACAACGTTTAAAAAATATATGTTTAGGATTAGGGGGAAACCTTGGAATAACTCAGAAAGTCTGGGCCACAACCAATTCTGGCACTTCAAAACTAGGCTAATAAATAATTTATATATTCATTCTGTCAACTAAAAATATATAATTTGAGCACAAATACATGTTGGCACTGAACAAGGCACTGAGAATACAGCAGTGAACAAAATTTTCTCAAACAGTTGCCTTGTGGAGGTTGAATTCTGGCAATAGAGACAGACCTTAAGTAAGAATAGGTATTGACATGCATGTAGACAGAGGTACATACAGACATAGGTATTAGTGTGATAAATACAATAAAGAGAAATTGGAAAGTAGAGAAATAGATGCTTCCAAATGTTGGGGGAACTTGAGACAAAAATATTTCAGGCAGAAAAAAATAGGAGGTGCAAAGGCCCTGAGGCAGGACATCTGTGGCTAAATTAGAATGAAAAAGAGAAGGAGCAGAATGAGGTGAAAAATTGCAAGACATAGATCATCTGGGGCCATCATGATGAGTCTAGCTTTTCTCTGGGTATGTTAGCACATCGCGGGGTGGAGGATGGTTTGAAGAGAAGGGATATAGATTCTAACATTACTTTAAAGGATCACTGTGGCTGCTGTATTAAGAGACTGAAGTAAGGGTGGGTGGGGACAATGGCAGAAGTAGGCAAACTAGTCAGAAGACTTATGCAGTAATACAGTGAGAAATGGTAGAGATTTGGGTGTAGGAGGTAATAGCAGAAAAGTGGTCTGATTTGGGATACATTTTGATGGTAGTGCTGACAAGATTTGCTGGTGGAGGAGCCAAGAATGACTTAGTCTTTGGCTTGAGCAACTGGACACATGCAATTACCAGCTAATGAAATGTGGAAGATTGTAGGTGGAAGGAGATTTGGGGAGGAAGACTGAGTCCATTTTTGGACATAGTAAGTACATGATGCCTATTCAGCATCCAACTGGAGATATCAAGTAGGCAGATGCCTATACTAGTTTAGAGATCAGGGAAGAGTCCAAGGCTGAAGATAGAAAATTAGGACTGAATGATATCACTAAGAATGAGAGTAGAGATAAAGAAAAGATAAAGGACTGAGCCCTGGGCCGCGCCAAAATCTAGAAGTCAGGAAACAATAAGAAGCCAGTAAGATAGACTGAGAAAGAATAGCCAATTGAATAGAAAACCAGGGTAGGGTGATATCCAGAAAGCCAACTGAAGAAACTGTTTCAAGAAAGATAAATCAAATTGTCAATTTGTGTCAAATGCAGCTGATAGATCAAGCAAAATAATTGACTATTATCAATAGTATTGACTATTGCATTTAGGAACAGCAAGCTAACTGATGACGTTGACCAAAAGAAAAGTTTTAGTGAAGAGCTAGAGGCAAAAGCCTTTGGGAGGGGATTTAATAAAGAGGAAAGAAGAAATTGGAGGGAAATATAGACAACTTCTTCAAGTTATGAGCAAGAGAGAAATGGGAGAGATCACACTACATTGTATGTTGAATCCAATACAAAGAGAAAAACCGATCATGTGAGAGAGAGAGAGAGGAGAATTTTCAGAATTTCCAGAGTCTTTAAGTAGGATATAAAAATGGCATCTAGTGCCCAAATGAAGCGGTTGGACTTAAAGGAGTAAGGACAGTTCATATTTCCCAATAGGAAAAAGGTACCTAGATATAGGTATATGGATATATGTGTATGGGGAAGAGATACTTTCTCATTGCTAGTATACTTTATCTGGGAAATAGTGAGTGAGGTTATCAACGAGACTTTTCATTGGAAAAGAGGATGTGCTGGAGATGTTTAGAAATTTGAGTAGAGAGAAGAATAGTTGCCTAAAGGGACAGGAAAATATAGCATTGTCAGGCAGCCCCAAGGTCGTACTTGAGATTAATGGTTTTTAATTTAAGGTAAGACCATTAGCATGATTTTGTTTTGTTTTGTTTTGCAGTCAAGTCGAATATGTTAAAGCTTAAAAGGAGTAGATGAAGAGTTGAGCTTGGCCAGTGATGAGCTTTTGGAAGGTGAGAATGAGAAATTTCAAAGTACAGGATCATAGAAGACCAATTCAAAGGAGTGACTATTGATGGGCCATCGAATTCAGGACTGGTAAGAAGGACATGAGGATGTGAGGAGGGTCAGGAAAGAGCAGGAGAATCAGATGGGTTGTAGATCCTAGTGGGATCAAAAATTCATTAATGTTTGAGTACCAATGGAAGTGAAATTGAAAGGGAATGGATGATAATGACAAGTGGGGTGCTCACAACTGATACTGCGGTGAATTAGCCATTTTCAATAATGGCAGGGTTTCAGAGTTTTAAGATCATGGGACCAAATGGTGAAAAGGGAGGAAATGGTTGGAAGAGACAAGGCCAAAGGCCTGAAAAGTCAGGATATTGAAAGGATTCTATGCATGGCTACTGAAATGACATAGTTTTCCCCCAGAGTTGAAAATAGAAGAAAATTAATACTAGAAGGTTTGGGGAAAAGAAGAGAAAGAAGCAAGTGGAGTAAAGCAATAGGAGTTACCAGCTGAGACTACTTGGTTTTTATCATAGAGTTGGAGAACAGCTTTCAACAAATTTCAATATACATGTTACATGTGGATCATGAGGGAACTTATTTTTTTTTAATTTTTTTAACATTTATTTATTTTTGAGACAGAGAGAGACAGAGCATGAACAGGGGAGGGGCAGAGAGAGAGGGAGACACAGAATCTGAAACAGGCTCCAGGCTCTGAGCGGTCAGCACAGAGCCCGACGCGGGGCTCGAACTCACGGACCGTGAGATCATGACCTGAGCCGAAGTCGGATGCTTCACCGACCAAGCCACCCAGGCGCCCCCATGAGGGAACTTACTAAACTCAAGAAACTGATTTAGTTGATCAGGGGTAGGGGTTGAGATTCTGCAATTACAGTACAGAAAGTGTAATAAGAGAGAGAGGGAAGGATTAGATGAAGATTTAAGTTTAGAGAATACCAAATATCTTTCAGCAAAACTCAACTCCTTCTTGCCTTCATTTTTTTGTTTTTCTTATTTTCTTCCTAGGTTCACAGGAACCAACTAGACTGTCATTCAAATATGAACAGAGAAAAGAAAAGAATCCAAGATGGTCAGATGATTCAGCTATGAGATTTATTATTAGTGATGTCTGGTACTAGAGAAGCTGTTTTAAATGTATGTTTAAAAAGCAGTAGTTTGCAAATTAATATTTTATTTAGGGCATAAACCAAAAAGGAAAAATTTTAATCTTCCCAGAAGGAGTTACTGATGTTCTTTGCTTCTATCCTAAACAGACTTCCTGGTAGAAAGTTATGTTACTTTTCATTTATTTGTTTAAAGAAAATAGGCCTCAAGGAAATGAAGATTGTGGGCAGATGTGGTTCATCAAGATTAAGAAGAAATGATTCTGATACTAATGAAAATCTATTTCCTAAAGGATAAGAAACTCAGTATATAAAGCAGGTTTGCAAAAAAATACATGAACTATCATTAGCTAAAGTTTTGGATCAGGCCACTTCATAGTGCTTTAAAGGAAGAAGAATTGTGTTAACCTGCAACATGCTTCTCCTGTTATGGTCAATAGAAAAGAAACAACGTATTTGGACCCCAGATAATTCCCTTTAGTTACCTCTGCTGCTGGTTAGGAGAAAAAGAATCAGAGAAAAATAGAGTTAAATCCTAATGAAAAATTGCAGGTCTTAGAGATTATGAATTGGATTGATGAGTTTTTGTTTCCTGAAGGACAACATGCAGATTAAAGAGCTTTTAACTGTTCTTGATGCAATCAAAAGGTTATGGTCGTCTGCTAAAAACTCAGTTTCAGCCACAGTTTATGTAAGTTGTTCACATTACTCACTCAGTAATGATGTACTTGGCCCCACTGTTTGTGGTCTGGTTCTCATTTGTTTGGTATTACATTCCAAGACTGCAATGACTCAGAAATGTTCCTTATTTTTTACAGTAAGAAGAAATAGCATGCTTTGCCTGAAACATCTCAAGTTTAATCACTTGTCTGTGGTCTTCCCACAATCTATCCAAGCAGGTGTATATAAGTGAAGGCTTCCACATATTGCATTAAAAGAACCATATTGCATTTCTCTAAGCAGAAAACTGCTGAAGTTAGCTTCTTATACTCATGTGACATTAACAGAAAATTTAAACTCTTTACAATATATAAATATATTGAATATATATTTAATATATAAATATAGTGAATAGTGTATAATATTCACTCTTATCAGAGTGTTAGCAAGTAGGCTTTTCAGAATACAAGAAAATTCTCCAGAATAAAAAGTATTAAATATTTATGAAACCTCTATCAAGCACGTATGAGGGAACATGAAAGTTGTACTTAAATCTATTTGAAGAGAAGTTATGTTCAAGAGATATGAGAACTGTTGTGCACCAGCATGGAAGATAGAAGTAGGGGAAACATGTTAATATATGTATATATACATACACACACACACACACACACACACACACACTGTCTTGAATTCTAGCAGGGAGTTAATAGGTATTCATTAAGTGAAAAGAAGAATGTTCTCTCACAACTTAACACTATTCCTACATTTACCCTTCATAAGCTGTTGGGTCACCTGATTTTTCCTCCTGTTATGGTGGTTTAGAGCGCTCTCCTCTACCAGCCAGTAACAGAATGTGAGTTCTGGCAGAAATAGAGGGACATCTTTAAGGTATTCTCTTCCAGATAAACATGTTTAGATGAGGACTGGCCCATAGCATACTAAATATAATTGAGCATAAGTGTGCATTAACTTATAGTCAGAATTTGTTTCTTATATAAAATCGTCACTCAATAAGATTAGAAGGAAGTAAAATACATGGCAATAGAATTTTGATCAGGGAAGGAAATTTGGGGAGACAAAAAACCAAATGCTGCCCACAGAAGAAAGACTTGGTTAATCTTTCTAGAACCTATCTTCAGAGTGGCACCAGATGTCTGGGATGACAGACTTTACTGTAGACAGTTTGCTGTCTTTTTTCCCCCTCAGGCATGGCCCTGCCAATGATTTTCAAAAAGTATTTCAGAAAAACTTGGGGCGCCTGGGTGGCTCAGTCGGTTGAGCGTCTGACTTCGGCTCGGGTCATGATCTCACGGTCTGTGAGTTGGAGCCCCGCGTCAGGCTCTGTGCCGACAGCTCGGAGCCTGGAGCCTGTTTTGCATTCTGTGTCTCCCTCTCTCTCTGACCCTCCCCTGTTCGTGCTCTGTCTCTCTCTGTCTCAAAAAAATAAATAAACGTTAAAAAAATTAAAAATAAAAAAGAAAGAAAAACTTGGGGGAATGGAATTCTAAGGCTTGTTGGGAGTTCAAATAAACCAGCTAGAAGTCAAAGGAAAGGAATGCAGTGCCATTTTCTTAATTACTTGAAATTCCGCTAATTCTACAAGGACTGTTCTGAATCTGTAAAGACTTTGTAAGGCCACATTTTTATAGTCAATGTTCACCTCAAGTAAGTTCTCTGAGGTAAGACTACTCTTGCTTATTCAGATCACTTAGAGTTAAAATAAACCTGAGTTACAAAGGGGAAGTGAAAAAGTAGCAGTAACTTATTGAACTAAAGACTTATTTTTCTCTCTCTGAAGTGTAACTATTGCAGCATAACCTCTAGGTGTGTCAAGATCTTGATTATTTGGCAAATTGTAGCAGAGACGTTCTTTCTCAATATTTGTGTGGTGCCAAAATTTCTAGTTATGGCCTCCTTTCCTGAGGTACCAGAGAAAGAAACTGTCCGAAAGAAAAAAAAAATCAATAGATGAGACAAGAAGAGTCGATGGGTATTGCATTTCTTTCAGCTGGACTTTCCAGACTTCCCACACTATCCTTGAATTAGAAATGAACTCTTAGGAGCACCTGGGTGGCTCAGTTGGTTGAGCGGCCAACTTTGGCTCAGGTCATGATCTCACGGTTTGTGAGTTCGAGACCTGCATCAGGCTCTGTGCTGACAGCTCAGAGCCTAGAGCCTGCTTTGGATTCTGTGTCTCCCTCTCTCTCTGCCCCTCCCCCACTCATTCTCTGTCTCTCTCTATCTCAGAAATAAATAAACATTAAAAAAAATTAAAAAAAAAGAAATGAACTCTTAAAGGATTTCTCATTCAACTTCTCTAAAGCTCAGTTGACATCTCTATAAATGAAGGCAACACATCACATGATCCCTAAGATCACATCCAGCCCCAAACTTTATGATCCCCTTCCTACAAGTCCAAATGACTGCAACCCCATTGTCTTCTACACATTGAAAAACCAGCATTTGAGTTAATCTCTCTTTGTGCTCTGGTAAATAAACAATGTCCCGGGTGGTCCATAATCCTCTTCTGAAAGAATATTATATATTCTGGTTTAGGACTGTGTTAAGCCCTCTGTGAGTTCTTGAAGGTAATTATTTGTGACTCTGCAATGATTATGACCAGTTCCTTAAGTTCTTTAGCGTGAAAGTTACCTGGATCTATGGATTTAATTCACCCACACTGAATCAGCCATTTTTATCTGTCTTCAGACAGAGGCTGTCTGCCTCACATCACATCATTGCCTGCTCTCAGGATTAAATCATGGCTGACATTTGTGAGGAAAGAATGAACTACAAAGGGCCTTCATGTCATGTCATTTTTAAGTGCTTTTCTTTTCATTGGATAAAGGGACAATACTTTTCCCACTCTCCCCCACCTAATGATAGGTTTGAATAATTTTTTATGTCTTGAAAGTTGTATCTCATATCTTGCTCCTATATTAGTGGTTTATCAACCATAGCAGAAGAGGATATGAAGATCATTGGACTTGGGAATAGGGTCATCTAGGTTTTCACCCAATAATCTTTGGAAAGTATTCAAAATCTCTGAGCTTCAGTTTCCCCATCTCTAATGCCAATATGGACAAGTATGGGACACAAGTAGTGTGTATCGGCTTATTTTAGCATTCTCTCTCTGTGTTGCCTAGGCCAAGGAAGGTCAAGGCAACACTACCACTAGTACTCATAAGTGTGACAGGAAAAATACACATGAAGCCTGGACATGGGAGAATTGATGAATATAGTTTTTAATATAGCTAATACTTCAGTTTAGGTGTACAGACATCAGAGGGGAGATAAATCAACATACAGGAATGGAGGTGATCTTCTTAGTCATCTATGAAAGACATAACCCAATGTTGGGTCTGACACCTACCTTCCCTTCCTTGGAGACCTTTAGATCAAACCAAATCTGTCACAGAAGAGACCACAATATGCAAACCCTTTCGTCAATGAAGAATTCTGCTACACTGAACTCAATGTGCTAAAATGAACTTCAGCAATTCCTTGTTTTTTATTTGTTTGTTTTTTAAGAACCATTAAACTGTGAAGAATGACTCAGGTTTGCCAACTTGTAATTTTGCCGAAAAAGAGCTAGATGAAAAATTTACATCTACTCTCCCCTTTTTCCACCACTTCATAAAGAAGTGGATACTTTAACAGCAAATAAAAGAAGGAAAATCAGTTTCTCACAGAATAGAGACAGTTTTTAAATTGAATAAATTTAACATTATGAAAAGCTATTGAGTTCCTCATTTTACCACTGACTGATACAAAACTAACAAGACTGTCATCTGCCAAAAATCTCCCTTCAAGTAGGAAAAGAAGGCATCCTAGAAATCTCCCTTCAAAGAGCAAAAGAAGGCAAAGTACAAAAATACACGACCACAGTCATTCCTGGGGCACCTGCTGCCTTCAGCCAGCGCATTAATGGGCATAGCTGTTGCTTAGGTGAGGTCAGGATCAGACTTTGATCAGCAGCATCAGAGAGTAGCATCTGTTCACTGGCCAGAGGCAAACAGAGCTGTTGTTCTTTTTCCATGTCCAACTTTTCTGTCAGTTGAAAACTCTCTGGTTTGTTATTAGATTCAGGTGTCCCTGCAGTTGCCCACTTTCTACCCTCTTAATTTCCCCTTTCCTGAGATTGTGCTATAATTTATAAAGCTTCTGGCATCAACAACTTTATTTTCGTTCTGACTAGTGGTCACAAACTCCCTGCATGTTTCTGGTTTGTTAGCAGGTGGCCTGGCCTGCCAAGAAAGAACTCACGGTCTTGGATTCCCCCCAGGGTTTACCCAGGTTCCAAAATTGGTATCAGGCCTGATACATATTACAGGGCCTCATGGGTACTTTAATGTTTATACAGGGCAGACAGGCCCATAGGGCACAAAGTTTCATCCAAACACCTTGTATGTGATTGAAAGGGGATGCAGCCCGGCAATATGATCCTTTTCTTTAAAACTGCTTTTACAATTCACTGAGGAGATGAAAAAAAGAGGAAACAGGTGAAAAGTTTCGGCCAAGTGAACTGCTCTCCAAGTATTTCACAACAAGGGAGGTAGCCGAGAATTCAGAAAACAACATCAAATTGCGTTTTCAAGGCTTCTCAATCTGTGTTGCCTAAGCAGAGGAAGGCCACGCCCATTCAGCAAACATTTGCCCCATCTTCTGAGTTGGAACCTAACCCAAAAGAGGGGAAGCAAACTAGCGCTGCAAAAAGCAAATTACAAATATATGACTAGTCAGGAGCTGGAAATGCCTCAAATTATTTACTCGACCACACAATAAAAGTGACAGGAGTTGTGTATCCTTAAACAACCTTCTGCTGGCAGAATGATACCATGAAATGGCCTGTTCTGCTGCAAGATGCACTAAAGATTAGATAAGAAAGCAAACAGTCCCTTGTGGGTCACTCCAAGTCCTTTAACTGCCAAAACAAGATCCCAGACTAGATCAAAAGTATAAAGGATTCTAGCGTCTCTCTAAATGCTTCTTGGAAGCCCAGATGTGATTTAAAAACCAAAACACTGGAGCAAAGCTGAGTATTGAGATGGCTTCTGGTGGAAGATGTTCAGAGAAGGACATTAGCCGATGGTGGGTCATTAAATGTACCATTAGTAGGCTCTTCTTCTATCGCTGTTCAGATTTTTTTTGTTAATCCAAGTCATAAGCTAAGTAAATCACGATGATCTATTAACTCTGCAGGTCAGAGGAAAGTAACAGGATGGAGTGTGGTTCTGATTGCAATTCTCCCAGTAATGAGTTGTGTGGAACTCTGTCTCACTTTATTATGTCATAGTTCCTGCATCTGTGAAAAATGAGACATATAGACTACACCCTTTCCAGTTCTTGTAATAAACTACCTTCCGATCTCAGCCGGAGCATTTTTGGCATCAGGAAAATCCATATGCCAATGACCATTCAATGATCAGCACTGTTGCTAAGATTTGGACTGAGAAAGTCAGAATTAGGAAATATATAATTTGCCAGTCTCTCTTAGGAGAAGACCACAATGAAAAGAACTATGTTCATCACCAATTACATTTACAATGTCCTATAAACCAACTAACTCTGGGAAGAGCAGTGTACATAAGTATTGTCAGACCATTGATAACATTATACACATGACTATTTTGTGGTAAGAAGGCAGCAAAGGGACCAAAGAAACAAGGGATGCAGTGCTCATCTACATTAGAAAAGGGAGATCACCAGTGGCTTCTTTTAAAAATCTTTTGGGGGCGCCTGGGTGGCGCAGTCGGTTAAGCGTCCGACTTCAGCCAGGTCACGATCTCGCGGTCCGTGAGTTCGAGCCCCGCGTCAGGCTCTGGGCTGATGGCTCGGAGCCTGGAGCCTGTTTCCGATTCTGTGTCTCCCTCTCTCCCTGCCCCTCCCCCGTTCATGCTCTGTCGCTCTCTGTCCCAAAAATAAATAAAAAATGTTGAAAAAAAAAATTTAAAAATCTTTTGAAGAAGAGCAGAAAAATGACTGGAAGGAAATACACTAAAATGTTAACAGAGGCTCTCTCTGGGGGTAAGAAAACATATTTTTCACACCTTTTAGTGTTTCACTATATTTTTCACATTTTCCACAATAAACACTTATTGTCATAAAAAAACTTTTTTTTAAATTTATTTTTGAGAGAGAGACAGAGAGAGTGAGCGTGGGGTGGGGGGGCACAGAGAGAGAGGGAGAGAGAGAATTCCAAGCAAACTCCACACTGTCAGCACAGGAGCCCAACATGGGGCTTAAACTCACAAACTGTGAGATTGTGACCTGAGCCAAAACCAAGGATCAGACAGTTAACCGACAGCCACCCAGGCACCCACCAGTGGCTTCTTTTAAATGCTCAGCTGCCCTAATTTGTTTAAACTTAACCCAACTTGCAAATTTAGATATACATATATTTTTCTTCAGATACAGTTTTATTCATTCAAGAGACAATTATTGAAGGTATAGTATGTGCTACATGTGGTGCTAATCACTGGTGACACACAGATGAAAAGTTTGCTTTGTTCATAGGCCTGAAGAGCTTACATTCTAAGCGGCAAACTGACAGGTATCAATCATGATTTTTTAACATGGGAAATGACAATAACAACAAACATGAACAAAATGCTTTGGAAAACCAGAGAAATTGGGATTAATAACCTTGCCTTTTACAAGGACAGAAGGGCTCTGAGACACTTTACAGGAGATCTCTGAGGTGGATGATTTTAGGTTTGAGCTTTTCCGGAGCAAATGCTTTTAATTAAATCTTGCACAACAAGTGTGGTGGGAAAGGCGTCTCACACAGAGGAAAAGCATTTGTGAAGGCATGGAGAAATGGAAATTTAGTAAATGGTTGCTGTTCTCATGTGACTAAATTATACTATGTGCGAGATCAGGGCACAGAGGAAGGAGGTGATAATGAAGAATAAGGTAAACTTTTTTTTTTTTTAGACAACGCTAAAGATTTTTCATTTTACCTATAGGCAGTGAGGAGTTATCAAAAATGACAGCATTTACTCATAATGGGATTGGCGATATAATAAAAAGAAGGGTCCCCTACAATTCTGGTGTCCAATTATTGCCAAGTTTTATAAAATGACCATAAGCTTTCCACACAAATAAATAGAAAAATATTCCATGTTCATGGATTGGAAGAACAAATATTGTTAAAATGTCGATACTATCCAAAGTAGCCTATATATTCAATGTAATCCCTATCAAAATAACACCAGTAGTCTTCACAGAGCTAGAACAAACAATCCTAAAATTTGTATGGAACCACAATAGACCCTGAATAGCCAAAGCAATCCTGAAAAAGAAAACCAAAGCTGGAGGCATCACAATTCTGGACTTCAAGCTGTATTACAAAGCTATAATCATCAAGACAGTATGGTACTGACACAAAAACAGACACTTAGGTCAATGGAACAGAATAGAGAACCCAGACATGGACCCACAAACGTATGGCCAACTAATCTTTGGCAAAGCAGGAAAGAATATCCAATGGAATAAAGACAGTCTCTTCAGCAAATGGTGCTGGGAAAACTGGACAGAGACCTGCAGAAGAATGAACCTGGACCACTTTCTTACACCATACACAAAAAATAAATTCAAAATGGATGAAAGACCTAAATGTAAGACAGGAAACCATCAAAACTGTCGAGGAGAGAGCAGGCAAAAACCTCTTCAACCTCACCCACAGCATCTTCTTACTGAACAAGTCTCCAGAGGCAAGGGAAACAAAAGCAAAAATGAACTATTGGGACTTCATCAAGATAAAAAGCTTCTGCACAGCAAAGGAAACAATCAGGAAAACTAAAAGGCAACCGATGGAATGGGAGAAGATATTTGCAAACGACATATCAGATAAAGAGCTAACATCCAAAATGTATAAAGAACTTATCAAACTCAACACCCCCAAAAAAAAAAAAATAATCCAGTGAAGAAATGGGCAAAAGACACAAATAGACACTTCTCCAAAGAAGACAGCCAGATGGCCAGCCCACACATGAAAAAATGCTCCACATCACTCATCTTCAGGTAAATACAAATCAAAACCACAATGAGATACCACCTCACACCTGTCAGAATGGCTAAAATTAACAACTCAGGCAACAACAGATGCTGGCAAGGATGTGGAGAAAGTGGAACCCTTTTGCACTGCTGGTGGGAATGCAAACTGGTGCAGCCACTCTGGAAAACAGTATGGAGGTTCCTCAAAAAGTTAAAAATAGAACTACCCTATACACTAGTAGGTATTTATCCAAAGGATACAAGGGTGCTGTTTCAAAGGGGTCCATGCACCCCAATGGTTATAGCAGTACTACTGACAATAGCCAAAGTATGCAAAGAGCCCAAAAGTCCATCGACAGATGAATGGATCAAAGAGATGTGGTATATATATACAGTGGAGTATTACTCAGCAATCAAAAGGAATGAAATCTTGCCATTTGCAACAGCATGGATGGAACTAGAGTGTATTATGCTAAGCTAAATTAGTCAGAGAAAGACAAATATCACATGACTTCACTCATATGTGGAATTTAAAATATAAAACAAATGAACAGAAGGGAAAGGAAGCAGAAATAATATAAAAACAGGCAGGGAAACAAAACATAAGAGACTCTTAAATATAGAGAATGAATTGAGGGTTGCTGGAGGAGTTGTGGGTAGAAGGATGGGCTAAATGGGCAAGGGGCATTAAGGAGGACACTTGTTGGGATGGGCACTGGGTGTTATATGAAGGACAGTTATATGAACAGTCCTGAAATCATTATTGCACTATATGGTAACGAATTTGGATATAAATTATAAATACATACATACATACATACATACATACATACATAAAAAGAGACAATTCAGTTATAATGTGGCTGCATGGGGGCGACTGGGTGGCTCAGTTGCTTAAGCGTCCAACTTTGGCTTAGTCATGGTCTCGCGGTACATGAGTTCGAGCCCCACATTGAGTTCTGTGCTGACAGCTTGGAGCCTGGAGCCTGCTTCAGATTCTGTGTCTCCCTCTCCCTCTGCCCCTCCCCTGCTCATGCTCTATCTCTCTTTCTCAAAATAAATAAACATTAAAAAATGTTTAAAAACAAATGTCGCTGCATGGTGGGCCCTTATCCAATCTGGTTGATATTCTTATAAGAAGTGGAAATTTCTATAAACAAAGACCCTGGAAGCATACATGCACAAAGAAATACCATATAAAAAGGCAGCAAAAGGGCAGCCATTTGCAAGCTAAAGAGGGAGGCCTTAGAGAAGCTGATTCTTCCAGTACCTTGATCTTCACTTCCATCCCCCAGGACTGTGAGAAAATAAATTTCTGTTGTTTAAGACCAGGAAGAATGCATGATCCAGGAGACTAGATTCAAATTCACCTGGGCCTTAGCTGCAGTTTGGCGCCACCTGGTGGCCAAGGTCTAATTGGGTTTAAATACCCATGGGGAAGATTCGGTTTCCTGTGGTGGTTAGGACTTTCTAGGACAAAGTCACTGATTCCAATATGTTAATGACCCTTGCTTCCCTGATTCAATTTCCGGGGCCAGGAGAATACTGGGAATACAGCATCTTGCGACTGCTGCCCTGTCTTCCCTTCACTGTTTTTTTTTTCTCTCATTTCCCATCCCATAGAAGACCAGACATCGTGGGATGCTAGCTAGAAGACAGGAACCAATCTCCAATCTCTTTGCATTATCATGAAATTAATTGGTTTTAATTTTAGACGACTAAGGTTGTATCCCTACAATAGAAATAAGAGTATTAAAGAGTGTCTAAGGTTATCTTGCCCATTATGATACTGAATTGATCTGCCTTCATCAGTTTGAGGAAACTACCTGAGAAGGACATTTTAAAACAGGAAATGGTAAAAATCATCGATATCTCTATAAGAAGTTATAGAATCATGAAGAATTAAAGGATCTATGAGATCACCTAGTGCTACATATGTAAATGTGTATGCTTAATAGATAAGTAAAGTGAGTCCTAGAAAGGTTTATTTTCTTCACACTGTTGTGCACAGAGCCCAGGGAAGACCCAGTTAAATGTTGCTTTACTCTAGTGATTTTCAAGTCTCTATGAATCAGACAGGTTTGGAAACTACAGTCAACCCCCAAATCCTTCATCTCCTTTTAACACATATCAAAGAAAATGGAGGGCAGGTAGATCAGAGATGATTACACATTAGCACACAGTGTAAGAATCAACCCAAATTTCTGAAGTCTTAAACAAAACTCATGTTTCTGATGTTCCAAACACCCCAACTGGCCTTTTGCCAAAAAGGAGGGAGTGTACATGCCTTCTCATCTCATGGAATTTACACCTAATCTACAAGTTAAGAGTATCAAAACACAGTCTAATGACAAACAAAACCAAAACCAACCAACCAAACGAACAAACAAACAAAAAACAAAAACAAAAACAAAACAAAACAAAAAAAAACCTAGGCAAACAAGAAATAAACAAAATAGTTCTTCCAGGACTTCCAACTCAAATTATATTCCCAAATAAAGAAACTTTCCCCAGACAACTTCTAGACCAAAGAAAACTAGATTCATTTCTCACTACTTGGACACTTACTTGAACCGTCAAGAACTGAACTCTCATGCTATTTAAACCTGTTAGCAACATCCTCAGTCCATCCTCTCAAAGATACCAGAGAAAAAGGAAAATGACTACTTCATTTGAAAAATATTATTGGAGTATGGGTTAGTCAAAAAGTCCAAGATACATAATTTTTGTAAACACATGACAGAAAATACATATAAAGAAAAACTCTATGTGAGAAAATTTTGGATAAAGAGAATTACTATAACACTCTCATTTCATTCCACAAAGTGCACTGAATATCTCTCTCTGATGTACAACGCAAAACACCTACACCGCAGTAATTACCTAGAACAAGAGTAACTTCTAATGGTGACCTGTGAAATGATATGCTTGGCCATAGTTACATCTGGCACTGACAGAATTATCAAGGAAGTGATGTTTATCTCTATTTCAGTCCTCAAAAAGTCTTCATCCATCCATGTAACAGATGCCACTGATGCTCTACTCCATGTCCTTGGCTTCCCTATGGGTTCATCTATAGCTAAGATGGACATTTTCTATAACCGCTGATGAGGAATCTCTCGGCTTCACTGCCTGAAGCTTTTCTCTGGCTCCATGAGAACTTGTTCAGACTGTTCAAGGTTGGGGACTTACGGGGACTTAATGGTCGCAAAGTAACTTCCAAAATAACGAGAGACATGAGCCACTGGTAAACACCTCAGCTTCCATGTCTTTCTGTACTATAATTCCGAGGCATGATTGACACAGTAAGTCTGAGGATGTTTAATGGGACTGAGCCCCAGTTAACACTGGTAACTCACTCATAATCACACCTTTTATCAGTTCCTCTCCTTCTTCCACTTATACTTTCTGTGAGAACCATCTCAAGAAGCTACTTACATTCAAGTCCTTGTCACAGGATCTGTTTTTTGGGGAAAACCAAGCTATGACATGCGTCTAATATTCCTGTGTTACCCTCTCATTGGCTGCCAATTCATCTCCCTTAATTTCCCAAACAGGAACTGGGTTACAGGTTAAGGGGCTGCGTTCTAATCCTGTTAGCTAATTGTGTATCCTCTCTAAAGCTTAGTTTTATTCATTTGAAAAATGAGGGGGTTGGACTATACATGCTGTAGAGTGCCACTGAGTTTTTACTCTTCATCTTCTATTTTATTTCAGAGTGGAAGGAAAAAATAAAACCGGCAAAGAGTGGATGGAAGAACAATCTGTCACAGACTTGCCTGATAACCAGAATGCATTTCTCCCATTGCCTTAAATTATTATTATCTGATAACCCCACTATGGTGTGAACTCCTCAAGGCTAAGAGAGATGTCTTATTCCTCTTTGTATTTCCAGATTTTAGCAGAATGCTTAATATATAACAGGTATTTAATAAATGCATGATTAATGAATTAATAACTTATATACAGGAAAGAGAAGTGAGGATACTGGCTGGACTGATGGAAAAGAAAATACGGGAAATATGTGGAATTGCTATGATGGGGCTGGATTATACAGGATTATATTGAGTGCTAGATTTTGGGCTTGAATTGATAGCCATGACAGGGCATGAAATGTTTCTGAGTAGGAATGGCACAATGAAAAAGATATAGGTGGTACGAAGAAAGGGTAGCAGAGTGAGATACTGAGAGAAGTGTTCTATTTAATCTCAATTGGTGAGATAATGTCTTAAGGAGACTTTTTCAAGTTTTCAAAAATTAGAGTGAAACTATAATGCTTGTGTTTATATGATTATTAAACTAACCGTAAACCAACTTTATGTATCATCAGCATATGATATTCATAAATAGGTGTGAATTATGACACAATAATTGGCTCCTTATCCATTTTAGTATTTTGTGTACTTTCAAGTGAAAATATTTTTGATGCTACCAAATTTGTATTACTTTGTTTATTTCACAGTTCTTAGTCACCAGGCTTAGTTCACAAATTGTTTTCAAAAATCAAGTTCATTCCAGTAAATGAAAATGTTTTCAACACTGAAGAGGTTCAAAACAGTAGAGAAATAAAAATCATGTATATAAATGATTTCTATTGGATTTATTAAAATAAAAGAAATTTCATTTTTTACAGTCATAACTTACATTAAAAGACCTAATCAGTTCAATATGAGTTAGCGCCAGCTTGCAAAGGCAAAAGCCTAGAGTCGCTCTCAAATTCTCCTTTCCACTTACCCTCCTTGCCCAATCAGCTGTTTTTGACATAAGCATAGCATAGCTGTTCTTGCTGCATCTAGGAAATGAACTTAGCAGTAGAGAACTGTCCTAGTTATGGCCAAAAACAAGTGGTATACAAATGCTGCAAAGAATAAATTGCAATCGCCCAAGAATCCTTTCTAATAGGCCATTAAATTGTTTCTTTTGTCTTCCTCTTCTCTTCTCCCTCTTTCCCCTGCCCTCCTCTTCTTCCCTTTCCTTGTCCCCTCTCCTACTTCTTCCTCTTCTCTTCCTCCTTCCTCTTTCTCCTCCTCCTTTTGGTCTCCTGACCTCAAGTACCTGTTGGAATAATCTTGAAACTAAAATGAACTTAAATAGACCTGCTAGCATCAAGCACATAGAAATATTGGATTAAAATAAACATATATTAATTACCAAGCTCAAAATAAGTAAAGAACATTGGGAAAAGGATCCACAAAGCAAAAGTTCTAAGTATACAAGACTATGTGGTATCTGTATGTAAAGGATACAAGATTAAGAGAAGAGTTGGGGGTCGGGCATATATATCTTAATGATTTTTCTGCCACAAGAGGACATGAAGTTCAGTTTGGGTCCTTTGCAAAATGGGAGTTGGTTCATGATTTAGGCAGGATCAAGAATTTGTTGTAACCATTAGAGGAAAGATCGCTGGGGAACAACATACTTGGTGGCAAAGTATAACCACCCAAAACACTTAACAAAGTATAGGAAAATATACCTCTAGAATAGAGATAAATGGAAATCATCACCTTAATTAAGTGACCAAACAGCATTGTCATTATGGGGCTACTTAGTATTTTACCACTTGATGGAATGCAATAAGAAATTAGCATTATCCATGAAATATTTAACCTGATGATTTAACCTGAAATATTTTTTAACCAAAAATATTTAACCTGAATCTAATAAATTCTCTGGCTTACAGCTTACAGGAACTAGAGGACCAAATTAAGATGTTACATAAGAAAACAATCAGCCAGATCAAGAAAGTTAATTAACTATTAGAAAACTGCCCTGGGTTCTTTGAAGATTCAAGATCATAAAAAAGAAAGCAGAAGGATTTAGATTGTTCTAAATCTAAAATGGCTAAGGAGACATACATGTCCATTACCATGCATGCTCTTAGATTGGATCCTGGATAGAAAATAAAAATCAACAAAAGACATTTGGGGATAATTGAAAAAATTCGAATATGGACTGGATATCTTATTTCATTAAGGAATTACCTATTTTCTTAAAAGGATGCCTTGATTTTTAGAAGGTATATATTGAACTGTTTAGGAATAAAATGGGATGATCTCCACTACTCACTTGCAAATAGTTCCACATTATTAAACAAAGGTGTATATGTGTGTGTGGTGTGTGTCTGTGTGTGAGTGAAGAAGGTGGGAGGAAGAAAGCCAACATGATAGAATAGTAACAATAATGGAATTTAGGCGAAATGCATACTGGTGTCTTTTTCTTATTTTTTTTTTCCAATTACTATTATGTCCTAAGTATTTTTCCCTACTTTTAAAACCCTGTTATAGGTTTAAAGAATGGACAGGTAAAACAAATCTGTATCTATGTAAGTAAATAAAATGATACAGAAACACCAAAAGTTTGTTTAATTTTAGCTCACTGAAGAGAAAAGTTGATGAAAGTAAGCTATAAGTTAACCACTGTACCATGTCTGTATTTCCTATACAACATTGGATCCTCTCCCTTTTAGTCATGTGTGCCAAATCATGAACAAATTTCTAAGCTCATTTCAGACTAAACATAATATGCTTATATTTCAGAGAGAGAAATGTTGTTTAGTTAAAAAAAAAAAAAAAAGAGTCAGATCCGTGTAATTCCCTAGCTGCACTGTAGTCCTGAAAAGGAGTATACAGATAACTTTCCTCCTGAAACTTCATTTCCTCTGTTATATGGTCAGAATTACCTGATAGTTTGTCAATTACCCCCTCCAACAGCAGCTTTGTAAAATAAAGGTTCTAAGAGAACAGTCTACTCTTTTTAATTCATCTATTTCAATTCACCATAATATCAAAAAAGTGAATGATGTAGAAATTAAGATAATGACCCCAAATCTAGATCATTCAGGTCCCTTTTATAAATATGCTATATACACAAATAATCATTTAGCATATATATTTTATAAACATAACTCTATAGTTTATGTTGTTGTTGCTGTTGTTTAACAAGAATACCTCTAAAATGGGCTGGAGGAGCTCTAGAAACGGCTTCAGAGGCTGGACACTGGACTGAGCCAGGACTGGAGTGCAACAAAGTAGAGTGGCAGAAAGTCTACTCTGAACCTGGGGCTGGTGGTGCCCAAAGGCAGATTCCTACTACAGCAACACCCTTGTGGGGGCAGCAAGGCTAGGAATGATGGGAAGCTGGAAAAGGTGGTCTTGCCTTGAGGGCTGAAGTAAGGAGTACTTCTAACTATCAGTATTAATTCTCTGGAGTAAAATTTCTCCAGACAAGACACTATGAATAAGACAAAAGAGCCATAAAATGCAAGGTATTTAGCTACCTGCTACTGACTGAATTTTATTTTCTCAGTTTTCGTATGTTGAGGTCCTAACCCCAATGGGATGGCATTTGGATATGGGAACTTTGGAAGGTAATTAGGTTTTAAATAAAGTCTTTAGAGTGGGGGGCCTTATGATGAGATTAGCTCCTTTATAAAAGAAGGAAGAGACACTTCTCCCTCTGCCCTTTGAGGACACAGTGAGACCCTGGCCCAGCTGCAAGCCAGGAAGAGAATTCTCAAGAGAACTGGACCATGTTGGCACCCTGATCTCAGTTCCAGATTCTGAATTTCTGTCATTCAGTCACCCACACTATGGCATCTTGTGACAGCCTGGAAAAACTAATACGATACCCTAGTGACATGGATGTAGAAAATGAGAGCTACAGAATGTGGATAAAATAGGAATTACCTGTTTTAGAAAACTGAGGAGCCAATTAAAAATTAGAAGTCATAATAAAATAATTTCAAGAAATAAAAAACATAGTTAAAAGAAATAGCGATTTAGTTCAAGAGCAGCTTAGTCATAGTCAAAGAATTTATAAACAGAAAAAAATATGTATTACGAACTTAACTAGAATGTAACAAAGTTAGGAAATACTTATTTTTTAAAAAAGAGAAAAGCTCACTTTAAGTGATAAGGAGGATCAAGTGAGAAGGTCTAACATATGTCTCTTTGGGGTCCTGAAGCCCAGATACAAGAAGAACAATATATAAGAGAAATATAAATAAAAAGGAATCTATACCTAGACATATTACAATAAAACTGAAAAAGAAAAAGGAAAAAACAACAAACACTTTAAAACAGCCAGACAGAGTGAATGAATTAAATACCAACAAACGGCAGTTTTCTTCTCAAGGGCAGCAGTGAAATATGGTTTTCAATGTCTTGAGAGAAAATACATGCCAACATAGAATTTTAACTAATTTAACTTTCAAAACTGAGAGTTACATAAAGATATTTATGGGTAAACAACAACAAAAACGTTCTATCTAAAGTAAATTCTGGCGGCACTTGGACGGCTCAGTCAGGTAAGTGTCTGACTTTGGCTCAGGTCACGATCTCATGGTTAGTGAGTTCAAGCCTCGTGTCAGACTCTGTGCTGATAGCTCTGATAGCTTCAGATTCTGTGTCTCCCTTTCTCTCTGTCCCTCCCCCACTGTCACAATGTCAATCTCTCTCTCTCTCTCTCTTTCAAAAATAAATAGGGGTGCCTGGGTGGCTCAGCTGGTTGAGTGTCCAACTTCATCTCAGGTCATAATCCCACAGTCCATGAGTTCGAGCCCCACGTCAGGCTCTGTGATGACAGCTCAGAGCCTGGAGCCTGCTTCGGATTCTTTGTCTCCCTCTCTCTCTGCCCCTCCCCTGCTCATGCTCTGTCTCAAAAATAAATAAAAACATAAACAAACAAACAAACATGGGTGCCTGGGTGGCTCAGTTGGTTGAGTGTCCAACTTCAGCTCAGATCATGATCTCATGGTTCATGGGATCAAGCCCCACGTCGGGCTCTGTGCTGACAGCTCAGGGCCTGAAGCCTGCTTTGGATTCTGTGTCTTCCTCTCTCTCTGCCCCTCCCCCACTCATACTCTGTCTCTCTCTCTCTCAAAAATGAATAAACACTAAAAAAAATTTTAATAAAATAAAAACACTAAAAATTTTTTAAGTAAATTGTGAAAGAAAAGGAAAACAAGGCCAGAACAGTCAGAAACTCAGAATGAGGGGTGAACACAAAGGTAAACATGTAAGTAAAGGTGAAATAAACTGGTGTACATAAAAATAATTCTTAAAAAAGTTCCTAACTTGTGGGGTGAACAAATACAGAACTGAGTACAAAACTAAAATATTAAGCAATAACAGTATGTCAATTGGAAGGTAGAATATGAGAGGTAAGCTGTTCAGCAATCCTTTTATTATTCAAGAGGGGATAGAACATCAAGATATGGTGTGATTTTGTATTTTAAATATGCAGAGTATATCTATGCTTAAGATGCAGGAAGCCACAGAAGAACTTTGTTCCCATATTAACAATGAAAACAAGCTAGACACAAAATCATAACTTTTCTCAACCTCATCAGAAAATAGATTAATTAAATCCAAAAGAATGGCAAACATCTCTAAGGAGATACCAGATAAATGAGCTGTTTCTCCTTTGACAGAGCATAACCAGATGACTATGGGTAAGAAGAAACAACTAAAATTCCAACAATTTCTTAAAGACCGATTGTGGGCTAATATGACACTTTAGAATAACTGGAAGCCCCAGATACTTACAAACTCATTTCCGTGTTCTTCTATTGCAGACTCAAGAGAAAGGGGTAGAAGGAAAACTCTTCTGCTTCTGGATGAAGGACAGAAAAATACCCAGCTCCCAGGGGTCAGGCAAAGATTTACTACTTCCTGGAGAGCAGTGCCAGTAAAAGCTGACTGCCCCTGGAGGGACTCAACAAGGTCACTTCAACCTAAGATTCTACACTGATCCAAAACTGAGACCAGTTGCCGATGTTGGATGGGCAGGAAATTGTTTACCACTGAAGATGCTCACAGATACAGACAGGATTTGGACATCGTGGACTGGGAGGCATGAATACTGAGAAAACCTCACTCCCATGGATTGGGTACACAGGACCTGCCTAGTATTGAGGTACCAGGAGAACCAACAAACCCTCTGCCCTCAACATAAGACAATCATTGAGTAACAAGCAAAATAACTCTTGTGAGAGGGGCAAATGCATAAGAGAGACCCATTCTGCGCAGGCATGCAGGGATTTGTGAAAGCTGAGGGTAGAGTAGGGATACTAAGAAAACCTTCTAATATCTCAGGCCCCACACAGAGAAGTGGCTGACCACCCCTGGAGGAATTTGAAGTCTGGAAAATGGAAAGTTACTATGGCAACAACAACAAGCCCAAACAAAGATCAAAAACTGAGACAATGGACTCAAAATTTGATGGAAGAAACAGAAGAAATAATTATACCCAATTATTATTGGGAATAAATGCCACAACCTCCATTTCTACCAATCCTCTAAAAATAATGTCTGGCATTCAATAAAAAGTTATAAAATGCAAAAAAAAAATAAAAAAAGGCAAGAAAAAATTTATCAAGGGGTAAAGTAATCAATAGAACAGAACCCGGAGATAAATGCAATTTTGGAATTATAAGACAGGGAATTTATCAAAGCTAAAATAAATATGTTCATGGATCTAGTGGAAATTTGTACAACATGCATGAATTTTAGCAGAATGATATCAGTATAAAATAGTCCAATGCAAATGCTAGAAATAAAAAACAAAACAAAACAAAAACATGGTCTCAAAAGTAGAGAATCTTTTTGACAAACTACCCAGAAGATTGGACATAGCTCAGCCAAGAATTAATATGCTTGATAAATCAATAAAAAAATGTTCACACTGAAATGCAAACAAAAGAAAATGGTGAATACAAAAGAAGAGACCTTTTACAGCTGTGAGACAATATAAAATGACTTAATATATGTGTAATTGAAGTCAAGAAGGAGAACAGAGAACAGAGCAAAAATATCTGAAGACTTACTGGCCAGAAATTTTCAATATTAATGACAGGCAACAAGCCACAGATCAAAATAGCTCTAAGAACTTCAAACAAAATTAAAATTTTTAAACAACAACCAGATACACTGAGGTCAAAAAACTGAAAATGAAAAATAAAGAGAAAATTTTGAAGGCAGTCATGGTAGGGAAGGGTAGCATCACATACAGAAGAACAAATATAAAAATTGTAGTATATCTTAATTGAGAAACTATGTAAGCCAGAAAACAATACAGTACTGAGTGGGAAAAGAAAAACTTGTCTAAAGAGTAATGAATACTCCCCCCAAGATTCAATAATAATAGTAAAATAAAAATTCTTTTAGACATACAAAAGCTGAGAGCATTTTATTGTCATCAGACATACTCAACAAAAAAATGGTTAAAGGATGTACTTCACGCAGAAGAGTATAATAAAAGATGAAAATCTGGATTTATTCAAAGAAATGAAGAGCACTAGAAATGGTGAAAATTGAAGTAAATTTAAAAAATGGCTTTTGTCTTTCATCAGGGAACTACAAATCAAAACTGCAACGAGCTATCACCTCACACTTGTCAGAATGGCTAAAATTAACAGCACAAGAAACAACAGGTGTTGGGAAAGATGCAGAAAAAGGGGAAGGCTCTTACACCATTGGTGGGAATGCAAACTGGTACAGCCATTCTGGAAAACAGTATAGAGGTTCCTCAAAAAGTTAAAACTATAACTACCCTATGACCCAGCAATTGCAGTATTAGATATTTACTAATTCAAAGCAACACATGCACCTTGATGTTTATAGCAACATTATCAACAATAGCCAAATTATGGAAAAAGCCCAAATGCCCACTGACTAGTGAATAGAGAAGTTGTGGTATATATGTACAATGGATTATTACTCAGCCATAAAAGAGAATAAAATCTTGCCATTTGCAACAACATGGATGGAGCTAGAGTGTATTATGCTAAGTGAAATAAATCAGAGAAAGACAAACACCATATGATTTCACTCATATGTAGAATTTAAGAAACAAAACAGATGTACATAGGGGGAAAAAGAGAGAGAGAGAGAGAGAGAGAGGCAAACCATAAAACAGTCTTTTAACTATAGTGAACAAATTGAGGGTTGCTGGAGGGGAGGTGGGCAGGGAGATGGGTTAAATGAATGATGGGTATTAAGGAAGGCATTTGTTGTCATGAGCACTGGGTATTGTCTGTAAATAATGAATCACTCAATTCTACACCTGAAACTAATATTACACTATGTGTTAACTAACTAGAATTGAAATAAAAACTTGAAACAAACAAACAAAAATGTATGGTTTTAAGGGCAGTAAGGCATCCAACTCTTGATTTTGGCTCAGGTCATGATCTCACAGTTGATGAGTTCAAGCCCCAAATTGGGCTCTACACTGACAAAGCACAGCCTGTCTTGGATTCTCTCTCTCTCCCTCTCTGCCCCTCCCCCACTTGCACTCTCTCACACTTTCTCGGTCTCAAAATAAATAAATAAACTGTTTAAAAATGTATGGTTTTTGTTTTGATTACTTTAAAAGATAATATACGATCTACAGCAAAAATTGGGGGAAAGTATATTTGGAAAGACTCAGTGAAGCTGAAAATGGGTAAGTAAAAACCTCCCAAACTAAAATTCTGTAGTGGGTTGAAGAGTGGGGCCCTCAAAAATATTCCAAACCATAACTCCCAGAACTTGTGAATGCGACCTTATTTGGTAAAAGGATCACTGTAGATGTAATTATATTAGAGATAATAAAGTGAAATCATCCTGGATGTAGAGTAGGCCCTAAATCTTTTCCTTATTAAAAATAAATAAATAATAAGGCAGGCTATTTGAGACACAAGGGAGAGGGAGATATTAAGGTGGAGGCAGAGATTAGAAAAATGTATCAAAAGAAACCAAAGAAGAACAAAGATTGCCAGCAGCCCCCAGAAGCAAGAAGAGGCAAGGGAAGAGTCTTCCCTAGAAGCTTTAGAGGAATACAGATCTACTGACACGTCAGTTTTGGACTTTTGGACCCCTGAACTGTGAGCAAATATAGTTCTGTTGTTGTTTTAAGCTACTAAGTTTATGATGATTTGTTATAGCAACCCTAGGAAACTAATAAAATGCAAAGAGAAAATGTTGGGGTAGAGGGAGGAACAATGACAACAAAACACCCAACAAGATTTTAAAACACACAACATATGCATAATTGGAATACCAGAAAGAGACAAAAAAGAGAATAGAACAGAACACATTTGAAATAATAAGGCAAACACCAAATAATAGATTCAGGATGCTCAAAAAACACCAAACAGAATAAATACCAAAAATCTACACCTTGGCATATCTATTCAAACTGCAGAAAAACTGAGTGAAAATCTTGAAATAAGCCAGGGTGGTGAGACTCTTTTCAATAGAGAAATAAGGATAAGAATTATAGCTGACATCATATCTGAAACAAAGCAAGCAAGAAGAGAGTGCAATGAAATATTTAAATTATTGAAAGCAAAACAAAACTAAGCTAGAGTTCTATATCCAGTGAAATTATTCTTTAAAAGTGTAGAAGAGTCATAGCTAATCCAATAAAATATAAAAGGAAATAAAAGGTATACAGATTAGGACGAATAAATAAAAAATGTCTTTGTTGATAGAAGGCATGATCATCTGTGTAGGAAAATCTGAATTAATAACAACAACAAAAACCCTGGAACTAACAGGCAATAACAGAAAGGTTGCAGGACACAAGGTTAATATACAAAAGTCAATTGCTTTCCTATATATCATCAATGAACAAATGGAATTAGAAATTAAAAACATTTGTAATGTTAATATAAATTATATATTTCATATTAGTAATATAATTATATCATATTAGTATCACAAAATATTTAGCTATAAATCTAAAAAAAATGTACAAGATCTATATGAGAAAAACTACAGAACTCTGATGAACAAAATCAAAGAACTAAATAAATGAAGAGATAGTCCATGTTCATGGATATGAAGACTCATCAAGATGTCAGTTCATCCCAATTTTATCTATAGATTTGATCCAATCCCAATCAAAATCCCAGCCAATTATTTTATGGATATCAGCCAACTGATTTTAATGTTTATATGAAGAAGATGATGCAGAATAGTCAAGTTTGAAGAAGAACAAAGTGAGAGGACTGATGCTATCTGACTTACTCTAAAGCTATAGTAATCAAAACAGGGTGGTATTGATGAAGAATAGACAAATACATCAATAGAACTAAATAAAGAGTACAGAAATAGACACTGATAAATACAATAAACTGATCTTTGATAAAAGAGCAAAGGCAATATAATGGAGCAAAAATAGTCTTTTCAAGAAATGGTATTGAAAGAACTGGAAAATTACATGAAAAAAAAAAAGAATCTAGACAAGGACTTTACACTTTTCATAAAAATTAACTCAAAATGTATCATAGACGTAAATGTGAAATACAAAACTATAAAATCAGAAGATAACATAGAAGAAAATCCAGATGACCATGGGTATGGTGATGCCTATTTAGATACAACACCAAAGGCATGATTCATGAAAGAAATTATTGACAGCTGGACTTCATTAAAATTAAAAACTTCTGTAGGGGACCTGAGTGGCTCAGTTGGTTAAGCTTCTGACTCTTGATTTTAGCTCAGGTCATGACCTCGTGGTTCATGGGATCGGGCCCTGCAATGGACTTTCACTGGCAGTGCGGCACCTGCTTGCGATTCGGGATTCTCTCTCACCCTCTCTCTTCACCCCTCCCTTGCTTGCACGCACGTGCACTCTTTCTCTCAAAATAAATACATAAAAACTTCTTTTCAAAGTTAAAAAAAAATTAAAAACTTCTGTCAAAGACAATGTCAAGAGAATGAGAAGATAAGTCACAGATTGGGAGAAAATATTTGTGAAAAATGTATTTGATAAAGAACTATTATGTAAAAATATACAAAGAACTCTTAACCTCTCCTCTTAACTATTAACCTCTCCTCTTAACTCTCCTCTTAACTCCTCCTTAATCTATTAGAGTGGTCAAAATCCAGGACACTGACAATACCAAATAGTGGTGAGGATGTGGAACAACAGGCCCTCTCGTTTACTGCTGTAGGAATACAAAATAGTATAACACTTTGTGAGACAGTTTGGTGATTTCATACAATACTAAATATACTCTTGCCAGATGATCCAGCAATCATGCTCCTTGGTATTTGTCCAAAGCAGTTGAAAACAAATACCCACACAAAAATCTTCATGCTTGTTTATAGCAGCTGTGTTCATAGTTGCCAGAACTTGGAAGCACCTAAGATGTCCTTCAGTAGGTGGACAGATAAATAAACTGGTACATCCAGACAATGGAGTATTATTCAGTGCTAAAAACTAAGGAAATTTCAAGCTATGAAAAAAAGATATAAAGGAACCTTAAATGCATGTTACTAAGAGAAAGAAGCTAATCTGAATTAGCTACATACTGTATGATTCCAATTAGCTATATACTGTATGATTTCGAGTATATGATACTCCGTAAAAGGCAAATCTGTGAAGATAAAAGATCAGTGGTTCCAGGGATTGGAAAGGAAGAGGCAAGGGATGAATAGGCAGAGCACAGAGTATTTTTAGGGCAGTGAATATACTATGTATAATACTTTAATGATGGACACATGTCATTGTACATTTGTCCAAACCCACAGACTCTATGACACCAAGGGTGAACCCTAAAGTAAACTATGGACTTTGAGTGATAATAGTGTATAAATGTAGGTTCCTCAGCTTTACAAAATGTACCGCTCTGATGGTAGATGTTGATAATGAGGGATGTTACACACGCATGGTGGGTAGGATATATATATATGAAATCTTTGTACCTTCCTCTCAATTTTGCTGTGAACCTAAAGCTGACCTAAAAAAAAATCCTTTTAAAAAACCTTTCTCAGACAAACAAGAACAGAAAAATTTACCACCAGCAGATACGCTCCCAGAAGTTTTTCAAGGAGAAGGAAAATAACATAGGTCAGAAACTCAGATCTACATAAAGAAAGGAATGGAATCAATGAAAATAAAAGAATCTTTTGTTCTTATTCTTAATCTGTATGTGACAGAATTTCAAGTTAATTAGCATAAGAATAATAACAAAGTATATAATTCCGAGCCAGTAAAGAGAAAAAAGAAGTGGAATGAAAAATAATGAAAACATAGTAAGTTTAAAATGATAAAAAGTAATAAAGGACAAAATGGAAACAGAAAAATAAGGCAAAGTAGAAAATTTTAAATAAATTATTGGGAACAAGTTCATATAAATTCTCACAATAAATATAGATAGAACAAACTTTCTGGTTAAAAGAAAGGTATTTTCAGGTTGCATTATACATATAAATTTAGCATTATTTACAATTTAAGGACAAAGAAGTGTTGAAAGTTAAAAGAGTAAATAAAAGATATGAAGAAAATGCTACCTAAAATAAAGTGGTGTATCTATTTACACCGAACTATAAGATTTGAGGGCACTCCAAACCATCAAATGTAAGATTTCTGAAACCAACTGTGAGTTTGGGGGCACTCAAATCTACACTTAGTTTCCATAATTTGCTAGAACTCACAGAATTTACCAAGAGCTATTATAGTCATATGTATGGTTTACTAAAGGGAAAGGATACACTAAAATCAGTGAAGAGAAGAAACACACAGGGCAGAATCTGGGCAAGTTCCAAATGCAAAGCTCTGATTGTCATTGGGACACAGTACTCTACAGTACTGATGTACGACAATATAAACGGTATTGCCAACCCAAAATTTCATCGCATCTTTGGTGTCCAGAGTTTTTACTGCAGCTTCATTACCTAGGCATGCGTACTTGACTGATTTCCCAAGTGCTTAAAATGACTCTCCAGGCTTTCCTCAAAATATTTATAGACCGGAAAAAATAAAATCTCCAAAGTTAGAAAAGAAAATAATCTCAGAGCTGAAGTTAATGTAAAAAAAAATAAAAATAAAAACCTAATAGTAGGCTTAATCAAAGAAGAGTTGTTTTTTTAAAGAGTTGATTCTTTTTTAAAAAAATGCAATTTAGGGGCGCCTGGGTGGCTCAGTCGGTTGAGCGACCGACTTCGGCTCAGGTCATGATTTCATGGTTCGTGGGTTCAAGCCCTGTGTAGGGCTCTGTGCTGACAGCTTGGAGCCTGGAGCCTGCTTCAGATTCTGTGTCTTTCTCTCTCTGCCCCTCCCCTGTTCACACGCTGTCAATTTCTCTCTCAAAAAATAAACATCAAAAAAAATTTTTAATGCAATTTATACAAAACTTCAGTGTGATTAATTAAAAAGACAACAGATGAACAAATGTCAAAATCATAAACAAATAAACAAACATTAAACTTTTAAAAAGAATAGACAAGTACTATTGATAAATCTATAGCAATAAATTAAAAAACAAACAGAACTGATATATATTTTTTTTTAACGTTTATTTATTTTGGAGACAGAGAGTGAATGGGGGAGGGTCAGAGAGAGAGGGAGACACAGAATCGGAAGCAGGCTCCAGGCTCTGAGCTGTCAGCACAGAGCCCGACGCGGGGCTCGAACTCACGGACCGAGAGATCATGACCTGAGCTGAAGTCGGACGCTTAACCGACCAAGCCACCCAGGCGCCCCAGAACTGATATTTTTAAAGAAATTCTGAGTAGCTCTGTAACTATAAAAGTAAATCCACAATTATAATTGTCCGATAGACCAAACATCACTCCCAGGTAGTTTTACAAGTGAGTATTACCAAATTTTCAAAGAACAGATTCTCTAATCTAACTTCTTACAGAAAGTAAATTAAGAAAGAACCCTCTCCATTCCATTCTATAAAGCTAATATAGCTCTGATAACAAAATTAGCTATCTAAATTAAAAAATGTTAAAACTACAAATACACGTCACTCATGCATGAATATCATGAACATAGTATTTTCAAAAACAATGTGTGTAAAGAAGCAATATATTGCAATTAAGTTATATCTATCTTGGAAATGCAAGTAAGATTTAATATTTCCTAATATTTAATAATATCTATGAATGTTGATCACAGAGCGTAAGCAGGGGAGGGGCAGAGAGAGAGGGAAGGGGCAGAGAGAGAGGGAGACACAGAATCAGAAGCAGGCTCCACTCTGACCTGTCAGCACAGAGCCCTACGTGGGGTTCTAACCCACCAACCGTGAGATCATGACCTGAGCCAAAGTCGGACGCTTAACTGACTGAGCCACCCAGGCACCCCATAAATGGAAATAAATGAATAAAAAAAATGCAGTTTTGTATGAGAAAAAACAGAAGGTAAACAAAAATGTTTCCATATTTTTGTCAAAATAATTAACACTGTTGATTCATATAGTATACAAAAATTAGTTTAACCTTTCCAAAGAACAACTTCGTATTGACTTTAAATTGTTCAAACACTCCTTAACACATTAATTTTACCTATGAAAAATACAGGCTTTGGAATGGGTCAGTCCTTGGTTCAAATTCTGACTTCTACTCTTACTAGCTTTTTGACTCTGAGTATATAAAATAGGAAATTAATACCCACCTCACAGGTATTTTGGGAGAGATAAATGAGCTAATGTTTACAAAGGGCTTAGCTCAGGCTCAGACTTGTAGAAGGTGCTCAATAAATAGTCATTATCAATTTTAAATTAAGAGTTCATCTTAAGGTAACTATGAGGGGGGCGCCTGGGTGGCTCAGTCGGTTAAGCGTCCAACTTTGGCTCAGGTCATGATCTCGCAGTCCGTGAGTTCGAGCCCCGCGTCGGGCTCTGTGCTGACAGCTCAGAGCCTGGAGCCTGTTTCCGATTCTGTGTCTCCCTCTCTCTCTGACCCTCCCCCGTTCATGCTCTGTCTCTCTCTGTCTCAAAAATAAATAAATGTTAAAAAAAAAGATAACTATGAGGGATGTGCTTTAAAATACATTTTAATAGTCAACAGAGAATCAATTTATAATAACTGCCAAATAATCGAGATATAACAGGTAACAAATAGCTTAGATAAGCTTTTTTGTAGTCATCAAAATAAGGAATATCTGCTGTCACTGGAAAATATTATTGTTGGGTCAATTAGAAAAACACACTTGTAATTATAAGTCCAAATTTTAGTATATTTTATAAGTGTGTGGGTACATACATATAAACTCAGTTGAAAACCTGAGGTGGTGAGGTGTGTAGGGATTTTGTTAGCATTTGTATTGATTCTGGGATATGAGATTTCTTATTCATACACTGGGTTTTTTCCCCAAAAATTAACAAAGATGAAATACTTCTTTTATAAATGAAGAAACATAATACCTATGCAGTAATTATACCTAAAAATAATACTTTTCAAAGTATTAAAGTATTTTCTTGCCTGTCATTACATTTCTTTGTATCTTTTGGCATAAATATTTTAACTGGTTGTGATTCATCACTTATTTTTCTTTCATAGTATCACCTTACAGGGATAAACTTTCTGCTTGTTTCTGCGATACCAGATACAGACAGGGAGTCATTAAGCAAGTAACTTTGAAAAGATACCGTATCCTGGATTTAACATTTACTCCCATGACAGAATTATTCATGAGATTTAGCAGAGGAGGATCAATTCAGGTGAATTGATATTACTGAGAGAAAAGCTACAATAAGTTTTCAGCCATTTCTCTGTTATTCTGATATACAAATTATTTAAACATTGCCTCATTCACATTTTAAGATCCAATAGTAAAAAGTTCAAAATAAAATGTTGGATACAGCAATATATCTCAAAGTATATTCCTGCAGGCCAAAGTTTTAAAGAAAAATGTCTGCCTTTTAGTTCACTGAATTTATTAGAACACCTTTGTTTTTACTTTATGACTTGTATTTGGCTGAGAATATAATGGTGAGTGTGAGTGGAGAGTTTCTGCCCATTGGGATTTTTTTTTTTTTTAGTTCGGAAACCAACCCAATAGGACATTCAATGTAGCTCGGAAAATGATAATATCCTTCCCTCATAAGATCTAATAGTATTCACTTCATGTATTAAAGACTCTCAAAGTTTCGAGGGCATAAGAACCAGAGCTTGAATAATGTGGAGATGCCCAGCCCTCTCTCCAGAGACTTGGATACAGTAGATATGAAAAAAAGAACTATGAGTCTGCAGATTTAACAAGAATTTACATATTTCTGACACAGATAATCTGCATTCCACACTTTGGAAAACATTAGCATCTGATGTAACCAGTACTTCTGAATTTTGCAAAAGCAGGAAGAGAATAGACGTGATTTCAAATTCCTGAAAGCTCTTTCTGGTTTCCTGGGATGATTAAACAATAGTTGTCGGATTTAGATATGAATAGAACATTACATAATTTAACGTATAATTTAAATTATACCTGAGTGGTTAGTGCAACCACCTTGCTGGTGATTATACCACAGAGACGAGTATGCCTCTGATACAGACTGAATGGCTGTGCACCCCCCCAACCCCCGAAGTCATATGGTAAAACTAATGCCCAGTGTGATAGTATTTGGAAGTGGGACTTTGGGGAGGTGATTAGGTCAAGAGGGTGAAGCCTTCATGAATATAATTTATACTCTCATAAAAGCTCTCAGACCCGAGAGCCACCTTGCCTCTTCCGTCACGTGAAGGCACAAAAAGTTGGCTGCCTCTGAACCAACAAGTGGGCTCTCACCAAACCCTGAATTTGCTGTGGCCCTGATCTCGGACCTCTTAGCCTTCAGAACCACGAGAAAGTGTTCATTGTTTACAAGCCACCCAGTCTATAGTATTTTGCTATAGCAACTGGAACAGACTAAGGCAGCATCTGACTCCCCTTTTGAATGGGGCAGAAACCCACAGTGTCTGAGGTCAGAGTTGATTGGTACTACCAATGAAACACTGAAAAATCCAGCTGTGTTTTGGGTTCATCACACAACTTGAACCATTTTTCAAACCTTTTGGAGTCCGTAAAACTAAAAACTCATTTTGTCGAGCACTTTCACCCCTAATTTTTAAACCCATGTGTATTTTAAGAGAAATTTAATCCATATGTTTCTGATTCATTTATACTTAAATCATCAAAATGTTGTTTTGTAAGAGCTATTTGATGTCCAAGGTTTTCTGAGCTTTGTAAACCTCTTGTCTTAGAAACAGAATGCTGTGTTGTGCCAGAGGTTTGGGTCCTGGTTGAAATGCCAAAACCAGGAGGTTTCAGTGGGTTCCACATTTACCACAGAAAGCTTCCTCTTTCGATCAGCACAAAACAAGACCAAACCCCAGAGGCTGGTTGACACTATTCTCACTTTATCATCATACTCTTTTTCTCTTCATGTTGTAGGAATGTACTGAGGGGTCTGAAGTTTTGTTTGGTGTTTATGAAGCTTCTCCAGGAGGATGATTATACAAGGTTTCTGTAACCTTGGGGATTGCTCAAAGCTGTTTAATTACAATGCAAAGCCAAAAACACAGACTTTTGAAATTTAAAACATACATTCGGACAGAAAAACAAGTAGTTTACATTTCAAGAGGGACTCAATTCTTTTCAAAAGGTGTCCATCTATCTTTCCATTTTTTTTTACCTTTCCATTTTTAACTTCTTAACAGAAATATATTTAGACAAGGAAAGTTGTTAACTGATACCTCTCTATAATTTTTATTTACAAAAAATATGATCACTAATTTCATGATATTAAACATATGAATTCAATAAAAGTACATTTTCAAAATTATTTCCGCTCAATGATTAGAATACTTTAGCAGGTTTTGAGGAAATAACATAACGCTTTAAAATCGTTTAATAATCAGTTTTAGGACCTTGTAAAACACATTGCACTATGTGTTACATGAGCGATAAAACACAAATACATCTTAAAATAATTAACGATACAATTTTCTTTGAGTCATTTACTAATTGTTTTTTTTAAGCACTTATAAAATACACCATAAAGTATTACCCGGATTTTAAACTATTGGTGTACAGAACATCCTGCTTCTTGTTTTTGAGACACTTCACAAGGAAAATCCAAGGTCACTTAGCTTGCGGTTTGGAGTCCTACAGGTTTTTCAATTTTTCTTCTCCCTTTGGCTGAACTTTTTGATAAAAATGAGACACTGGAGATTGTGAAACATGAATGGGTTTCGTCCTTGAGTTTTGCATTTTAGTTACCCTTAAACCTTGACTTTCCAAAAGCTTGATGGATACTGTTAAGACTTCAACCAATTTTAAGTGTTCAGTTTTATGATTTTTCTTTAATTGCTTATGTAACCTGCAGCCTTCTCCTATTCATTAAAATGGTTTTGCAAATAACTTAAGGCCTGTTGCTTTGACAAATAAAAACCAGGCTTATTATTCTGCCTATAATTGAACAATAATTACAATGTTGATTATCTTTTGTTGGGCTTGCTTAATAACGCCCTAAGTAGTTTAGTGGGATTTATAGCTTCCAGGATTTGAACAAGAGGTCATAGAGGTCTTTACTTTTTGCCAGCTGACCTTTTGTTTGAGTTTAAATTAACTCAATTGGTGCTGCTTTTTATATCTGCTCTCAAAAGTCAGGCCTGTACATTATATAGACCTCTACAGGTGTCTAATAAAGTTATTTTTATTTTTTATTAAAATTATATTTAAATATCTAGGTGATTTAAAAATAAGATGAACTGATGTTTATCACTGCAAACACAGTCATGTAAATGACAGAACAGTTATATCTGCCACATACTTCAATGAATATTTAACTGTTCTCTGCAAACTCATAAATATTGGTTGTTAAAATAGGCATTTTTTTTCTTTTTTAAATAACTTTTGTTTTTAAGTTTCTTTATTTTGAGAGAGAGAGAGAGAGAGTACAAGTGGGGAAGAGGGAGAGAGAGGGAGAAAGAGAATCCTAAGCAGGCTCCATACTGTCAGCACAGAGCCTGATGAGGGGCTTGAACCCACAGACGGCAAGTTCATGACCTGAGGCGAAATCGAGTCTGACACTTAACCCACTGAGCTGCCCTGGTGCCCCAAAGCCTTTTTTTTTTTCCTATTCACCTTTCTATACTCTTAAATAAGGCTGTAACTATGTTTGTTCTTTTCTTAAACAAAAACAAGTTCATAATAATTACATCTGATAATTATGAGCAAAGTCTAAATATTTGAAAAAAATCCTTGTCTTTCTCATGTATTTTTATCTGCTTAGCCTGTGGAACAGGAAGAAAGGACTTTTATAATTAGTTTTAGGATTCATCCACCAGTGTGCTTAGTATCTGCCACGTACCTGGTTTTACAGAGATAAAGGAAATTGGTCCCTGATGTCCATAAGTTCAGGGTCAAGACAAGAATATTGTTTTCTCCTTTCAGTATTATATATTTCCTTAGACACAAATCCAAGTGTTTTCTGTCATATTACATAGCTTAGGCCTCCTAGGACAGGGGTTATAAATAATCTTGACTCTTTGTTGAGGAGAAAGCAGTGTTTTACCGTGCTATTATCTGTGGCTTTTCCCTGACTGAACAGCACCATCTCCCAGTGAGGGTCAATGCCTTTTTGGATGCTTAGGTCTCATGTGGCTGTTGGAAAATCAGCTCCTACCTTAGTTACCATCATCAGCAACCACCTGCAGAGATGGGCATATCACTGGATTTACTGCAATGAACGTACAATAGTCTGATCCCAAGGGTATGATACTTGCTCAGACAGCTTCAAATGCAAATGTTTCTAACAGTGTGAGATGAAAAAGAAGTACGGTTTAAAGGGTTCTGGACTTGGAATCAAATGTTTTAGCATCAGCTTTCCTAATTGTAGGTACAGGCAAATTTTCGATCCCTAAACCTGTGACCTTATCTGCAAAATGGGGACCATACTTATCTCGCAAGTTTTTGTCTGTGTTTGGCCAGGAATAAGTGAGATTCATATAGGTGAAAGTTCAAGGCACCGTGTCTAGCATGAAGAAAGCAAGCATTAAACATCAATTGGATCAAAGCGGAAGGAAAGTATCTACCATTCCTTTAAGCAACAAGTGTCGTGCACTCAGCTGTTTCCTGGAAAATGAAAAATGAGCAACATGGCATTTCTGCTTTTGAAGAGTTCGTTTATATTTACTTGAGCCTAGGAACTAGACAGCTTCTGTATTGTTTGCTCATCTGTCACAAGCTTCATCTACCATAGCTTCCTCCATCCAGCTGGTCAGATCAACAGACAGGACTATTGCTGTCAATCGGGATAAAGAATTAGTTGCTGACAATCCCTTTGCATTTGTTCTCTGTCCAAGAGATTAGGCTCCAGAACTCTTATACATGTTGTTGAAAATAAAGTGTTCTAATTTCCTAAGAATAAAAACAATATTATTTTTTCTTAATATTTGAGAGAAAGAGAGAGAGAGAGAGAGAGAGAGAGAGAGAGAGACCATGAGCAGGGGAGAGGGCCGAGAAACAGAGACAGAATCTGAGGCAGGCTCAGGCTCTCAGCGCAGAGCCAGATGTGGGGCTAAGACCCACGAGCACTGAGATCATGACCTGAGTCAAAGTCGGATGCTTAACCGACTGAGCCACCCAAGCGCCCCCAAATACTATTTCTCTATAGAAAAACAGTACTAGTTCTACTATTTATTTTCTGGGTAGGATTCACTTGGACAAATCTCTTCCTGTGTCTATATTTCTCATTTGATAAAGAATAGATTAGACGAATAGTTGCTAACATCCCTTCTAATTTCAACATTCTCTTTTTTATGATGCAGGCTACTGTTTTGAAAAATGAATCCTTCCCAGATAGGTGATTGGAGAAGACAAAGCAGGGGTACTTGGGTGGCTCAGTCGATTAAGTGTCCGACTCTTGATTTTGGCTCAGATCATGATCTCACAGTTTGTGGGTTCAAGCCCTGTGTCAGGCTCCACGCTGACAGTGTGGGACCTGCTTCGATTCTCTCTCTCGTCCTCTCTCTCTGCCCCTCCCTTTGTGATCTCTCTCACTCTCTCAAAATAAACAAACTTGAAATTTTTTTAAGTTGAGAGTAGCTACAGTGTTACTGCCAGTGCTCTAAATAATAAGCCTCTTTAGTATTCACAGTTATCTGTTAACTGAGAATGGAAAGTCACAACACATATTTAAATTCTTTTCATACTGTTTTTTGCTGAGTTGTGGGTGATTACAGTGGTTTGGGGTACTTTCATCATTTGGGTTGCACATTTCATATCCATGTTAATGCCTATTGTGAGTGCCTTTAATATTAAAATGCATACCAGCTCTGCAACTTATAATACATGTGACTAGGATAAAATATTTAACATTTAGAACCTCAAAATTTTTTTGCTTCTATAAAATAGAGCCAATAATACCAAACTAACAACACTTTTAAGTCCTTATCACAGTGTCTAACATGAACCCAATAAAGTTTTTACATTTTTTTTTAATTTTCTTTTTCTTTTTCTTTTTCTTTTTTTTTCAATATATGAAATTTATTGTCAAATTGGTTTCCATACAACACCCAGTGCTCATCCCAAAAGGTGCCCTCCTCAACACCCATCACCCACCCTCCCCTCCCTCCCACCCTCCATCAACCCTCAGTTTGTTCTCAGTTTTTAAGAGTCTCTTATGCTTTGGCTCTCTCCCACTCTAACCTCTTTTTTTTTTTTTTTCCTTCCCCTCTCCCATGGGTTTCTGTTAAGTTTCTCAGGATCCACATAAGAGTGAAACCATATGGTATCTGTCTTTCTCTGTATGGCTTATTTCACTTAGCATCACACTCTCCAGTTCCATCCACGTTGCTATAAAGGGCCATATTTCGTTATTTCTCATTGCCATGTAGTACTCCATTGTGTATATAAACCACAATTTCTTTATCCATTCATCAGTTGATGGACATTTAGGCTCTTTCCATAATTTGGCTATTGTTGAGAGTGCTGCTATAAACATTGGGGTACAAGTGCCCCTATGCATCAGCACTCCTGTATCCCTTGGGTAAATTCCTAGCAGTGCTATTGCTGGGTCATAGGGTAGGTCTATTTTTAATTTTCTGAGGAACCTCCACACTGTTTTCCAGAGTTGCTGCACCAGTTTGCCTTCCCACCAACAGTGCAAGAGGGTTCCCATTTCTCCACATCCTCTCCAGGATCTATAGTCTCCTGATTTGTTCATTTCGGCCACTCTGACTGGCATGAGGTAATATCTGAGTGTGGTTTTGATTTGTATTTCCCTGATAAGGAGCGACGTTGAGCATCTTTTCATGTGCCTGTTGGCCATCCGGATGTCTTCTTTAGAGAAGTGTCTATTCATGTTTTCTGCCCATTTCTTCACTGGGTTATTTGTTTTTCGGGTGTGGAGTTTGGTGAGCTCTTTATAGATTTTGGATACTAGCCCTTTGTCCGATATGTCATTTGTAAATATCTTTTCCCATTCCGTTGGTTGCCTTTTAGTTTTGTTGGTTGTTTCCTTTGCTGTGCAGAAGCTTTTTATCTTCATAAGGTCCCAGTAATTCATTTTTGCTTTTAATTCCCTTGCCTTTGGGGATGTGTCGAGTAAGAGATTGCTATGGCTGAGGTCAGAGAGGTCTTTTCCTGCTTTCTCCTCTAGGGTTTTGATGGTTTCCTGTCTCACATTCAGGTCCTTTATCCATTTTGAGTTTATTTTTGTGAATGGTGTGAGAAAGTGGTCTAGTTTCAACCTTCTGCATGTTGCTGTCCAGTTCTCCCAGCACCATTTGTTAAAGAGACTGTCTTTTTTCCATTGGATGTTCTTACCTGCTTTGTCAAAGATTAGTTGGCCATACGTTTGTGGGTCTAGTTCTGGGGTTTCTATTCTATTCCATTGGTCTATGTGTCTGTTTTTGTGCCAATACCATGCTGTCCTGATGATTACAGCTTTGTAGTAGAGGCTAAAGTCTGGGATTGTGATGCCTCCTGCTTTGGTCTTCTTCTTCAAAATTACTTTGGCTATTCAGGGCCTTTTGTGGTTCCATATGAATTTTAGAATTGCTTGTTCTAGTTTCGAGAAGAATGCTGGTGCAATTTTGATTGGGATTGCATTGAATGTGTAGATAGCTTTGGGTAGTATTGACATTTTGACAAGATTTATTCTTCCGATCCATTAGCAGGGAATGTCTTTCCATTTCTTTATATCTTCTTCAATTACCTTCATAAGCTTTCTATAGTTTCCAGCATATAGATCTTTTACATCTTTGGTTAGATTTATTCCTAGGTATTTTATGCTTCTTGGTGCAATTGTGAATGGGATCAGTTTCTTTATTTGTATTTCTGTTGCTTCATTGTTAGTGTATAAGAATGCAACTGATTTCTGTACATTGATTTTGTATCCTGCAACTTTGCTGAATTCATAAGTTTTTACATTTTAATTAAAAAATTGAATACGTGTATCTTGGCATAGAGTTATTGACTTTAAACATATTCATTAAAATATTTGATAAGCCTACCCTATACACACACACCTCATCAGAATAGGCTAAGAAAAAAGTCTACATTCCCTTTTGCTATAAAAGCTCATAATCTATCTCAGGAAAAGAGACATAAGATTCAAGAAAAGCTGGATGATAATAAAGTAGTTGTTATAAGAAACTCCATAAAACAGTATTTGTTAAAGAGCAAATTAGTGGCAAGACAATATTTATAAATGGATTCAGAGACAGGAGACATCATGGTTAGAAAAGTCTGTGTGGAGCAGCTGATGAGCCAGGTTAATGCGAATTGCTCAAACTGATGCAAAACGTGAATCACCGCATAAGCCAGAGGAAAAGTTTTCAGAAAAACATACAATAACACCCTAGATGTATATGTGCATGCATGCACACACATGAACACACACACACACACACACACACACACACACACACACACACAAGAAGCTTTTTTAGGATAAGTTATATAAATCACCAAACACAGTGCCTGACCTGTCATCAAACAGATAATAATTGTTACTTCCTATTGCAGAAGCCATGAATTTGTAGCTCATCAGACAAATTAAATCCACATACACATTTTCTTTAGCCACAGCTTTTTCTCCCCATAACCCATAAGCCAGCTTTTAAATAGTGGAGGATTTCATAATTAAAAAAAAAAATCTGAGTCTCTGGTCTCTCTTGAAAAGTCCTAAAGACTTGTTATAACTGAGCCTGCATTTCCTTAACACCAACCTACTGGGACTGAATTGTTGCAGCTGCTTCCTTTAAACTTGACCCCAATCACTAAGGTCTCCAACAACAGTCAGTGCTCACAGATGTACTTAAACCCAGGGCATACACCGGCTACTGCCTTGTTGAGTTTGGCATTTGCAACCCCCCCCCAAACCCTGGAAGAAAGCTCCGTTTGCTCCAGTCTCCTGGGGAACCCATCAAGAAAGCACCTGGGTCAGGCTGGGAGGTGAGTGATCAGGGAAGCTTTGGAAGGAAAAAAATACCAAAAGGCATCTTCCCTTGTCTCCTCCTGGCTAATACCTTCCAGAGTAGACTGATGAGACGACTTAAGGCTTTTCTCACCACTTAAAGTTCTGAAGGGCTAAATACGAGGCCCAGTGAAAAGATTCGCTGGTTCTAATCTATTTTGGGGGGGAGGGAGGTTACCTTTCTATTGCCATTTGGTCCCCTCACAAAAAAAGCAGTTAGGAATTGAGTTCAGAAGTCCTGGTGAGGAAAAAAATGAGTGGATATTTAGAGGGAATGTACTTAGGCATCTCTTCCAAATCTAATTGGAGTAATAAGCAGCTTAACAAGCTGCAAAGCAGGGACCAAGACAGCCATTCCAATTCCCTCTCTGCTATAGGGTATGCCTTAGGTGCACTGAAGGGATTCTATAGCCTAAATAATACTGGGCAACCCTATTTTCCTTGAAAAGCTAAGTCAATATATGTATATATTTGTCCCAAATGTCAAGATTCACTTTAGAGTTGGCCATGTAAAAGAACATCCCCAAAATAATAAAAATCATTTCTGTGACTAAAAAGACTAGAAAACTCCATGGGATTTTAAAAATAAGCAACAGCAATCCAGAGCTTCCATGTGGGAGATTCAACGGCGAGAGCAGAATCAGAATGAAGCACGTCTAGCAGCAGAATGAATAATTCAGATCTGGTATTGAGCCCATGCAGTTGTTCATATAAGTATTCTTGGGAGACAGAAGGAAAGCTAGATGCAGCAAATTAGTGAATAAACAAGAGTATAACTGGAACATTAGGCTGTCATAGCCTGCCACGATCAATTTTTATGGAGGAAAGAAACTGTGTTTTTGGTTTCGCCACTCATGTGACACAGTAAAACCCTAACTTAACCAGACAGGTGAATGTAATGGCCCCTGTCTGGTTCAGCCAAGTCTTCAGATATTTTCTCTCTCATTCAAAGATGATACCATACAGTACCTTTAGCATTAAGAATTGTCAGAATATTGTCAGAGGGGGCATTTGCTAGCAAGTTTCTTAACCCTTTTATGCCCCCCAGTTCTGCATTTCTCAAATGAAGAAAATAGTCCCAATTCGTATGGTTGGTTATCATGTACTTAGTGGGAAGTCTAACTCATAGTAAAGGTGCAACATCACAATTATTGTTGTTCACATAGCACTCCACCAAAAAATAATACTTCTAAAATTTTTTAAACTGGAAATTGTGTATTCACATAGTAATTTAAGGTATTATAGAATTTTTTTCCTCTCAAAGAGCAGAGTAAATAGCATTATCCTTATTTTATATGTAAGAAGTCTGAGGTGGGGATATTTGAGTGACCTAACCAAGAAAAGTACAGGGCCATGGCGGAGCACAAACCAAAGCCTGGGGCTCCCCTCACAATTCTGTGGCGCCTAGTCTTTCTCTGTGTAATCAAATAAGGACCAAAAAGAAAGTGTCTCCAAGACACTAACACAGAAAAAATAAAACTCCATGTGGTTACCTATACCACAGTTTTGTTCTAAGAAAGTGAACAGAAAACAGAAAAATTACCTCTGAACTGAAATGCTCATTGATAGATATGCTGCATTTTAATAAAGCATCATTTACTTGCTTACATATAGGATGCTCTGAAGACAATCTTATAAGTAACCAGTTTTAGGCAGTGAACGATTTAACCCTGTTTCACAAAGTCCTCTTTCCAAGCACCATGATGATTGTGGTATCAGTGTACAACTTCCACCTTTGTGACAACTCATGAAGTTACTTTGTTCGGTTTCTTTCTGGAAGGAATGAGAAAAATATTGTGGCCATTTTGGAATTGTATGTGAATTGTGGGTGAATTAAAGTACTTATGCTTCTCCATGGAATATTCCTGCATTAAGATGCCAACTATTAACATGTCATACTCCATTCCTCATTCCCCCAACTGACATTGGGCAAATTCTAAATACAGACAAAGCTAATAACATGGCTCCATTAAACAAATACTATAATTTTGGGATATCCATAACATATGTTACTATAAACATGGTTTCTACCTCCAAATTCTTCTTTTTAGCTATGTAAAAACTCCTAAAAGTTCTTAGAGCTTAGCATATTATCAAACACATTCACAAATATTTCCATGGGCACTTGGATGGCTCAGTTGGTTAAGCATTCAATTCTGGATTTTGGCTCAGGTCATGATCTCTCGGTTCATGGGATCCAGCCCTGTGTCAGGCTCTGCGCTGACAGTGTGGAGCCTGCTTGACATTCTCTCTCTTCCTCTCTCTTTCTGCCCCTCCCCTGCTCATGCTCTCTCTCTCTCTCAAAAACAAATCAAAAAATTCAAATATTTCTATAAGTATTCAAAACCATTGCTTGAGAACAATGCACTGTAAATTAAAATGTACAGGTCACATGGATTTCTCCCCACTTATTATATTCAGACTGTTTTTCCTTAGAAATATGTACTTGGAGCTTTTATTACATGCAATAGCAATATCAGAGAGTACCTGCCATTGTTCTACAGCTATTGATTCCTGACTGTTTAAATTAGAATGCATTACCTCAAAGTAAGTATTAGTTTATTTTCTCTTTTAATAAATTAAATACCCATGATATTGGTGACTGCATTACCAAGAGGAAATCCAAACTTTAGTTCTTGAAAAAAATTTTTAATGTTTATTTGAGAGGGAGAGAGAGAAGGAAAGCATTGAAGGAACAGAGAGGAGAGAGAGAGAGAGAAAGAGAGGGAGAGAGGGAGAGAGAGAGAGAGAGAGAGAGAGAGAGAGAATGCCAAGTAGGCTCCACACTGTTGGTGCAGAGCCTGACATAGGGCTCAAACTCATGAACCATGAGATCATGACCTAAGCTGATATTAAGAGCCATTTATTTTTATTTTATTTTTTATTTTTTTAAACGTTTATTTATTTTTGAGACAGAGAGAGACAGAGCATGAATGGGGGAGGGTCAGAGAGAGAGAGAGGGAGACACAGAATCTGAAACAGGCTCCAGGCTCTGAGCTGTCAGCACAGAGCCCGACGCGGGGCTTGAACTCACGAACCGCGAGATCATGACCTGAGCCGAAGTCGGACGTTTAACCGACTGAGCCACCCAGGCGCCCCTTAAGAGCCATTTAAATGACTGGGCCACCCAGGTGCCCCTTAAAAAAATTTTTTTGGAATATTTATTTATCTTAAGAGAGAGAGAGAAAACAAGCATGGAAGGAGCAAAGAGAGAAGGAGAGAGAGCCAAACTTCAGTTCTTATATACCACTGTGATTTAATTTTCAGTGGAGACTTGAAAAAAACTGATGTTTTAGAAAATATGTTGAGGTTTGAAATTCTGGTCCTATAGTTTTAGATAGCATATGACTTCAGTTCTACTTAATTTTTCTTTAGTTATAGCTTAAATTATATCATGACATTTCTATTATTTAGATTTTAAAAACAAATATATAAGAAAAAATTTCAGACATTAAAGTAAAATTCAATTTTTATATTTTAATTTGGTAGCAGTTGCTGTTTTTTAAAAAGTGGAGTGCTATACAGTTGTATTTTCTTTGAAATACTTCTAAAATTAGAAAAATATAGTGCGCCTGGGTGGTTCAGTCAGTTAAGATCCAACTTCGGCTCAGGTCATGATCTCATGGTCCATGAGTTTGAGCCCCACATCGGGCTCTGTGCTGCCAGCTCAGAGCCTGGAGCCTGCTTCAGATTCTATGTCTCCCTCTCTCTCTGCTTCTCCCCCACTCATGCTCTATCTCTCTCTGTCTCTCAAAAATAAATAAAAGTTAAAAAAAATTTAAAAAAGAAAAAAAAATTCAGTACACTTGCTCTTTATTCTGCCTTCTGCTCTTATTGGAATGTTTTTATTATCTTCAATGATAATCAACAGCTGTACTTTCTCACAGAACTTATTAGCAGCTGTGAAATGCTACTGTCCTAAATAGCAGCATTTGTTGGTGACTATTGAGATGTGATTACTGTGACAATGAAATTCACAGGATTCAGACAGTCTTCAGTCAACATTTACTTGAACCTAGTACTTGCCAACACTGAACTCACCAACACTAACAAAGATTAATCTAATTGAAGACATAGAACTTAGGTGCTAACTTACTTTTGCTGCATACCAATAGGGACAAATTAATGCCATATAAACTGAGTATTTAGGTCTGAGGATGACCAAATAGAAGAGTGAAATAATCCAAAGGAGACTCCCATTTGGACCAGGAGAAGGGAATGGCGGTGAACCAAGGGCATCTGGAGATTAATTAGCCTTAGGAAAGTAGTACAGAAAGTATCAACAATAAGACTGAAAAATAATAATGAAGCACACACACTCTGATGCATCTGGTACCTCATCTTCTTACATGTTTGCAAACCAAGAGAGAGGATGCATCCCAGTAAGTCATTTCTTGGACAAGAAAATGTCTAAATGGAAATAGAAATACCATACATAATCTCAGATTTGAAGTAGATTGAGCCATAAAATAATAACATCTAAAAATAACTAAAGGTCATGGCTAACATCATAGTCAATAATGAATGACTGAAAGCTTTTCCTCCACGATCAGGATCAAGGCAAAGGTGCTCACTTTTGTCATTTGTATTCAACACAGTACTAGAAGTCCTAGCCAGGGCAATTAGTCAAGAAAAAGAAATACTAGGTCTCCAAATTGAAAAGTAAGAAGTAAAATATTCTCTGTTCTCAGATGAGATGTAGAAAACTCTCAAAATTCCACACACCAAACAAACAAACAAACAAAAAGCTGTTAGAATAAATGAATTCAGCAAAGTTGCAGCATAAAAATCAATACACAAAAATTGTCTGCATTTTTAAAAAAATTTTTTTTTAATGTTTATTTATTTTTGAGACAGAGACAGAGCATGAACAGGGGAGGGTCAGAGAGAGAAGGAGGCACAGAATCTGAAACAGGCTCCAGGCTCCAAACTGTCAGCACAGAGCCCGACGCGGGGCTCGAACTCACGGACTGTGAGATCATGACCTGAGCCGAAGTCGGCCGCTCAACCAACTGAGCCACCCAGGCGCCCCAGAACCTGCATTTTTATATACTAACAATGAACAATACAAAAGTTAAGAAAATAATTCCATTTATAGTAGTATCAAAAAGAATAAAGTATTTAGGAATAAATTTAACCAAATAGGTGAAAGACTTATATACTTCAAACCACAAAGCATGGCTGAAAGAAACTTTAAAAGACACAAATAAATGGAAAAAAATCCCATATTTATGAATTGGAAGGCTTAATACTGTTAAGATGTCTATATCATCCAAAGCAAAATCTATAGATTCAGTGTAATCCCCATAAAAATCCCAGTGACATTTTTTTGCCAAAATAGAAAAACCCCAGCTTAAATTCATATGGACTCTCAAGGGACCCTGAATAACCAGAACAATCTTGAAAAGTAGGAACAAAGTTGGCTGTCTCACATTTCCTGATTTCAAAACTTGCTATAAAGCTACTGTAATCAAAACAGTGCAGAACTGGCATACAGATATGTAGACCAATGGAAGAAAGCTCAGAAATAAACCTTTACATATATGGTCAAATGATTTTGAACAAGGGTACTGAGACCGTTCAATGGCTAAAGGATGATCTTTTCAACCAACAGTGTTGGGAAAACTGGAAATCCATACATGAAGGAAAATAGCTGGATACTTACATTTACCATATACAAAAATTAAGTTAAAAAATGGATCAAAGGCCTGACAGTAAAAATCAAAACTATAAAAAACTCTTAGAATAAAACAAGGAGAAAAGCTTAATAGCATTGGATTTGGCAATGATTTTTGGGATATGACACCAAAATCATTGGCAATAAAAAATAAATTTGACTTCATCAAAAATTAAAAATGTGTGCATTAGGGGTGCCTGGGTGGCTCAGTGGATTAAGCATTTGACTCTTGATTTCAGCTCACGTCACGATCTCAGGGTCATGAGATCAACCCCTGCATATTCTCTCTCTCTCTCTCTCTCTCTCTCTCTCTCTCTCGCTCTCTCTCTCTCTCACTTGTGCACGTAGACTCTCTCACTGCCCTTCCCCTGCTTGCACACATGCATGCTCTCTCTCTCTCTCTCTCTCTCTCAAAAAAAAAAAATTAAAAATTTGTGCATTAAAGAACACTATTAACAAAGTGAAAGGGCAACCCATGGGATGGGCGAACATATCTGCAAATCATATATCTGATAAGGGGTTAATATCCAGAATATAAGAACTCCTACAACGCAACAAAAAAGACTTTTTTAAGTGACCAAAGGACTTGAATACACATTTCTGCATAAAGAGACATACAAATGACCAATAAGCACATGAAAAGATTCTCAATGTCACTAGTCATTAGAGAAATGCAAATCAAAACCACAAGGATATACCACCTCACACCCACTAGGATGGCTATTATAAAGAAAATAATAAATATCAGTGAAGAAGTGAAATTGAAACTTCTGTGGATTGCTGGTGGGAATGAAGAATGGTGCAGCTGCTATGGAAAACAGTATGGCAGTTCCCGAACAAAATTAATAATAGAATTACCACAAGATCCAGCAGTTCCATTTTTTAGTATATATGCAAGAGAACTAGAAACAGGGACTTGAACAGATATGTCTACCCCCATGTTTACAGCAGCATTATTCACATAAGTCAAAAAGTGCAATCAGCCCAAGTGTCTGTCAGCTAATGAATAAACAAAATGTGGCATTATACTGCACTCTAATATTAGTCTTAAAAAGGAAGAAAATTCTGCCACAGGTTACAACATGGATGAACATTAAATACATCATGCCAAGTGAAATAAGCCAGTCACAGAAAAGACAAATACTGTATGAGTCCCCCAAACGAAGTACCTAGGGTAGTCAGAATCCTAAGGACAGAAAGTAGAATGGTGGTGGTCAGGGGCTAGAGGGAAAGGGGATGGGGATTTAGCATTTAATGAGGATAGTGTTTCAGTTTGGGAAGATGAAAGAGCTTCTGAGGATGAATGGTGGTGATGATTACACAACAAAGTGAATGTGCTTAAACCCACCAAACTATACATTTAAAAATGTTTATATTGTATGCTTATGTAATGCACTTTTTATCATAATAAAAAAGACAATAAAATAATCAAAACTAGAAAAGGTAGCATCTATAGGAGAAAAATGAAGGAAATCACCATTGTTTTGTCTTGATAAAAGAAAGCGATTCTTGCCATCAGATAAACAGTTTTTATAAAGGGATTTAATTAGACATTGCAAATGGAGAAGTTAAAAAAAAAAAAAGAAACAAAGGAAACCCTAAAGTAACCCTAAAATCCTAAAGTAACATCAGTGTGTTGGTAAATATAAAAGATTTTCACCTTGACAATGAGTGTTAAATGAAATACATAAAATAATACAACAGGAGAAAATATAACAGAAAGCAGAATATGGATTTAAGTTAGATCAAATGAAGTAATGCATCTAAGCAGAAAACGAATAGGGAAAGGAAGAAGAATCTTAAGGTGAGGGGACTTCCATAGGACTTCTGCTAAGGATATGGGCTTGTCAGGGCATCTGTGTGGCTCAGTCAGTGGAGCTTCTGACTTTGGCTCAGGTCATGATCTCATGGATCATGGGTTTGAGCCCTGCACTGGGCTCTGTGCTAACAGTTCAGAGCCTGAAGCCTGCTTCGGAGTCTCTGTCTCCTTCTCTCTCTGCCCCTCCCCTCCTCGCTCTCTCTTTTAAAAATAAACATAAAAAAAAAAAATTTAAAGAAGTGGGCTTGAACCCATAGCCATCTTGAACCTGTTTGCCTTAATGCTAGTTTTAAGAGTAGGCTTTATTCATGATTTGGATAAACAATATCCTTCATCAGTTCTCCAATATACCCCCAACTAGAAGGACAATATAAACATAATGGAAACATTAATGGCTAGAAATGAAAGGGTGCGGAATCCAGGCTATATCGTGTCCCCAGTTTCCTAATTTGGGGCACGTCATTTAAACTTCCTGGGTTTCAGGTCAGTTTTCTTTCTTTCTTTCTTTCTTTCTTTCTTTCTTTCTTTCTTTTCTTCCTTCCTTCCTTCCTTCCTTTCTTTCTTTTGTAAATTTTAGAGAGAGGAAGCATGAAGGGGGGAGAGGGGCAGAGGGAGAGAGAGAGAGAGAGAGAAAGGGAGAGAGAGAGAGAGAGAGAGAGAGAGAGAGGGAGAGAGGGAGAGAGAGAGAGAGAGAGAGAGAGAGAGAATATCTCAAGCAGGCTCCACGCTCAGCACGGAGCCTGACACAGCACTTGTTCCCACAAATCTGGGATCAGGACCTGACCTGAAATTAAGAGTCAGATACTTAACCACCTGAGCTATCCAGGTGCCCCTCAGTTTTCTTATTCATAAATAAAAATGTTGGATTAAAGAAGACTCCTTCCTGATTCCCCATTTTGTGATTTTATGTGGCTTCAAATCTCTTTGGCAGGGAATGAAAACTATTCACAATAAAAAAAAAAAAGGCTTTCAATGCAAAAATTGGCACAAACAGTACTTTGACTGAAAATAATAGTTATAGTCAATCAGTATAAATGATTCATTTTCCTGCTTTGACATATAGGAAAAAGGGTGAAGGAGTAAGATATTATTCAGTTCCTCAGATGAGATACAATGTTACCCACATAGTGGGGTCAGGGGGAAATAGAATCCAAGGAGGCTGACTACCAGTGTCCCAGGCTCAACTACGTGTGATTCTATCCATCTTCCTTATAGAAGGACAAATAGAAGCATGCACAGGAGGTATCTCTGAAAGCAGTGGCCGTAGAGGCAAGTCTGCTGCTCATGATTTAAAAGCAGTATCGCTATCAAGGGGGTTTGCTGTCAGCAGATTGGCCCATCAAGATACCCCAATTCCACCACCCACTTCTGGATTTGAGCATTCAAACCTGCAAACCAATTCTCCAGGACTCAGGAAGGAAACGATTACCTGACACTTGAGAAAACTAGTTTCCGGAAGATGCGGGACTTGGCTTGGCAGAGGAGAGAATCCAAGCAAGAGAGTGGGATTGGAGGGAGCCAGGAGAAAGAAGGGAATGAATCCTGCAGAAAGGCACAGGGACTCTGAAGAAGTAGCAAGTCTGCTCAAAGGGAAGAATTGAGACATTAACGGCAGCCTCTTCTTGTTTTAGGAATTTTTTTATTTAAGGCTATTGAGCCATTACATATTCTTAAAAACGAATAAAAATGATTTCTCAGGAAGTTAACTAGCACCTCCAACTTGATTTTGAAAAAAAAAAAACTTACTTCAGAGAGATATCTTTAAAATCATTTGTTGATTCAAATTTATTATGCCAATTGTTCTGCTAGATGTTAGAATAACCTGTTCTGCTCTCAAAAAGTTCACATGTCAACAGGTGCATAAACAATTATGAAATTGTTTGGAATATGCAATGGGTATTATGTGAGCATTGAATGGCACCTTAACTCAACCCGAGCTGAGCAGGAAGACTTTATTGAGGAAATTACACCTGTGGTAAGTCTTCAACAAAGAAACATGATTAATCAGGGACAAGAGTAGAAAGGGTGCAAGCTGGAAAACTCTAAGCTACAAGGGAAGCTTGAGCAATGATACAGGTGTGAGAAGCAGCGGTTGTAAACAATGTGGTGTTTCTGGGGCATAGTTATATGTGTATTTGTGTATAGTGGTACAAGACAAAAATATCGTCCCTGTGTTGTGGTAAAGAGCATGAAAATTAAATAAAGATACTGGGACAGAAGACCATGTAAAAGATGACCAATGGTAATGGCAAAGATGGAGAAGAAAGAATACATTTGAGAAATATTTGGGTGGGAAAATCCCTGGGACTTGGTAACCGAAGACAAAGAGGGGAGAAGGATTCAAGGAGGTCTCTTGAGTGTCCCACTTTGGTGACTGAGTATGAGTACATGGCAGTGCAATTAACTAAGAGTTTGAAAAAGAACAAACAAGTTGGGAGAAAAACTACCATCAGGCCATGTCTTCAACACGAATGTACACTTGTTTGCCCCACCAATTGCCCATCAGACACCCAGAAGGCGTATTTGCTGAGGGGGCATGAAAGACCTAGGCAAGAAGAGAGTTCCCTGGGCTCTCGATTTACAAAATGCCTCTGAAAAAACTACATTCACCTTCCCTCCCCCCACGAGGAGCAAATGTCTACTCTGAGACCCGTGCCAGAAATAAAATGAATGATAAAGCAGATATAGTGAATACCTGAAAAACAATGAAAAAAAGAAATGAAAATGAAGTCATGAGCATTACGAGAAATATGTGGAAGACAAGAACTCTCAAAACAATCCTGCAGAATCTTGCCCAATCTTTCACTTCCTCAGGCAATTCCTGCAGTGACTGGAATGTGTGTCAGGAAGAACTGCAGGCAGCACCGTGCTCTCATCTCTTACAGTCTCCTGGCAAACAAGGCATTACTCCCATCTTTACGTGTAGCCACCTCCAGGGGGCAGAATATCGCCCATTCCATCTCCCCTCCTTCCTCCACAGACACCAGGGTTTTCAAATGGCGACATAACCGTAGACACCAGATGCTTACACTCCCAATGGAACTGAAGACTCTGGAGACAACACTGCAGTGGCAGTTGGCACTTTTCTGATTGGTGAAGTCTAAACCTCTCCCAGTTTACACGGGGCTCCAGGAATGTGAGGCACTCCACCCTCTTTTGTATTTTTGTGAGTGTAGGGAGCCAATTCTTTGATCACAGGTCATTCAAAGAAGGGAAGAGATAGATGGGCCCTTCTTCCCTAAACTATCTCTTTTTGTAAAGCCAACATGTTTACAGGGCTGCTGTGGCCAACTGGGCAAAGAGCAGGACAGGGATGTATATGGGAAGTAATTGTTAGCAGTTGCAGTAATCCACTAAAACAAGAACAATACCTCTTTAAGGTCTAAAATCTGCTATGATAATGGAATTTCAGGAACCAACAGAGCACTGAATAATTTTGCTCTGCCTATGCCTCACTAGTTTCTCATTTGAAGAAATTGATTCAGAAGCCCCTTGGGTGGCTCAGTCGGTTAAGCATCCAACTCTTGATTTTGGCTCAGGGTCATGACCTCATGGTTGCAAGATAGAGCCCCTTGTCAGGCTCTGCGATGGGTGTGGGGCCTGCTTAAGATTCTCTCTCTCTTTCTCTCTCTCTCTCTCTCTCTCTCTCTCTCTCACTCTCCCTCTGCTCCTCTGCCCCCCACAGGGGTACCCCCTCTCAAAAAAACAAAATTTAAAAATAAAAAATAAAAACAAAAAGATTGGTTCAACTTTCTCATTTCCCATCAGTACTGCTTGTCATCATAATGTAAGTATTGTGTCCATTGTTTATCAATGCAACCCAGTTTGGATGCTATTTAAGCCCTACACTCCTTAATAGGTAGTAATTCTTTCAGGACTCTATAGTACTACTTAGCACATTCAGCAAACCAGGAACCAAATGAATTGACACAAATCATGACTTCAGATGCAAATGAGAATATGGACCACCAGCTCAGCAATACGAACATCTCTGATCAATATATACTAAAGGTTTTCATTCACACTATTAGAAATGTCAAAAGTGATTTCATACATCGTTGTATGAAAATCAATACATAAAACGTTCTTGGAAGTTGTCTTTAAAGAGTAGCTCTCAACCGCTGCCAATAATCCCTCTTCCATCATATTTATGCATTTTAACAACAAGCACAGAGGATCGCGTTGGCATGAATATCTTCATTCTACCTCTGTCTTTTTCTTATTTATAGCCTGGACCTGAATCTCATAAAAAAGATGAGGCTCTTTACCTCATGCCAATTGCTTCCCTTGGAAAGGACAGTAGAGGTCTCTGGTGCTTCTGTGGCTCCAGGTAAAGGAGCACTGAGGTTGGAGAAGGGTGAGATCTTTAGAGTGGCCAAACAAGAGGAAGGCAAGTAATGAGACAACTGAAAGAAGGGCTCACAACCACAACCTGAGGGTGAGGACCAGTGCGGGACATACAGAAATCACACACCACCTATCACAAGCCTAGTAAGCACTAAACCAAAGCAGAAACCAGAAATGTAACCCTAACCTGCAGCCAGTTACAAAAGAGGATTTCTGTCTCTCTCTCTTCCCTTTCTGCACCTCCCTCAACAAAATATCGAGGCCTTAAATAGAGAAAAAAGAAATACCTCTGAGCCAGGCCATGGCACCTCTTCTGAGACCCCTTAGCCACAATCTCCATCAGTGATGGGGAGGATCTAGTCTAACTTTGATGACCAAAAGTGACCAGAAGAGTTGTGAAATCATTCAACATATTTAGACTAAATCTTAATTTACTATGGGTATGGGCGGGGCAGCAGTGTAGCAGAGTTGAAAGCAATGATAAGGAAAAGATTGTTTTTGTTTTAAGAGAGAGAGAGAGAGAGAGAGAATGCTGTGTCACAATGAAGAATACTGTAACAGATACTGGAGCCATGCTGCCTGGGTTATAATCCCAGTTTGCAATTTACCATGTGATCATCAACACTTTACTTAACATCTTGGTATCATAGCTTCTTCACTTTAGGAATGGCAATAATACTAGTACCTACCTCATAAAGTTGATACGAGGATAAGACAAGCTAATCTCTCTGAAGTGGGAGGCTCTGCAAGCATTAGATACCACACGACACCCCATTAGCCAGTTACATTTGCTTAAATTTTAGCTTTGACTCTATACTTGAAGAAAACTAAATTATTTAACTGTGTTTGTATACTATTTATACATTACTGCAAGTTGAGAGAAAGAAAAAACCCTACCAATCATGAGAACTTTCATTTATGTTGGTTTTCCTTCTAATTGATCTAATAAGTTATTTTAGTAACTTTATCGACCTGCACTAATTGTAAATTAGATTAGAACTTTTCTTTTTTTTTTTTTTAAATAGCAGTTTCTGCCATAGAAGCTGATGGTCACTGTGTAAAATAATTAGGACAATGAGATCATCGCTAAAAACTAAAAGCTCACATCATTTTTTGTTATAATCATAGATACTTTTGCTATCTTCCTTAATCAGATATGTGTTTTTAAGTCATACATTTGCTGATTTATTGCAATGTATTAACAAATATCTTGTATTTAATGGAATGAAACTAGTTTTATTAATACTCTAGATGTTTTGTGAGAGAACACTTAAAAGTTCATTTCTCATATGTAATATTTAATACTCCTATTAAATAGTTTTATATTTAATACTCCTATTAAATATTTTTATATTTAATATTTTTTCTTCTGATTTATTTGTCCTTGAACTATATCGGGTATCAGCTATAATGCAAAGGCAGAAATCTGCTCTATTTCAAACTCAAAGAGAGAGCACAATTTAGAAAATACATTACTGCAATTCTCTTCCAGTGCTTTACAAACTGCATGTTTTAAACTCTGAACTTAAGAAAGCAGGTTATGGATGAAAGAGGGGACAGCCCAAATAACATGCTTAAGCACATGTCAGTTTGGGGACATCAAACAACTGCATGGTGTTGCCATACCAACCCTGTCCCATTCACTAGACCATTAAAGGAAAGAGGAAAATTTCAAGCAACCCTGAGTTTATTTAGTTACAGAAAGTTTAGTGAACTTCAGTTCATGTTAAGGCCTGTTAACAGCAGGAAGAATCCAAATTTCTGCCACTGAGGATGGGGAAGCCGAGTGACATTAATAAGATCCAGATCCCAGGCCAAACAACTGTGATCTTCCTTATCCACTGTCCCACAGGGTGAGTATGGTAAAGCTCTTCATTTTGCAGTGGTTTACCCTCCTCCTCCATCTCTGATTTGCAACAGGGGAAGGGGAAAGGGAAAATAAAAGTAGAAACCACCAGAAACTACTGTTGTAATTTAGCATTAGTAAGAATTTGTAAATCACCACCAAGCAGATAAAGCTAAGAGCTACTAACTACAAACATAACCAAGAAATAACCTCTGAGACTGTTTAAAGGAGGCCCTGATTAGAAACACAGAAGGCAGGAGCCTTTATTGGAAACCAGGGAGCAATAATGGATTGAGAGAGAAAGGCTAATAGGCTGGAGCATAAAATAGGCATTCGATAGAGAGAAGAGAAAGAGAAGCAAGCAGGTACAGGAGTTAGTATTAATGCAGCAATTTGAAAACTGGCTGTAAAATATTGTAAAATATTGACTGATTATTATCCTGAAGTTTATGAATTAACACAGTGGAATAAAGACATAACATTGAGAAACACTCACCTACTTTAACTTCACACGATTGTACCCAGATACAGATAGACTTCTGGAATTTTTTTTTTCTTGTTCAAAATGTAGTTTGTTGTTTTAGAACTGCATGAGTCACTGAATAATCTTCCTCTGAGTATCAGATTTGGTGTTGCAGTCAGCGCACAACAACCTATTTTGCATATTTTTTTTGTTGCCAAATGCACTCTCCACCCGTTCAAAGGGCCAGGTACAGTGCACCTGGTGATATCTTACAGGAAACTCCACAGGAACTACAGCTATCACTTCCTACTTCAGGAAGGACTTACAACCGTTGTCACTGACACAACAGTGGCCAAAACAGTCTGGTTGAAGGGTCTCTTACAATACCTAGACATAACAGTTTCTGCATATTTGATTTGTTGCTTTCCAAAGGTTTATTTGATTTGGAAAATAATGTAGAATCTCACTTTTCCTGGTGATAACGAAAATCAATGCTAAAGACATTAGGTGTTTCACCCAGCTAATACTCTGTACTGTGCTGTCCAATAAAGGAGCCACTAGCCACGTTCTATTCAAACTTAAATTCGTTAAAGTAAATAAAATGAGAACTTCGGCCCCTTAGTAGAACTAGCTATACTTCAAGTGCTCAGAAGTCACATGTGGCCAGTGGCTACTGTTTTGGGGCATGTGGCCACAGAGCATTTCCATCGTTCCATTCTACTGGACAGTGCTATATAGCAAGTCAACAATTCAGAGAACTATATTTGTAGAAAAGAATAAAGAGAAAATAGAAAAATACATTTCTTCTTTTTGTTGTTCTCAATGATTTTTCTAAATGTAAGCATTCCTAAGAGTACATTTCTCATACTGAAATTGTATACCCTGTCTTATCCATTTTATATGCTTATGGTCCAAAGATTAAAATTTTAAGTAATCAATTCACATAAAAGACATATCTAATGAAGTTTTAACATTGCATTTAAATTCAACAACGCAACAATAATTAAGACTTTTGGGCCAGATTATTCTCAAGTGTAAGGTTTTAATAAAAATCAGATTAGGATAAACTTAAATATGTCAGGGGCATAAGACAGAAGCAAATATTTAATAATCACATTGATATTATGGAAAAATTAAATATGCACTAACTCATTGGTTTGAGTATTTCAATGGTACTTTTTCAATATTGGTGCTAAATCACTGGCAAATATTTCAAAATACTAATTCTTACAATGTGTTTTTACATAGAAGAGGCCAAAGATAAATGAATTGATTTGAACTCTAAGAATTTTGAGTTTTCAGTTTTACTGACAATAGTATCAGCAGTGATAAATCTGCTGAATTCCCCATGGTCTCATGGGTGACTCAGTGAGTGCAACTTTTATTTGTCAAAAGCTGTTAGGTCTCATTTCTCTCTTAGGATAGCCTCACTAAAAGAAAATCTGTACATAAAGTTGTGTATATGCACGTATACACATATAATCAGAGGCTTCACGAACACTGTTCAAAGAAAACACTCTTTCTTTGAACATGTATGATAGCATTTCAGGCAAAGCTTCTTCTAAATGGATGAGGAGTTAATCTGATGCCTGTAATTTAGCACGTTTGTGCTATAGTAGTAGAAAGGGACAGATCGCTTAGTGGTTTCAGATGTTAGACTTTAATGAACCAGGATGGATTTCCTTAGCATGACACCAGTTTATCTAGTTTATTAGCTTTGTAGTTTAAAAATTTATTATTCTTTTGTGCCTGCGAGCATTTTCATGAGTCTTCTTCCTTTTAAAAAATGTTCCATTTGTTGTGCTATGTAGGAAATAGTCCGTTTAATAACTGCTTAATTGCTGGATTTAGCTCCTTCAATCATGATTCAATTTCTTTTCAATGTATTTAAGGGAATTAAAGGACACAGTCATGTAGGTCTATGTCAATTTTCATTAGAAGTTCTCAGCAATTAATGAGTAAGTACTCCATGGCACTCAGCTGATGAGCAAAGGGGATGATGCACTGCAGTTGCCTTTAAATAGGAAACGAGTGTTAGCATTTCTTATATCATAATACATGTTCTCATATATTATATAGTATTTCTTTCAAATGGTTTTTTTGAAGTTATCAATTAGTTGTACTTTGAGCATACGGTAACATTTTAATAACATGAAACAAATATTTATTTTTCTCTGGATCCAAATGCATTGTCAGGCCACACAATTTATACAGTGGTCTTGTGAGAAATTTCAGACTCACTGCCATGCTCATAACCCCAGTCCGATGCGTTTTTTTCCTGAGCGGTCTTTTTTTCTTTTCCTTTTTTTTTTTTTCTTTTTTTCTTTTTTTTTCTTTTTTTTTTTTTTTTTTACCATGTGTGGCCTCTGTGGACTACAGCTAATTGGAATGGATGAGAAATTGTTCAAAGCAAGCAGCCTGCAAGGCAGCTATCAGGTAAACACTGACCAATGTGTCTACCCACTCTAGAGGTGCTAGCCAGACCAGCTGGAACCTCCTTATGCCCATTTATGAAAGACAGACACATACCAGTTAGCAACAGTGAACAGAATAAACAGAGATGGAAAAGTGGCCCAGTGCTTGTTCAATAGTTAACAGAGTTGCCATCGAATCATTAAACCTGTTCCTAAAGCCTATTAAAAAAAAAAAATTAATGTTTACTTTTGAGTGAGAGATAGTGAAACTGAGCATGAGTCGGGGAGAGGAAGAGAGAGAGGGAGACAGAATCTGAAGCAGGCTCCAGGATCTGAGCTATCAGCACAGAGCCCAATGTGGGCCCCGAACCCACAAACCGCGAGATCATGACCTGAGCCAAAGTTGGATATTTAATCAACTGAACTACCCAGGCACCCAAAGCCTATTTTGCTTTAAACTAAAAAAAGATGTTATAGTTGTCTGTGATGCCTCACTGAGACATTTAAGACATTTTTTCCCTGTCTTCCTTTGCTATCTTTCCAACAAAACCTCCATTTGTTGAGGCAAACTGAACTTGAAAGACATCAGATACATAGGTTACTGTATGAACGCATTGGATATATATTCATTGATTAAAATGGCTTTTTTATAACTGTGTGGTGATGGACGTTCAGTAGACTTATTTTGATAACCATTTCACAATGTATACAAATACTGAATCATTATGTTGTATAGCCCAAACTAATATGTCAATTTAATCTCAATTTAAAAAATTTTAATTGCTTCCATTAATGATGAAAATTGAGTAGAGGCAAAGGTACAGTACAAAGTGCTAAGTTCTTGGAAGTGTGATAATGGCACAGATTGGTTGACTAATTATCTTTCCCTTTTGGATTCAGACATAACTTTGTAAAGACTAAATTAAAAGGCAGAGAGATTATAGTTGTCCCTAGATAAGATCAGTCTTCACTGTGATTAGGTCTATAAATTAACACACACACTGAGCCCATTACATATTTTATCTGATAAAAAGCAGCATCAAGAGGAGCCCACCAAAACAGAAGTAAAATAAATGAGAAGGAAATTTCCATTTTTCACAATCTTGTTTCTAAAGGAAAAATTATTATTGTATTCTTAGAACGCTCCTCAAACAACTTTGACAATTTTATCCAGTCAGTTATTCCTCTATTTTACATTCAAAGCAGGGAGGAAATGCCAACAGTCATTACTGATTAGCTCCAAATACACACATGATGACAACAGAGGAGGCATCGTCCATTTGTCTCAATCTTCTATGTCCAACAGCTGCTCTAACCCCCCGCCTGTTCTTGGAGAGCGCCAAAATCGCCTTGAACCCTCATTAGAATGTGTTTTTCTTCACCCCAATAAAAATAGTTGAACTCTTCACTTAGGCACACCTTACAAAACAGTGACTTTAGATAAAATCATTCCCCACACTTTCATAATTAGTTTGAGGTCTGGGTGCAGAAAGGGAAAAAAGTTCAGTGTTAAATATTGGAAGACTTCCGCAGTTTTATACGTAACATCAGAAAAGAAGGAACTCCTACACGGGGCCATTCTCATGGTTTTCATTATCACACAGAGTTAATCAAAAACAGATCAACCTCAGGCAAATATCACCCTAGGATGAAAGTATTAAGGAGGAATAAAACATCTTAGTTGCTTGGATACTAATTAACCTTGAGAAAGCCCAACGCAGTACAAAATTTGACATATTTATCTCTGAAATATTTTCCCCTAAATATCAATGAAAGTGGAGCTGATAATCTGTTCATTCACGCATTACCAATCCTATGCTGTCATAGGACTAAACCAAACTGGCAAGTGCCTGTCCTCGCTATGTCCTTCAGGCACATGAGGTGTTTTAAATAGATATCTACATAATTTAATGCATGGCACAATTATTTTATCATGAGTCAACATGCTGAAATGCTACCGTGCTATTGTTTAAAAACGTCAAGAGCTAAAGCACTGAATACGGTATGCAATCCAGCTGGCAAATTCTCAAGGCACAGGACTAAAAAAGAAAACTTTTTTAAGAGTTGTTTGGGTTTCTCAGTCATGCAGCTTCCTAGCTTGCTTTTACCTTTCAGCACTAGCAAGGATTTAAACACAAAGAAAGCAATTAGTACAGCTGAGAAATAGGATTTGTTACAGGACTGCCGCTCTTTTGAAAACATCTTTATTCCTGCTAAAATGGCCTATGCTATTTAAGTTCTTGTGTTGCACTGATTAATACTGACTACAGCACATTAAAGTAGCTTTATTTACCTAACTTCTTGTACCTAACTTTATTTACCTAACTGCATGCAAGCTAATACACATCTATTATTTACATTACATATATACATATACATATATATATGTATATATATATATGTATATGTATATGTATGTATATCCTTCCGCTATCCTAAACTTTGCAGGATAAGGAATAACCAGTAAACTAATTTGCAAAATATGTTTGTGTGTTACATGTAACTGATAAAACAACTGGTTAGAAAATAGACAAATATCAAGAGAGCAAATGCAATTAATTTCCCTAATTAAAACATTAGACATCTAACTATTCCAAATCACAACTTAATCAAAGAAACCCAGACCTTACACTTAAAGATGAATACTTCAATTGCAGAACTTTAAGTAACTTAATTGTATATGGAAAATGTGGCTTGAAAATATAAACACAAGACAATGTGTTTTGGTCTTTTTGGTCAACCTACTTAGGAGGATAAAAGTCTCGCACGTATTTGAGATTAGATATTAATTTGTGGCTCTCACAATATTCCATTAAGTGTTCTTGATTGTCCTTGCACAATAAACAACACTGTCTAACTTCTAGTGTTTTGTTGTTGTTTTTTTTTAACTTTTATTTATGTTGGTTCAAAATGCCTTGAGAAGTTGCCAAACTCTTCAGTAGCCAAGAGATATTTAACACACTATCCACTTCAGGGTCTCAGTGATCGCGTATTCCACCTATTCTAAACTCCTAAAATGAAGCAGCAGTTTCCAGCAGCTTCCAGTACCATCAATTGACTCTTCTTGAACCAGTGTTCCTATTAATAAAATGTAAATTAGATAATAATTCTTAGTGGTACAAAAACAACATTGGGCTGAGCCTACTAGTGCTACATCAGTGACATGAAAATGCTGTTGTTTTGATTTGGAACTTATCTAGGTTTTTCACTTAGGCTCAGCAGACTTAAGTAAGAAGTCCTTATAGGCAACCATTATGGTTTTACTTGCTTGTTTGTTTTTCTTTTTTGATCACCAAGGCACACAGAAACATTAGTCTCAAGCCTAAAGCCCTAAAAAAAAAAAAAAAAAAAAAAACAAAAAACCAAAAAACAACAAAAAAACAAAAAAACATTCTTTAGCTGGTGAAATTCTGATCTCATTTTATTATGTTGTCGATGGGCTGCAGAGATTCGCCTTGGCTTGTTAACATGATAGCAGACAGATGAGAAGAAATAAAAGGTACTGGCCTGTGAAAGCCAAATCAAAAAGCCAGATTGAAGGCATTCTCAAGTTACTCAGGTGAGGCCCTCAGTCCCTAGCTAGTGACCCAGCTAATGGTCAGAATGCTGTAGGTTCCGTTTGGACGACCCAAATGTTAAAACATGGTATTCAAATGTCTGCATAAATGGCTGAGAATTTGCCTTTTCTTTGTAAGCTTACTATACAATAAACAAAAGACTGGTATTTGATACTAACTAAACATAGAAAAGGAACAGACAATAACAATGGATGAATGTATTCAAGACACAAATCTGTATACGGCATAGAAGAACTTTAGGGTCCTAAATTTCTTTAGCTCAGATTTTTAATTGCCCTTGGCTGTAAACCTATTGTCATTTATCAAAATACAAGTATCTGAAAATATAGTATTGCTTTCATACAGTGAAATGTGGATAAAATAAGAGAAAGTTGCTGCTTTTAGTACTAATTAAAGGATTTGAGAGAAAGGGTACATGACAATACTCTTTGAAGAAATATATTTGGTAGTGTTAAAACAGTAGTATTGTGTCTAAGAACGCTGAATTCTACAGATTGATTTTTCTTTTTTTTCCCCTGTTTCTCATAGACTAACTGCTTCCTGGACATTGAGGCTCTATTGCTAACTGTCAATCAAATAAATGCATGTTAATTTTTAAATTAAATTATAAAGCCAAAAAATGTTTGTTCTATTGATCTTTTCTTCTTATTTGCTTTCACAGGTGACTATTTAATTTCAAAGAAAAGTTTATTCTTGGCAAACCATAAGAGACTCTTAAAAACTAAGAACAAACTGAGGGTTGATGTGGGGTGGGAGGGAGGGGAAAGTGGCTGAGGGCATTGAGGAGGGCACCTGTTGGCATGAGCACTGGGTGTTGTATGGAAACCAATTTGACAATAAACTTCATATTAAAAAAAAGAAAAGTTTATTTTGAAAATTCACCATAATTAATATTTAATCATTAAATTTCAGAATAAAATTTCATTTCATTTGGCTACTTATGACTTTTGGAATAAGAAAGTCATCTGTGAAAAGCAAAGTGTTGACTAGTAGTGCCATCTAGCATCACAAAGAAAAAGTTGTTCAACTACTTTGTAAAACCCTGGGAAATTTATCAGGTCCATTAATACACTATGTTCTTGGCTCCATTTCCCAGGGGAAAATAAGCAGACATGATCAGTTGGTGGAAACGCACACCAAACATATACAGAGATGATAAACCAAATAATACAAATAACAGTGTTTTTCAGAAGATACATTTAAGAGTGGTAACAGGGAGGTATAATCTCTGGTTTGGTAGCTGTCAGCCACCATTTTATCCTCCCATTTAAGAAAGCATGTTGGAACTCAAGCGAATAAAAATGTTGGTGTGCTGAAATATTGGCTATGTCCTAATTTATAAAATAAAAAGCAAGTCATTCACCACCTTCAGTATCTTGTTATGGGTAACAATTTGTGACACCTGACAAATGACTGAGACCTGCTGGTATTTTAGGTAATGAATTTAGAAACTCTGGGATACAATACAATGGAAATAGAGATGTTGCTAATTCAATGCAGGACAGAACTGAGGACATTATTATAATCTTCTTTAAGAAGCTTATTACTGGTGATAGGCAATAGTATGACAGTAGAGGAGTCATGACGGACACGAGTCGTGAGTCACATACATTTCTTTCACAACTCAGATGGGCTTAGATGTGTGATATTATGGAACTTAGGTGGTTATCTTGGAAAATGGAGCAAGTCATGGGACATGGGTCAGACTCCAGAGCTTGCTCCTACGGGAGTGGCCAGCCACTCAAATTAGAATATGGTAAGAGGAGGCTAACTTGAGCTCTCTTCAGGACAGTGCCCGGGAAAGGGACGTCTAGTGAGTGGGACTCCAAGGGCAAGTGGACAACCTGGTCAGGAAATGGTTGCTTTTCAGACTTCAAACATTAGTTTAAGTTCTAGAACTAAAAAGGAACTGTAAATATCTATCGTGAAATTGAAGTGTAAATCCAGCTATACGCATTAAGCAACAGTGTATCTAGAAACAACCCAGGCCCGAGGCAGCTGGCTGACTAGGTCACTAGAGCGAGTAACTCTTGATCTTGGGGTTGGGAGTTTGAGCCCCACGTTGGGCATGGAGCCTACTTCAAATAAATACATACATACATACATACATACATACATACATACATGCATGCATACATAAACAAGTAAGTAAGTAAATAAATAAATAAATATATCCCAGGCCCTAGCAAAAGTAACATTAGACTCCTATCTTCTAGGAGGTAGGATAGCATAATGGTTGGGAGTATGATTCTGAAGGCTCAGTGCCTCACCACTTAGCTTTCTGATGTTGAGCAAATTAGATCCTTTGTCTGAGACCCAATTTCCTCCTCTGTAAAATGGATAGTTGGCATAATGTCCAGGCCTAGCCCAGGATGATGGTGAAGACTGAATGAGTGAAGAACACTCAGCACAGTTCCTGTCACATAATAAACAGTCAACAACAATGTGTTATTATTATTATTTCCTTACAGCTCCTCTCTTCTCTGGTTAGATTTATCTCAGGAACTGGGATTAGGCTGGGTCTGTAGGTATAAGGTCTTATCTCCAATGGAGCATGCCAAGGGAACATAAACACATTCCTGGCCTAAGGAAACTGAGTAGCAACACTACTACAATAAATATAGGGAGTAATGTCACGATGGACAAAGTGATGATCATCTAACACATTTTTCTGTGTAACATTCATATACGTTAACAAATTAAAATGTGATCGATTTATTTATTGCTCCTCCAAACTTTAGATTACAGTTTAACACAAGATATCATTAGCTGTCATGAACAATGTTTGTCACTAGCTTTTTGTTGTTGTTGTTGTTGTTTGTTTATTCATGGGGGGTGGGGAGGAAGGGCAGAGAGAGACAGATAGAGAGCGAGAATCCCAAGCAGGTTCCACACTGTCAGCCCCGAGCCTGATACAGGGCTCGAACCCACAAACCATGAGATGATGACCTGAGCCGAAACCAAAAGTCAGATGATCAACTGACTGAGCCACCCGCATGCCCCTGTTTGCCCCTAGTTTTAATTCTTCCCCTAAAACACAAGTTTTGGTGTCACAAAAGTGAAATGCTGGTACTCCACGCATTCAAACGTGTACTCCAGGCTTAAGCTACTCTCAAAAAAGTACTGCTGTTACTACAATGATTATTCTCAGATTCTGAGTTATACATAATTAGAAAGAAGCTGGGTGAAGTTACAAAAAGAAAGAAGCTTTATCTCAACTTCCAAATGAAAAATCAGCACTGAAGCATCATGGAAGGGAAAAAGTTCTGCCTCCGAGGATCATGCCAGGAGCTTAGCTTACTTCTTGTGCTTCTGTGGTTGCCTTTATTCTTTCCTCCAGATATTCAAGCACCTGACGTATCAGTAAAAACACTTTATTAGTTCTGGCTTCTTACACATATCCACAATTCTCATTTTCAGCAACCAAAACAAGGAATTTTGGAGACTGAGTGATTTTTTGGGGGAGGGAGGAGTGCCTCCAGATTTAGACAGAATGAAAATGACCAATACATGTCTTAGGGCCTCCATTAAAATGGGAGGAAACGTCACCACCAGCAGATATTCCAGAATACGAGAATCCCCCATCCCAACTCTGCCTCTCTTCTGTGATGACAGTTATATGAATGGAATACAACAACAACGGAATACAGAATTAGAATGCATTTTGCCTTAATAACTGGCAGTCGCTTGAAATACAAGAATTTCTCCTGTGCTCTTGTAGAACAAGCATGAAGAGAAGCACTTGCCTGCAGAAGCCAGAGCCTTAAAAGCTTAAAAGCTCATGATGTTTCGCTTCCTTGTAGTCTTTTTCTCCCTCCTCCCATACCCCTACTGATAACATATAAAAAGTAGGATAAGACACTTATTTCCGGGTGAGTGTCCCGCTTGGGTAAGATTTTAGAAAGCTTATGCACCTTTCGTTTAACAGCAAGAGAGTTCAAGGATGTAAGCCTGAAATGGAGAACGAAAGAATCAAATATGACTTCCTCAGTTTCCCACTATCAAGAGTCACTATTGAATAAACATTGATAGCAACTCAAGTTATAAGGCTATTTTGACTGAGTTCTTAATGATCCTGCACCTTTCAGCAGTTCCGGAGGCTCACAGAAGCATTACAAGAGGTTTCAGAAGGCAGCCATGAAACAGGACTGTGTAGCTTAGATGAGCGTCCAGTTCACACAGTTTAAATAATCTTCAGGAACGTTTTAAGCAATGTGTCCAGGACGGAGGCGTAGATGAATTTGAACTTGGTTGCCCAGGACTCTTTCTTCTCCACGCTGTATAATCAGACCTCCAATTAACTTTTTATGCTAGACTGAATTACTGGCCTCAATATCTCCTCTCTTCCTTATCCACACACTTTGACACATAACTTTGCAGTTCTCCCACTAAAGCCACTGTATTTTTACACTCTCCAACCTTGAGCTCAGTCATATGACTTGCTTTGGTCAATGGAGTGTAGGCAAAAGTGATGATTCCCTTTTAAATCTTGAACTTATGAGGTCATCATGACAAGAACATACCTAAGCAAGGCCACCAATCCAAAAAGGATGAGGAACTCAGAGAGGAGACCTGAACCCACCCAACTGCTTGCAGTCGGACATCACTAACCTCAGACTAGATCAGCAACTCAAACTCAACGGACTCACAGATATGTGAGTGAAAACAATGGTTGTCATTTCATGTCACGGAATTTGGGGGTGCTTTGTTAAACGGCACTAACTGATACACTTTTCCTCATAGTTCCCAAGTTCTAGTCTTTCAGCCTCTTTTTACGTGTTTTTGAATTCCTCTCCACTTTTTTCATGCTTAAGATTCAACATCATAATCTTTCAGAGCTGAAACGACTCAGGTCAAATCAATAGTTCACTAAGGTTTTTTGTTAGTTTGCTCAAGAAATATGCTAACATTATAAAAATATTGCACAGATAAATTAGAAAATGTTTAAAATAATGTTCTCATGATCAGTATTGTTATTGCCTGGATGTATAAAAGTATATTCTTTTTTTTTTTTTTTATAAAAGTATATTCTTTTGGAGTCTGAGATATGTATTTTTTCCTATGGTCCTCTCATCAATGGATGCTACATGTTTATGGGAGATGTTACTAAGTTAAGAAATCTCTTATAGTTTATTAATTAAATCTTAGAATTGTAGAATTTGAGAACCACTACATAACATCTTGGGGCTATAAAAAGGTTATTAAATATCAGATAAGGAATTCATGAAAACAATTATTTTTTAAGGAAAACTAAGGAACTTAAAGCAAGTAAGAAACTAATGCAATTCTGAAGAAAAACTGATTACTAATAATTTAGTTTTATTTGAAATATTTTTTAAAATATTTATTTATTTTTGAGAGAGAGACAGAGTGTGAGTCGGGGTGGGGGGGTGGGCAGAGAGCGAGGGGGGGCACACAGTCTAAGGCAGGCTCCAGGCTCTGAGCTGTCCGCATGGAACCTGACGTAGGGCTCAAACTCACAGAACCGGGAGATCATGATCTGAGCCGAAGTCAGTGGCTTAACTGACTGAGCCACCCAGGTGCCCCAATTTAGTTTTATTTGAAACAAGCCTAAGTGATACAGCTTCCCTATCCGATAAGTTTTTGAAAACTTCTAATCCTTACAATTTTTTCTTTTTAGAAACTATTTATTTATATATTTTAGAGAAGGAGAGTGAGAGAGAAGACAGAGAGTGGAGGAAGAGCAGAAAGAGAAGGAGACAGAGAACTCCAAGCAGGCTCGTGCTCTCAGCTCAGAGCCCAACACAGGGTTCGATCTCATGAACCATGAGATCATGACCTGAGCCTAAACCAAGAGTTGGAGCTTAACAGTCTACGCCAACCAGGCACCCCTGATCCTTATATTTTTCAAAACTTTATTCTTTCAATAAACTCTTACTGTTCATATACTATTTGTGCTGGATACTTTGTATACCCAATTTTAAATTTACTGATACTTTGGGTTTATCTTTTTATATTCTTTACTGTATCGCTGAATTCTAGACATATTTCTTATAGGATATTGTATTAATATTTAGAAAGCAGAAATCTCACTGCCTTGGTTCCAGTTCACATGTGCTCTTTTATGAACTACTGTTGCAAATCTCCCAAACATTTTGTGGGCCTACAGTCTCATAATTTTTTAAATAAAGAGTATTATTTCATTCCACTTAACTTTGCAACTATCTGCTTAACACTTCCAAACTACTTTCAAATTACAAATGAAAGCCTTCAAATGGCAGTTGAAGAAGTTTCAAAATGAAACAGCAAAGGTTTGAGGATGATAGGTGAATACCTTCTTAAGTTATAATATCAATGAAGCGATCTATACCCGGCTAGAAGGAAATTTCTAGTGATATTCAGTAAGACAATATTATTGCCAACTCTATTTGAAAAGTTTCTTGAAGGATGATATCATTGTAAATTGCAGATGCGGCGAAACAGGAAGATCTTAGGGGCCAAAGATTGAACACTAGATGTTGACTTAAAGGAAACTGAAGCTTTGGATATAATCTCAGAGTAATGAATAGGTCCAGAAACACACTAACAAATTTACAAATATAGAGGGAGCTGAGAGTGCACAGATGAAAAAAATTCTGTTGTTTTATTTCGTTAACAGTTTTAATATGTGTCAAATACCTGTTATGTATCAGCATGCCTCTGGCTAGATTTTTGAGGTAAAAGGTAGAATCAGTTATGATCCAAGGGCGTCTGGGTGGTTCAGTCAGTTGAGCTTCCTACTTCAGCTCAGGTCATGATCTCACGATCTGTGAGTCTGAGCCCCACGTCGGGCTCTGTGCTGACAGCTCAGAGCCTGGAGCCTGCTTCAGAGTCTGTGTCTCCCTCTCTCTCTGACCCTCCCCCGTTCATGCTCTGTGTCTCTCTGTCTCAAAAATAAATAAACATTACAAAAATAAATTTAAAAGAAAAGAGTAAGTTATGACCCAGTGCTCAAGGAGCTTGCAGGGTTTTTTAAATTTTTTTTAATGTTTATTTATTTTTGAGAGAAAGGGAGAGACAGAGAGCAAGTAGGGGAGGGGCAGAGAAAGAGAGGGAGACACAGAATCTGAAGCAGGCTCCAGGGTCTGAGCTGTCAGCACAGAGCCCAACATGGGGCTCGAACCCAAGAACCATGAGATCATGACCTGAGCTGAAGTTGGACGCTTAACTGACCTAGCCATCCAGGTGCCCCGGAGCTTGCAGTTTTGAGAGTAAATAATTAGGCAGAAATGTAATATAATATCTTAATAATCAAATATATTTACGGCTCACATTAAGAGAAATATAATTTCAAAAATTGAGTGGGTTATTTTGTGTCCCTCATTTAGAGCATAATACAGAAAAACTAAAGTCAGTTCATAATCAAGATTATGAAGAAAAGTAATGTCTAGTTTATAAAACTGAAACTGGATGCAAAAATAATAATAATGATAACATAATGAAATAAAATAATGAACTTTGAACATTACCTATGCACTAGGTATGCCACTGTATCAAAATTACATAATTCCATTTAAAAAAATTTTTTAACGTTTATTTATTTTTGAGACAGAGAGAGACAGAGCATGAACGGGGGAGGGGCAGAGAAAGAGGGAGACACAGAATCCGAAGCAGGCTCCAGGCTCTGAGCCATCAGCCCAGAGCCCGACGCGGGGCTCGAACTCACGGACTGTGAGATCGTGACCTGAGCTGAAGTCGGATGCTTAACTGACTGAGCCACCCAGGTGCCCCTACATAATTCTATTTTAAAGGTTTGTCCTATTTTATTTCTATTTTACAGATGAAGAAATGAGGTTTAACACATCCAGTAATTTGCCCAAGGTCACAAAGTTATGGGTTGAAGCTTGAAACCCAGGTCTATCTAACTCTAGGGTTTGAGTTACTATCCGTGACACTGCTTGATGTTGTCATGATAGGTGGTCCCCAAATATCTGAGAGACCAATAGGTTTAAAAAAGATTATAACTGCCCTAAAACAGAGCATCATCTATACCATGAAAATGACGTAGAATAATGTGGTATCAGAAATATCAGTTTATGATTTCTATCTTCTACTTAGTAGCTACATGACTTTGAACAGTCTCTGAATCTCAGTCTCCTTATCCATAAAGCAGATATAATAATAACTAAATTATCCCATAAGGGTAACATTTGGATCAAATTATACCAAAATAAAATCTATGACAGTATTTTGAAATGTATAAGGTATTCTTAAAATGTTTATTATTTTTATTATTATTGTGCCCATTCGGGCCAAGCAAGGATGGACTGATAGAAAGCATCAGTAATAATTTTTAGACATGCTTTTTAAAAGTTAGGTCTCCAATGCAAATGTGACTTCCTAAACTTGTTACCAATGGATGTACTTAAATAGAGCTTGGATGACCATTTGATTGGACAGTCAGGGAAGAGTAGGCATCAAATGGGTGTCCACAAGTTTTGAAACATTTTATTTTTCCACAATCATACTTTTTTGAAAATACAATTTCAATGTATTTATATAACACAGGTTTTCTATTCTATAAATAGATTTCATTTTAGTAATTTTTACCTTTTGGGGAAGCAATGAAGTCATATGCAAATCATTTCAGGGAGAAGATCTCTAAGGAAGATTTGTGGTTCCCTTTTCCCACTACTGGATGCCCTTAACAGACAGAGCCTTAACATCATAAATACAAAATAAATCATGTACATTTTACTTACAACTGTCACTACATTTTTTTTTCAGAAGACTGACTTTGAGTTTCACAATAAAGATGGCATCAAATTATATTCTCTAATAAATTCTATTTTCATGAAATATTTGCTAGTTAACAGTGCTGAACAGTTTAGCATCTCGTTCAACTTTAAGCTGCATACTTTGTCCCAAATAGTGAGAAATAGTCCATTTAGGGTATAGTAACATAAAAACTTCCGTTTTATCTTTCTCATTTCCCATATTTTTGGCCAACTGTAGAGAAACATTAGTCCATTAATGATAGATGCAGATGCCGTCCATCTGGTATCCATCGTTAACTCTAGAAATGGAGGCATAAGGATACTCTGAAACATTAGACTTTCAAAATCAGATGTGATCTACCAGCTCAAGGAAAAAGTTATTTGATCCATACTGATTTTTTTCCCCACATTCTCATCTAATATTACAAACAAGATTGAGGATAATTTTCTTTCTGAAAATAAGAGTTGTATCTTTAAGTCCACAACTCTGTCCTACTCTAACGCAGCTAACATATCAAAATCATTGGTATCAACCTATTTTCCACTTACGGTTTATCTCAAAAATCTCTTGGTAATCACCAACGTTTGAGACACCTTCCAAAATTTTTAGTGTACTCGTTCTTTGCATAAGGAAAATTCAAATTACTCAGACATGAATGCAAATAATAAAACAGAACAACCACCACTTTACAAGATGTTATCCTGCATTGGGTCCAAAAGGAGAAAAATGATCATGTTTCTCATCAGGGTCACCAGTAATCATAACTATCCTTTACATTCTATTTGGTTTATTTTTGAAGACAGAATATACCATGATAATGCCCTTTAGGGATACTGTGAGGATATAAGAATGTTCCAAAACATTTTAGGTGTTCCCAGAGGAAGTGTTAACATAAATACAAAGATACGCCATGCACTTAATAAGAAAAGCAGAAAGAAAAAAAGAAAATAAAAAACAGGAATAATTACTTGAAATAAACACTTTTGTAAAGACAATGTATAAGAAACAGAATATCAATAGCAACAATAACAAGTAAACTTGATGATGTTTTGAATAAATATTTAAGGGGAAAAAATAAATGCTCTATTCTCTTGCCAGCGTAAATTTTTTAACTTGAAGGATTTTAATATATACTTTCTCATGTATATATGCTACCTTCTATTAACAATTTTGCTAATTTAGAGATTCTACTGATGTATGTGCGTGTGCATGCATGTGTACTTTAGTTCTTCAAGTTCAAACAAGCTAAAAGTTATTCTTCTTATTAATATTCCCATGTCTCAAAAATATATAAAGGCATAATGTTTTTAGTCCTATACCATGTTTTTGTCACTGCACATAGCGATTACATAATTTATTTCTTAATATTCTCACCGCCCCCAGAAAACTTACAAGGTGGTGATAGGATATTAAAGCATTTTAAAAAAAAAAAAATCTAAAGGCTTATTATTGAAGGCTTTTAAAATTAACTACACCAAAGTCCTTTGCCCACAGCAGATTTCACTTCCCTTACAATTTTCTACTGGAAGTGGCTTCTACTTTTCCTCATGTGTTATTTCTAAGAGTTATTTTCTGTTTATAATAAAATGTAATCTACCAGATGATACAAGTATAGATGCATTAATACAACTTTAATATCATACTTTTTCAAGTGTTCTATAATGGAAGAGACCTTAGAAATCACCTAGACTTTCCCCACTAAAAATCAAGCTAAGTATCTAAAATTTCTATTGTAGATACTAGAAGTATCAGAGGCAAGAACAGAAAAAAACAAATAGGCAAAAACCAAACCCTTTGCCAATGCATAAAAATAAAGCAGAAACCCTGGATGTTGTTCTCACCTGGGTCTTGATCATTTTGGGGAGACATTCATTAGGTTCAACACAAGCCATTATACAGATGAAAAAACTAAAATCCAAAAAGATTATTTGCCTTGGTCAAAGCCATACTGTGCAGTACATTCTTTCACTCATGACTTTGTGTAACTGTGGAAATAATGGAATATTACAATATTTTAATGGAAGACTTAAAAAATATGCACGTAAACATTTCTCCATTAGCTTATAGTTTCTAACACCTCTACTGTGCTTAGGATAATAACTGCCATACAACAAGTAGTTAGCAAATGCTTACTGAAAAACAAGGAAAAATTTTAAAAAAAAATAAGAAGAGAAGCACTGGGCCCTTAGTGAGCACTACCAAAAACTACTGAGAATCTCCTGCTTATTTGTAAATATTGATGAACGCAAATTACCAGGAAAAGATCCACTTCGGTATCCTACTTTTCAACAGAGGAGAATTTATAGTATATTTAAGAAATATTTTAATTTGAAAATGCTTAAAATCTAAAGCTTATTCACTTAAATGTGTAAGAAAATTATCTTGAAAGCCTATTTCATTGTGGATCTTCTGTAGTGAAGCCAGAACAATAAAACACTATAATAAATATGTCAAATAATATGACAAGTAATAATTTAAGTGACTATAATAATAACTCTTTCAAGTTTTAGATACAAATACTGGAAATTTTTATTGACAACTGACATTCCACATAGCACACTGGGGTTGGAAAACATTGTTTTGCTATTTTATTTTTGTTTTGGTTTTTGTTCTTTGGTTTGTCTGGTTTCCAGTATAATAAGCACTATTTTTACTCAGTGAAGCAATTTCTACCTAGGCATAAATATGTAGGATATGCAATGATTTATTACTTTAAAAAAGCAATATGTCATTTGTGAGACCCTTAACTCCAAAAATTCTGAAACTGAAGAAAGATACGCTAAAGGGATGGAAATGTGATTCCATTCTGAACTATAGTTTAATGGGGGATAAAAAGGCTTAAAGAAGAAGAGAAAGCAGACAAGGACAAGAAAAAAAGGAAGAAAACAATAAAGGAACAAATAACTGACCTCAGATTTTCATAAATTATTATTATAAATAAAAGAGATACTTGAATAAGTATCATTTATGAAAAAAATAATTAAAAGCAGGGAAGTAAAAGGGGGCTTTTAAAAAAAACTATAATCATAAGCACAAAGAAAGCTGAGAAAAGAAATCTTTGTGCAGCTAATTCCAGAAGTATTTGAAGGCAAAGGTCCTGGAGGAAGCTTGTCTAGTTTTAAGCCCTGAATCTAACTTTTTCTGGTTGTATGATGTTGGCAAGTGACAAGACCTCTCTATGCTTAACTTGATTCACCCCTAAAATAGGATAATAACAATACTCAACTGTTAAGATAGATGTGAGAGTCAAGTAAAATGATTAAAACATTTTAGAGTAGGTGAAAAAACTAAAAATAATGTCTGATAAATAACAAGCAGTAAATGTTATCATTATTATTATGTAATCCTCAACTTCAAAGGAAGCACTGCCACAAATACCATCATTTTGAGATAAAAAGGAAGAAAGCTGTCACACAACTGACAAAGGGAGTGATTCTAGATCCTGTGCTCTTAACCCTTATCCAATTCAGCCTTCCAGAAATTGGAGATAACAAAGAAATCGACCCGGAGCTTGATATAGGCAAAATGTATACCCTATTTCCTATATGCATTTGACAGATGTCACTGTGGATATGACAAAGCAGTACCTCCATATTTTGTACAATTTCTTCATCCCGGTTACTTATAGGATGACAACCACATAACCGGAGCTCTACAGATTTGTTACAAGTGAAGCTGCAGTCTCCGAGTGTGGTGAGCCTCAACTCTTGACAAAAGCCTTTATATGAAAACTGGACCACCATTCTCCAGGAATGGCTTAGGAAAGGAGATAGGGCCAGATGTCCTGAAAGGTTGCTGGTGACTCTAAAACGCTCTGAAAATCCATTCAACAATGGTTACATATAACCTCTGACTACAAAATAAAATAATATGCAAACAACACTGCAAAAGATTCCCCAGTTTTTAAAAGAACCAAGTCTGTATAAAACAATAAACACATTAATTGTAAACAAATATACAGCTGCTTTCAAATTCATCTTTTCTATTCCCTAAAGCATTTCTAATCTCTGGTTGGTAAGAGCTGATAGGTCCTAGACTGGAAACATAAAAGAAAATAAACAAAAACTAATTGGAGGGCTTTAGGAATACTTTTCAGACTTTTTACTAATCCAGGTGTCCTCTCCATAAATTGAAGTTAGGAAGATTTTACCCAAGAATCAAATCGTTTTGATGATGCATCTACGCAACAGACATTTGTCTTTCTTCAGAAAATCACTTAGTGATGTTTGGGCTATTTCCACCTGCTACCCCTGCCGCCTGTGAGAGCCAATGACTTTTCAGAGCTGAAAAATGCCAATATTTAAGTTTATCAGCCTGAAGCGTTGCTAAATCCATGCTGAGGGAGTTTTACCATCTGTTGACTCCCTCCCTTCCCCAGTCTCAGTGTGCTTAGGGAAAGAAAACAGGTGCATGGGTGTGAGCAGGTTTTCAAAGGCAAAAGAGAATGAACTTTCAAATTAAATGCCCTTCAGAAACAAATTCACCCACTTGAGTTTTGCCCTTGGCCTGGGGCGACTGAAAACCAAAACAGGATGTTTTTCTAAAAGGAGTAACTGGCTTACCTTACTTTCTCATTATAAAGAGCAACCACCCACCTGGGTGTTACTGTTTTGCTCCAGAGGAAGAGCAATTAAAATTCAATTTGGGTCACTTAAATCGCCAAGTTGAAAAGTCCTTCAAAAAAAAAACCTCAACATTTCTCAGGTATCCCTGACAACTGTTTCGTACAACTTCTAATGTTTTTCCAGGTCCTTCACAAGTGCCTTCACCCCAAAATTGGTCATATTCTTTTGTCACCTTAGGAATGACTTAGGGCTAGTGTTTCCTTTAAGGTTAATTCCAAGCACTGTTTCCATGGAAGTCTCTAACCGTAAGTATCTGCTAAACCGGTAGAGCCTTCTCCAAGGTGGGTATTGTTACCTTCACTTTACAGAAGAAACATACAAGAGGTAGCAACGGTAGACGGCTTGCCCCAAAATAAAGAAAATCGGGGAACTACACACCAAAGCTGGTATAAGATTGGAAAAATCCTGAGAAACTCTTAGAAGAAAAAGCCCTTATGACTTACAACCTGTTTTTTTTTTTAACGTTTATTTATTTTTGAGACAGAGAGAGACAGAGCATGAACGGGGGAGGGTCAGAGAGAGGGAGACACAGAATCTGAAACAGGCTCCAGGCTCCGAGCTGTCAGCACAGAGCCTGACGTGAGGCTCGAACTCACGGACTGCGAGATCGTGACCTGAGCCGAAGTCGGCCGCTCAACCGACTGAGCCACCCAGGCGCCCCTATAACCTGGTTTTAAGGCAGGATTCAGAATATACTGTGAGGTAGACAGATTTTCCTTCCCATCCCTTCTAATTTTATTTGCAATAATTTTTTTTATTATTATTATAAAAATATTCCAGCTTTTGTAAAGGTTTAGGGGAGGGCCTTCAGGCAATGGCATGAAGAGGCTGGTAAATTGGGTGTGCAAAAAACTGCTAGAGCTTTAGTTAAGAAGAGTAGAAGTCTGAATCCTTCTTGTCTAGGATGCTGCCATCACGACTACCATCCCCCGCCCCTCCTCCCACCCTGAGCACCTCCCCCACTCCCCGACCCAGCCCAGTTCACTCTGCAAAACAGGTAGTCCTACCAGAGTGAGTCTGTCCATGACAACGGGGCAGAAAGATGCCTGAGGAGACAGACACAGGATTGGTGTTGGGGGACAGAAGTGTGAATTCCACAGAAAATAAACAGGGAAAACCTGTAACTTTCAGCCTAAAGTTGCAATCTAGTTAGGGATCAATAGTGGACCAGCCAGAAATTTAATCACAGATTTTGTAGGTGAGAGAGCCATAGAAGTACAAGGTAAGCCTTGGCTGACCAGAAAACTCTGCACATATGCAGGGAAACTCTGAGTAGCACTGCAGAAAGTAAAAGCCAAAGCAGATATCAGAACTGGCTGAACACTGAATGCACTCCTCAACCACACATAGATGGATTAGCAGAGGGCAAAAGCCTTATGGGGTTGAAGTATTTGAGCACAACCTTGACCCAAAACACTGGGCTACGCAGATGCAAGCCATGCTAAAATAAGGAAGCCATGCTAAAAATAAGAATAAAAAGCTGAGCGGACACATCAACAGCCATATACCATAGGGGATGTAGATTCTGGTAATAACTCCAAGCAAATTATAAGACAACAACAAAAACCCAGAAACATAGATCTGGATTGATAGTTGCTGTAACATATGATTTAAAGTGTTTGCCTTTCCATAAAAAAAATATTAAAAGATATAAAGTGCCGGGGAAGTGTGACTCAGAAACAGAAGCAGTCAATAGACACTGACTCTTAGTGGGCCAGATGTTGGATTTAGCAAAGATTTCAATGCAGTTATAAATATGTTCAAATAATTATAAGAAATTATGTTCAAAGAGTGAAAGAAAAATGTAATGACAATGATTCAACAGATAGGATATCTCAATAGATAAAAGTTATAAAAATGGATGTCTGCATCCATTATTATTAAAACTTAAAATACCATTGATAGTGTATATACTTTGTTTTCTTGCTTACCTTTTATAAACATAGTATTTACAAATGATCCCCTGAAACCTATTTTCAAATTATTGGTTTGTTTCAACCACAAATTTATTGGCCATGAAGACTTTCTGGAGCATACATTCCTTGTGGTTGAGGCAGGAAGGCAACATTCCAAAATTTCACTTGAAAAGGTAAGGTATTTTCCAAGGAAGCAATTAAAATAATCAAAACTCCTAACTTGTAATGCCACTATCGGTGTACTAAGAGTAAATGTTGTTAACGGTAGAAATCCATTCTGAAATACAACCCAGGACACTAAGGATACATCAGATACAGACCCTAAAATGGAAGTAGAAACCCACTTTATAAATGACACCAGGGTCCAAAAAGTGTAAATAACTTGTTGAAGTTTACATGAGGAATAGAAAAAAATCAAAAGTAGAAATTGAGTTTCCTGATTTCTAATAGATCCAGTGCCTCTAACATTCTTGAAATTCAGAGTTTAGAATCTTTGTGATATGATAAACACATTTACATTGTAAGTTTAGGTTACCATTATGATTAATATTATGATTAGTGTACAGACCTCAAGGTTTATTTTTTAAATTAACATTTATTGATTTGACTATGCCATAACATTTTTGTGTGTTATCATATTTGATAGTTTCATCGGGTATTTATCTCATTTATGAACAAGAAAACTAAGTCTCAGAGATGTTAAATAATGTATACAATGGTAGAAGTAATAGAAGACTTAATAATATTAATCACAACTAATTATTTTGTGCATTTACTATGTATTGGGTATTCTTCTAAGCACTTGATACATTTAACACATTTGATTCTACAACAAGCCTGTGAGGTAGTTATTCTCAATTTCCACATTTTACAGATGAGAAAATGAATGCATAGTAAGGCTGAAAAACTTTCCCAAGGTTACACAGCTAGCGAGCAATGGCGGCAGGATTTGAACCCACACAGTATTTGACCCCAGCCGATATGGAGTCGGATTACATAGACATGTTCTTATCTACTATTCTCACATTATTGAATCAGACTTTTAAATCACTACATTGAAAGGCCTACCACACACACCCCGTCATTCTTCCAATAAGTTATTGGCTGTCCCATGGACCATAAAAATCAGTCAATGGACTAAGTAGTTTGGGGTAAAATTAATATACTTTAATATTTGATGCAATGATAAAAGATCTCCCTGCTCTGAGTTCTTCTAGTATCGGTGACTATTGTACTTCTTTGAAACATAATCATTTTTGACTTGTTTACACAGACGAGTCTGGGATTCTTGCCCACCTACAATATGTAATGGCTCCACGTCCCACCTACGTTTGTTAGCTGAGTTATTGAAGCACCAACTTGCAGTCGTTATATTAAGATAGACAAAAATATTTTCAGGGACAATTTGATTATTTACAAATATATATTAAGCACAAGAAAAATGAGATCATATTGTAAGGAAAAAAATCTCTTTTCTATGGATGTACTAGTAATATAGAAGTGCATTCGAATATAATTTTTAAAGTTAGAATATGAAAAGAAGCATGAATCATGGCACTATGTAAGTTTTTATTAATATATTTCACATTATATTTCCCTAACATCTCCTTACCTCAAAAATTATTTTGGAGAATAAAAACACATACTAATACCTAAAAGAAGAATGACTTATTGGCAACAAATTTGATTTTCAACCAATAGAATGGTTTTCAAATGTGCTTTCAAATGTAGTTACTAATTTTGTGGATCCCAATTTTTTATAACAGGTATCAAATGATCTTTTAAAGTATGCTTTTCTTTTTTCCTATAACGTTTTCTTTCTACTCTGTATTTGTCCTAAGAATCCATATATCTCCTTTTTCTCAATTATGTATATATATATTTCCCCCCCTTATTTGTATTTTTCCTCCTTGCAATTCTCCCTTCTTACCCAAGACTGTGTCCCTCTTTCTAAGATTTTTATCATCCCTAAGTTGTTTAAACTTCTCAGAGAGCAACTGTCATTGTCTAATGTATTATTATTTAAAAAGTGTTTGCACATAGGCACTTGGGTGGCTCAGTTGGTTAAGTGTCTGACTTCAACTTCAGCTCAGGTCATGATCTCATGGTACATAGGTTAGAGCTCTGCATCAGGCTCCACATTGGGATTCTTGGTAATCCCTGCTTGGGATTCTGTCTTCCCTCTCTCTGCCCCTCCCCATCCTCCACTAATGCCTTTTCTCTCTCTCAAATGTAAATAAACTTAAAAAAAATAATAAAAAGTGTTTGCACACATAGATTCTCATTCATTTTCATAAGAACACTGTAAGATATGTATTATTATTCCCATTTAATAATGAGGAAAATGACAGTCCTTAAAGTTAATTGAATTGTCCAATATCTTTAAGCTGCAGGTAACAGAGGCAGATTTTTAACCCAAATATCGTAACTCCAAGCCATACTCTATACTATAACCATGATGGCAGGGAAGAGAAGTTGCTTATTTACTTTATTAAATATTAACCTACTAGGTGCTCTGGCCTTTAAACACAAGGAGAGATCCAATTATTCAATTTAATATTTTTTGATATCATACTACACAGAGCTGTATAATGCACAGAGCTTGGGGCTAAAAGAGAAATTACAAAATTTAAATCCATATTCCCTCTCAAAGAGATCACAGGCTAAATGGTAGTCACATATGCACGCACGAAAAGAAAAGAAATACCTGATATTAAAGTGGAGAAGGATGCCTTTACATGACTAATGCCACCTTAATCTCATAGAAAAAGAGATCGCTTTGAGCTAGAACATAGAGGAAAATCCAACCCAGGTGGAGACATCTGGGCGGACCTTAAATGATGGTGGTTTGCAGAAAAGTAGAAAGCACAGAGAAGCCATTTTAAGAAATGGAATGGATATGGGATCTTGGGGTGACTCAGTCAGTTAAGTGATGGGCTCTTATTTCAGATCAGGTCATAATCTCACAGTTCATGAGACCAAGCTAGGGATTCTTAATCTCTCACCCTCTCTCTGCCCCTTCCCAGGTCCTGCCCCTCCCCAGGTGTGCTTGTGCACCCATACCCTCTCTCTCGCGCTTTCTTTCTCTCTCTCTCTAATAAATAAGCTTTAAAAAAAAAGAAATGGAATGGATAAAGATATAAAAGGAAGTACAAAGCATGTCAAGGGAGTTGTAAAGACTCATAAAAACATAAATAATGGTGGGGCGCCTGAATGGTTCAGTTGGCCAAGTGTCTGATTCTTGGTTTTGGCTCAGGTCATGACCTCACAGTTCCTGAGTTGGAGTTCTGCACTGGGCCCTGTGCTGAAGGCAAGGAGCCTGCTTGGGATTGTGTCCCTCTTTCTTTGGCCCTCCTCTACTTGTGCTCTCTCTCTCACAAATAAATCATGAACATCAAAAAAACATAAATAATGGTTACTACTGAGATGAGGCGATAAAGATATTACTGAGTTCAGATGCCTGGGTAGCCCAGTCGGTTAAGCGTCTGACTTCAGCTCAGGTCATGATCTCACGGTTTGTGCGTTGGAGCCCAGCATCAGGCTCTGTGCTGACAGCTCAGAGCCTGGAGCCTGCTTCGGATTCTGCGTCTCCCTCTCTCTCTGCCCCTTCCCCACTCTCACTTTGTCTCTCTCTCTCTCAAAAATAAACATTAAAAAAATTAAATATATATACATATATATTTAATTGCAGTACTCCTAATAACTAGAACTCAGTATTGTAATACATGTATATACATATTCTGGTATATGTATATACAATACTATAATATAAAAACTGGCCATATATATAAAAAACATTACTGAGTTCTAGTTATTAGGAGTACTGCAGAGACGTATGGAAGGCTGCAGATGCAAAGTGCACGAACTACCACAAGTACAAGTCCTACTACAAAGTAGTACAAATACAAACTAGCCAATATACAGCAAAATGATTTTTTTTAAGTTTATGTTTTATCTTTAATTTCTAAAAATTCATTTTGATGGGGCGCCTGGATGGCTCAGTTGGTTAAGCACCCGACTTCGGCTCAGGTCATGATCTCACGGCTCGTGAGTTCAAGCCTTGCATCAGGCTCTGTGCTGACAGCTCAGAGCCTGGAGCCTGTTTCGGATTCTGTGTCTTCCTCTCTCTGTTCCTCCCCTGCTCGTGCTCTGTCTCTCTCTCAAAAATAAATAAAGATTAAAAAAAAATTCATTTTGAGAGAGAGAGAGCAAGTGGGAGGGGCAGAGAGAGAGAGAGGGAGGGAGACAGAATCCTAAGCAGGGTCCCTGCTGTCAGCACAGAGGCCAATGTGGTGCTCGAACTCACAAACTGTGACATTGTGGTAGAGTCCCCTCGCTAAAGGAATAGACCTCAAGAGAAGGGAAGGCAACCTGCCCGAATGCGTACATGACATCCCTCACGACCCTGTAACATGAGATCACCCAATCAGACTTTATGCCTATTTGTTACCCATATATAGGAGACAAAGAAGTAGAAAATGCATAAAAGACTATGCCACATGGCCTGGCGTTCAGGGCTCAGTTTTACGGGTATGAACCCGACTGAGTGTGTGCCAGCACAAATAAAGTTGCTTCCTGGAAAGAAAAGCCTCGGTGTCACAACTCTCTGTGCAAGAAACCAGCTATGAGATCATGACCTGAGCTGAAGTCAAGAGTCAGGGCCACTCAGGAGCCCAGGCAACAAGACTGTTTTTGACAAAACTGAAGTTGTATACAATAAGGGATAATTTCCAGGTATCAGAAATAAAGAGAAATCTCAAATCTGTAGCAATTTGGTAACTGCACCATATTTGAGGCTTGGGAGTTGGGATGGTCTGTAAAATCTTAAAGAGATATAGGACACAATAATTGTGCAGGGCAGGGACTTAGAACATCTCCTTTGAATAATACTGAGAAGCAGAGAGATGTACCTTAACAGAGACCAGAAGTAACTCACCACCAACATAGGAATTTAGTCCACAGTGGAGAAATCCCCTCCTCACAGCTGCGTGCTATGAATGGAGATAGAGTCACCCAGGAGAAATCATGGCTCCAAATCTCATGACTGGGGTTTTATTAAATGGTAATAAATGGCATTTCCCTAGTCATAGCTAGCCCCTCAAGGTCCTGGAAACCTTGCTTCCAAAAGCCTTACCTCAGAGACTTACTCTATCCCTAACCCCTCCCAACCTGAGGGTATATAATGAGTTATCTGTCACAACCCCATGTAGCTCTTCCTGCCCATGGGTCTGGCCCCTGTGCTTTAATAAAATCACCCTTTTGCACCAAAAACATCTTTAAGAATTCTTTCTTGGCCGTTGACTCCAGACCACCCCGCCATCACCCCAAAACTTCATCATCATGCTCCTCCAACTGAGCCAGCCAGTCATCCCTATTTAGCTAACCCTTTAACTGCACTATTTAATATACTTTTTTATAATTCAATTACTATATATTTTTAATTTTTCCAATTCAAGAATAGAACAAAAGAAAAACATTTTAAGGTATGCAGAGACTAAAAAAGATCTGCTGGTAAAGACCTTTGCTGAAATAATTACTAAGGGATGTACTTCAACAGAAAGAAATTGAACCCAAAGGAAGGAGTAACAAGAAGCAACAGTGAGCAAAGGAATTAAGAAAATAAAAATAAACGGAAGCTAGGTAAGGGCAAGGAACTGTTTTGCTAACAATGCATCACCAGAACCATGAAAAGTGTTGGGTAGCATATAAGGTAGTGTAAACATATGTTGTTAAATTAAACAAAATAAGTATTGAACTACACATATAACTAATTTTTTAGGGCTTAAAAGCAAGGTGCAATCACAATGGCACAAAAGATGGAAGGTTTGGAGGGAAGTTAAAGTACTCAGATTCCCGTAATTTTAAAGGACAGAAATATTGGTCACCTTTAGGCTTTTTTGACAAATAATAAGGTTGTGTGAATTAAAATATTTGAAATGTTTAGAGAAAGCCATTAAAATGAAGGAAATAGTATGTATAATTTTGAAACCAGAAGGAGAAACAAAGGAGATGAAGAAACTCCATTAATTCAGAAATTTCAGAAAAAGGGGGAAAAAAGAGTCAATAAATAGATGAAAATAAAATTATCAAAATAAGTCTAAATATATCAGTATTCATAATAAATAGAAAATGGTCAGTGTGGTCAATTATACTTCAATGAAAAAGAAAAGAAAAAAGAAAAAAATGGGTCAGTGTATGGGTAAGGAGGAATGTTTTAGGAGGATTTTCTTGGAAAAGTGGTTCTGATATTCCCAATTCTGTGTGTGTGTGTGTGTGTGTGTGTGTGTGTGTGTGTGTGTGTGAGAGAGAGAGAGAGAGAGAGAGAGAGAGAGAGAGAGAGATTGACTCCCTTTTACCTAAAGAGATGTGGCTTCAACAGAACACAAAGATTTATTAATCTTTGAAAAGATTAATAAAATAAATTTCTGGAAGATGGGTTAAGGAAAAAAGGATATGAGTCAATAAATATTACAAAGGAAAAAAGAACATAACTACAGACAATGTCATAATTTAAAATATAAGGAAATTCTACAATCAACTTCATGCCAATAATTTTGAATTCTTAGATGAAAAAATACCAATATCAATTGAGAAAAATTTCAATTTACTTTTGAGATTAGTATAAACCTGATATTCAAAGCAAAATTAAATGCCAACTTTCCTTAGGTGTAAAAATTCTAAATAAAATATTATTAAATTTAATTCAGAAATGTTAATTAAAAAATCATGACCAAGTAGGTTTTTCAAACAATGTAAGCATGATTCTAAATTAGAAAATCCATTATTCTAAGATACTATATGGATGAATTAAGATGGAAAAATCCTATGACTTTGTAGATGTTCAGTATATAGAATTCAATAAAATTACTCATTTGTGGTTAAGAAACAAAAACATCTTAATCAACTAGGAACAGAAACACTTAGAGTAAACATTGCATTTAATGGTGAAACTTTAGAAGCATTCCCAATAAAGTCAGGAAGGATTCTTTGAGGTACTAATTAGACCAAAAAAAAAAAAAAAAAAAAAGTAAGAAAACTGGACTTAATGATGAAATAAAGGGGCATTTCCTTTTCTCAATAGGTCTATGAATGGGCAGCCCACACTCAATTCATATACAGACTTTCTATTGATGGCAAGGGGATTAGTGTGAGGTTTAAGTATAAAACAAGCAATTGAGATCTACCCTTTGTTTAAATGATTTCCTATGAAAGATGTAGAAGAGGGGCAGGAGCTCTGTCATCCTGTTTGAGAGCTAAACCTTCAGGTTTAAAACCTTATGAACTCTTTGGGTGATCAAACTTGTTGCACTTATAAGTCAGACAGGGTAACTAAATCCTAAACATAAAAGTTTTTCAATTTTAAAAGCTTTCTTATGGTCATTAAACATTTCAGACAAATACTCATTATGAACTAATTGGTAGCAAATGTTCATTTGAAAACTTAAGCTGGCTTTGAGTTATAGTGGTTGGGTTTTGAGACTCAAAAACCAAAATAATGAGAAAAATTGCGAGCATCTTTCCATGCTTAAAAATTTCAATTAGCAAAATCCTTTGTCTTCTAGATGCAAACTCTGAATAAAGTGAGCCTCTATTCCCAGAGTTAGGGAAGCCTCTCTAAATTTGTTAGATCACAAAGATGATTTCTTCTGATGGGTCTCCTCCCTTTTTCCCCAATGCCATTCACTAGATCTACTGAGACATGGTTGTGAAATTCTCCTTTAGTTTTGAAATCTTAAGGATTAGAAACAGGCATTTTTTACAAAGATGCCTACCCATTCTTAGGATTCCTTTACCTTTTCCTGTTCTATAGAAACAAAATTTATGGAGCATCATGGAATGGACTAATCTAAGTATCTCAGCAATTTTCTTCTTACCTACTAATACTAAATAACTCAGGCTTGATGATTTTTTTTTTGTTTCATTGACTCTATATTTGTTATTCTTGCATAATAATGTTCTCACCTTGTATCATGCAGCAAGGGTGAAGAAATACCAAGGCCAAAATTGTCTGTTCACACATCCGTTTTTTTTTTAACCTATACAAGGTTTCCTATTTGCTACTTGCATAGTTTTTTCCAAGACTTTTCTCTGCTATGCTATGATCACCTCCTTTAAATCTTGGCTTAAAACACATCTTCATAAAGGTGTCTTTTATTAGCTTTACTTAAGTTGAAAACAACTCTATAGTCCTCAATTTAAAATCTAATTTATGAATTCTGATTTTGGAATCATTGCCATATACATTGATTGCATACGTTTTACTTCTGTACGTAATACCCCAAGCTTAATGTATGAATTATGTTTTTTTCTTTCCTTCTTTTATTCTTTTCTTGCTTTTTTTCTTCCTCCTTTCCTTGTTTCCTCCCTTTGTGTCCCTCCTTCTTTTGCTGCTTTCCATGCTGTCTTATTTCTAGAACTACCGTTTCTCTAGAAACATCTGCCCAACTACAAATCTAATTGGTATTTGAGGATATTACAAAATTGATTTGATTACATATGAATGTTGGTCATAAATTATTCAGAGGCAACATCAGTTAGAAACTGATCTTGCCTCTAACTGATCTATTTCACAATTTAGTTTTAATATATATGTGCTTGTATCTAGGTGAACAGTATAGCATACTGGTTAAATCACACACTCTGATGCCATACCGTGAGGGTTTAAACTCTAGCACAGCCACTTACTGGATGATTCCAGCTTAGTCACATGACCTCTCTTCCACTCAGATTTTCTGTTTGTAAAATGAGAGCAATCATAGCATCCACCTCATAAGAGTGCTGTGATGATTAAACAGATTAGTATATGTAGAGTATCCAATATAAATGCTATACACATTTGAACTATCACAGCTTCAAAGCCCTTTGTCCACATATTCAAACTAAAAAAAAAAAAAAAACCCTGAAACAAAATGACTTTCATGACTAATTTGCAAGCACTGAATTTAACTATCATGAGGTCATTTGTGGTCCTTCCTTATCTTTCTCGGTAACTACGCCTCCATTATTACATAGAAATATTAAGGTACTTGATACAGACCCTACAGGGCGATGCAACACTGAATTCAGTATATAAAACATACTACCATTCTAAACTCAAAGAAACTGACATTTGAAACATATCTCACTCCAAAAGTTTTGTACAAAGAATTATATATTATTAGCTCTTCCACATTTCTGTCCTGATATAATATCCGTTCAAATGATGAACTTATCCTTTGCAAACTGTATTTGATGTATGAGTTTGAGGTAAATGATTATTTCTATTTCTGAATGCATGCCACTCCAGAGGACGCTTCTTACCTTCTCATCCATGACTTCTTCCTTCCCTCTCCTGTTCACTTTATTTGATGCTCCTCCTATTGTCCTATATCAATTAGGACTTGCAATCAGAGAGGACTCACAGAAAAGTTGACTAAGGTGGCTTGGGTATGAGTTTTTATTTTTATGCTGTGCTGGGAAATTATAATTGGAAGAAGAGTCAGTGGCTCCATACTGACAGTGTCTTAATAGCATCAGTGCCCCTTGGGAAGAGCCCATTCATCTGAACTATATTATAGGCTCCCTTGTAGCTGCAAGGAAGGTCGGGAAACCTGGTTTTATTTTCTACAAATGTGAAAGCAGAGGTCACAAAGAATAATTGGATTGGAATGGACATTAAGTCAGCCAACCTGCAGCAGCTGTCACTCTGTCCAGGCCCACTGCGACAGATTTTGGTGGAACTGAGTTAGAAGATTTTGGCATCATAAGTACTTCAAGATGAAAGAAATGCTTCAATTTCTTTATGTTTCCCTATCACAATGTGACCACATTGGTATCTCTGGCTACCTACATTGAATGAAGACGCATCTTTTAAGTACCCCCTCCGATCAAATCTCCACGCCCTTAACCTTGTGACCTTTTGTTACACCTTTCTATATGCAGAACTCTCTTCCATCTTTAACACATGGATTTAAACAATGTATATGAATATCCATGATTCTGTGAGAGTATGTGGAGATGTTTACATACTAGCATGAAGAATGAGTAAGGCTGTGAATGTACGAATAAGCCTGTATTCACTCCTTCAGTGAGTCTCAAACAGAACGAATGTGTATTCTTCCCAAGTGAAAATGAAAAATAACATTCCTCATCTCCATAGTCTTGTCTCCTCCCTCTTCATAAGCTTTTCTCTGGGAAACTTCCATTTCTAACCAGTTACTCCTCTTTTCCTTCCCTGATCTTTCTTTGGTGTTGATGTCTCCTCAGCGGCAAGTAAAAAACTTATAAGAGCAACCACTGAGTTTGGAAATGCTGTGAATCCATGAAATATTTCCTCCAACATTTTTCCTTAAACTAGAAATCCACAGTTTATTAGCATATTACCAAACCCCACCATAGCTTTTCTACTCCACTTATTTTACAACTATTCCATCTATTCTTCCAACAAGCCTCCTTTAAAGAGTAGTTGCTTTCATTGACCACAAAAAGTCACATTTTATGCTGGAAGGTTACAGAACATTAAGAAACTATCAGCATATATAAACTATCTAATTTTCTTCTTGTGATTATTTTTCCATGGTACTTTTCTGTGTTGAATTTAACTGCTATTGTGTTGATCAATTATTTTTCTTTTCCCTGGGATTTTTTTCCCTTTCCTCTTTGTTAGGCTAAATAGTTTGTCAATAGTTCTTCTCCCTTGTTACTTTTGGTGTTTATTTTTCTTATCTGATCTTAGCTATCCCCATAGAAATACCATTATAACATCTTTCTATAGTCATACTTATTCATTTTCACTCTTCATTCTTTATTTTATACCAAGTACAAAATCTATAATTTGGCCTCTGTTTTTGCCCCTGTAGCTACAAACCACCATTCAAATGTCTCTTCTAAGGAAATTAATTTAAACCACCCTTTCAACATTACAATAAATTCTATCCATGAATATTCAGTAGTCACCATTATTTAATTTTCTTAGAAATTCTAACACCTCACAGAGTCATGAGAGCAAAAAGGAGTCTCCTGAGGTTGCCTAGGCCATGTTCTTAACTCTGGAACTAACTATCCCAGTGATTAATTCTCATGCTCTTAATATATAATAAAGAAATGAACTCATTTTCAGTTCCTATTTTTGTCTTAGAATTCTGAGACTTTGGAAGGCTGTGGCAGTGAGGAGTGCGGTGTACTCCTACAGCTTTTGATGTGAGGATGTTGAAATTGGAACACTGGACAATATGCACTGGACATAATACAAAAAGCCTTCTAGGTTTCCAAAAACTGAGGGCTATTAGTGACAATATCACTTCCCTTCTGCAAATAACATTAATAGCTGAAAGCTAGGTTATTTTATTGAGCCAATCAACCAACCCAGTTGATTTATAGAAACTCACTGTTTTACTCATTCAATTACAGGTTTATATTTTCCACCAGTTTTCCTAAGTTGGTTGGTTTTGTCTCCTCTGATACCACCAATTGGTAAAATCGCCACTGTACATGAAATGAAGTTATACAGAGAGATTACGTTCTAAAGTCATCACATGGGGTAAAAATCTCCGAGATTTTTGCAAACCTGTTATGAGAAAACCACATCGAAGACTGCTTTGCTGTCTCTTAAATCTGTCTCAACCTGCTTTCTCCCAATATTGAAAGGATGGCTACTTTTGCTTTGTTTTAGCTGAGTATGTGATACATAGGTTACTTGTGCTTTAAGGCCAAGGGCCATGGTGTACAAAAATTATAAAAATAACTTATAACACTGGAATTCCTTACCATGGAAAGATTCTCAGTTTACAGAACCAGGTAAAACCAAAACTGAATGGGAGATCAGCAAAACCATTTATATCCCCTGATGTTTATTACTAGACGTTTGTACATATTTTTATGAGTGAAATGTCAGGCAGAATAGCTCACACTATTTAAATAGTCATAATAATTTATTATATACTATAATATTATTATATTTATATTGTTTTATAATTATTATTATTACTATTATTATTTTGGCTGAGAGTATATAACCAAATTCAAGTAAGTTAAATGCACATCTATTTTCACCACATCTTGTTGAAACTGCCTATGCTAAAGACATCAATGGATTGTTTTCAGCTACTGGAACTAACTGCTACAGTTGATAATACTGACTACTTCCTCCTATTAACACTATCCTTCCTTGGTTTCTAGGATATCATTCTTTTCTGATTCTACCACATCTATGTTAATGCTTATGCTGAGTGAGTCATTATGACTTTCTTTACTTGAAATCAACTCTTAAATACTGTGTCTTTGATTCTTTTCTCCTTTACTTCTCTTACTTGCTCAATGTCAGTTACCATCCTGATTATCCTGATTCTAAGATGTATAATCTTTAACCTAAGCTTCTGACTCATATGTTTTACTGTTCACTTAACATGTCCATAGGCATCTTAAAACCAAGCTCATGACCTTTTCTCAAACCTTCTTATACAACATCCCTTTTTCTATTAAAAACTACATAGTTTTATCAATTTCTAAATCTGGAAAATTCAGTCATTTTAACTTCCTTTTATGCCATCAAACCCTATATAAAATTGGTCTCTACATTCTGTCAATGCCATCTTTTGACTATTTCTACGACCTGTTCCATCTCCATGGCCACTGCCATAGTTGAAATCAACATTATTTCTTTCTTGGATTATGACAAGGGATTCCTCACTGGTCTTCCTAGTACCAACTCTGTTCTCAGAATGCTAGATGCAATGAAGCCATCAGGATAATCTTTTGAAAATGTTTAATATGATACAATTGTCCTGGGTTGACTTGTGTCTCCCCAGAAATCATACGTTGAAGTTCTAACCCTCAGTACCCTCAGATGATGAATTTATTTGGAAAGAAGATCACTGCAGATGTAATTACTTAAGATGAAGGCATAGTAGGGTGGGCTGCTAATCCGTTATGATTGGTGTTCTTGTAAAAAGAAGAAATTTGGACAGAGACATGTACACAGAGAGAACACCATGTGAACATGAAGGCAGAGATTGAGGTGACACATCTACAATCAAGGAATGCCAAAAATTGCTACCAAACCACCAGAAACTAGGGAAAGGCCTGGAACATATTGTTCTCACAGTCCTCAGAAGGAACCAACACTGCTAACACCACAATCTCAGATTTCTAGCCTCCAAAACTCTGAGACAATATATTTCTGTTGTTTAATCCAGCCCATTCATGGTACTTTGTCAGGGAAGATCTGGCAAACTAATACCAGCATCATATAATGTTTCTGTACTTTAGATTTTTAAATTGTCCAATGGTACCCACTGTCAGTGGTATCAAACATAGATATCTTGCTATTATATATAATACCTAATATGATCTTGGCTGAATTTACTCCTTTACTTTTGCTTCTCATTGCTTTCCTATTTACTACACTTCATTTCTCCCATTATGACATACTCTTGTGTATTTTTATGTATGATGGCTTTTCTGCCTGATACTTTGCCACCATCATTCACAGTACATTCACTATACAATCATTCACTGTACATCATTCACTACCCATTATGACACATCTATGGCATCTCCTTGTTTGTGAATTACTTCAAGGCAGAATTAGATTTCCATCTTCACTGTTTCCTGGGACTTTTCTCCACTATTCCTTTGTGGTGCTTACCAGGACACTTTTCAACCTTCATTGACTCTCTCTACCCACCCACTCCTCCCCCACACATTGAATTCTTTAAAGAAAGAGGTTTTGATGCATTCATCTGGTAAAGTAGAAACTGAACAAATATTTTGAATAGATACATGAGCCCGGATGTTCTCCAATCCTCTCTGCTCATTAAGAGACCCTTTCTCTTTCTCATTAGGGTGCCTACATGTGCTATGCAACCCTTTTTAATTATCCTACTTTTTTGGTTATTATTTTGTTCTAATCACATGATATGTTTTTTTCAAAGTTGATATTTATTTACAAGCTAAGGAAAGAACATGTTATAAACATAGTTTTAATGTCCTACTGGCCAATATTCATAAGTTGTTTTTTTTTTAACATTCAATGCAGCAAATCATTAGACAAGAGAATCAAGTAAAATGGTTTTACTCTATCAAATGTCTTTCCAACTCAGACCTTTGGTTTAGAGCCTAATACCAAACTCAAACTCACAGCAGTGGGCAATACTTGAAGTTTAAGATAAAATCCAATGGGGTGCCTGGGTGGCTCAGTCAGTTAAGCATCCAATTTCACCTCAGGTTGTGATCTCATGGCTCTTGGGTTTGAGTCCTGTGTCGGGCTCTGTGCTCAGAGCCTGCTTCGGATTCTGTGTCTCCCTCTTTCTTGGCCCCTCCCCAACTCATACTCTTTCTCTCTCAAAAATAAACACTAAAAAAATTTTTTTAAATAAAATTCAATAACCACACAATATTCTTGGCTAGAAGTATACTGTTGTAGAAAAAAAAATTATCAAATGGAAGGAAAGAGACAAATTATCCAATACAACACTGCGTTCAATACTTGTTGGCAAATATTTGCTTTAGCAAATATAAGTGTGACAGTTAATAGACAGAATTCTGGATATGGATAATATTTTTTCCTTAGAAAGAAATTTAATATAATTTCACTTGCTATTTTTTTTGTATTAAATATTTCAACTGATTAAATTGGATTTTAACATTCCAGTCAGTATTCGGTCAGGATCACAGAATTCTAAGTCAAAAAGTAGAACACAGTTATCAAGTTAAAATCTTCATTTTTAGATTTAATTGTAATGCTCAGGTAGGGACAATAAAATATCCAAGTTTAGATGGATGGAGAAAGACTAGAATCCAGATCTTCTGACTTCTTGTAAAGTGTTCTCTCTATTCTACTGTATTGTGTCTATTGAATGGAAAATCCAGTAACAACAAAACTTAAGAATGAATATACTCTATCCTTGTGTTACATAAAGGGTGCCAGTATACCACAGACCATTTATTTTACACAAAAATGTAAGTTCCATATCATACATTTCTGTAATCTAAAAGTACATTATCCAATAAACAGCAAACATGGAATTGAGAAGTATGTTTTGGTTGATTCATGTCTCTTTATAAATGTCCATCAACTGATGAATGGATAAAGAAATTGTGGTTTATATACACAATGGAATACTACTTGGCAATGAGAAAGAATGAAATATGGTCTTTTGTAGCAACGTGGATGGAACTGGAGAGTGTTATGCTAAGTGAAATAAGTCATACAGAGAAAGACAGATACCATATGTTTTCATTCCTATGTGGATCCTGAGAAACTTAACAGAAGACCATGGGGGAGGGGAAGGAAAAAAAAGAGGGAGAGCCAAACCATAACAGACTCTTAAAAACTGAGAACAAACTGAGGGTTCATGGGGGGTGGGAGGGAGGGGAGGGTGGGTGATGGGTATTGAGGAGGGCACCTGTTGGGATGAGCACTGGGTGTTGTATGGAAACCAATTTGACGACAAATTTCATATTAAAGATAAATAAATAAATAAATAAATAAATAAGAAAAAAAACAAAGTAGTTCGAATTATCATGTTTTCCTCCCAATTAAAGCTCATATAGAAAGACACTGTGAAACCATATCACTGCCTGTCCTTGTATAAAACAGTCATTGTGGAATATAAACATGTGAACGACTCATTAAAATGTTATGTATGGAAGTTCAAAGAGTCGCATTACTGCGAGATCCAAAGATTGTTGCAATTTTGTGTTTCTCTGTTGCTTGTAATCTCAAATATGAATTCATTTACTTTTAATATTTTGTTGAGGATAGGAACATTTGTATTGCCTGCACCTGGAAGATTACTTCACATATAGGAAATGATCAATAAATATTTGTGTGACTTAAAAGGTTAACACTGAGGATAGCACATCAGATCCTTTTTAGATTCAGACAAAGAATAAATTATAAACACATAATTAAATAAAAGCTATTGGGAATTAGTGGCAGCGACCTCCCTGCCAGTGATTGTACACTTTGGCTCTCTAGAGTAATAACGCATACCAATTATTATATGTGGTATATCAGCTCCAAGAAAGATGTGTTACAATTTCCCCACTATAGTTCATGCTATGGCCTGCCAAATAATTCACCAAAGCTGAGTTTGCTTTTTGTTATCTGATTAACATAATTCCCATAGACTACCCTTTAAGAAATTTAAGAAATAAATGTTCAAAATAGTATTGTAGTTGAAGTTAGGACTCCTAGATTCTGGTTCCAACTCTGTCACCAACAAACTACATAACTGTAACAAGTTTATCGAACAATCTATACCCTGTGCGGCACAATCAATACAATTTTTTTCCAACCTCTGCCTAGATCTCTATTTCACAATGATTAATGATATTCTGGTGAGACCTTTTGGCTTCCTAGGTTTTTATGTGATACAAACAGTCTCATTTTGGCCACTAAGATTCATTTTTATATTACAAAGTTTCATCCAATTCTTTATTTTATTGATTGATTGATTGATTGATTTTTGAGAGAGAAAGAGCTCAAGTGAGGGAAGGGCAGAGATAGAGAGAGGGAGAAGAGGATCCCAAGCAGGCTGCGTGTTGAAAGTGCAGAACTCCATGTGCAGAACTCAAACTCATGAAACCCTGAGATCATGACCTGAGCTGAAGTCGGACGCTTATCCTACTATGCCACCCGGGCACCCCTCATCCAGTATACTTTAAATGTCAATTCTCCTCTGGTATCCAAATAAAAATCTCTATTTGCCTTCCAAGTTCAAGCCTGAACCACACAGCAGAGGAGAGGAGCAAGATATGATCCTTTACTCTTTTCTTTAAAAATTTTTAAAAATGTTTATATATTCTTGACAGAAAGAGTGTGAGTGGAGAAGGGCAGAAGAGAGGAGACACAGAATCTGAAGCAGGCTCCGGGCTCCGAGCTGTTAGCACAGAGCCTAAAGTGGGGCTCAAATCCATGAACCCCGAGATCATGACCTGAGCCAAAGTCAGATGCTTAACCGACTGAGCCACCTAGGAGCCCCTGATCCTTTACTCTTTTATTCTTTCTAGATCTTTCATTCTGTTTCTAACTCACTCTGCTGCCTCTAGATATCCCTTTCTTCACTGATATTCTGGGGAAGGAAAAGAATGCTAAAAAATACCAAACAAACCAGAAGTCTTCTATCTTTACCTTCTTGGTGGGCAGCCATAGGTGATTCCTATGGACAGGCACTCAAATTCACCCTCTTTTATGGGATATACTCGTGGATTCTTTAGAGGCCACTACAGAAGAAGTCCATACTATTTACCCACTGATGCTCTTTCTGGGTGACTATCTGTCATATTTTGCTAGGCCTTACAGTATCAACAAACAAACCCATATCTTAGTGGCTTACAATAACCACAGCTTCTATCTAAATTACATGCTCTCTGCTGGTTCACATCATTTCTTCGTTATTCTGGGACTCATAAGGAAGAAGCGACCCTTATCTGGGACCTGTTGCTGCCATTATAGAACACAAGATGAGGCTTAAAGTTTTAGTTGAGAAGTGTCGCATGCCATTTCTGTTCACATTCCACTAGCAAAACGCATCACATAGAGAAGCCTGGGGTCAACAGGGCAGGAAGTATGATCCTCCCACAGTTAGGAAAAGAAATATGTTTAATAAAACAACCTTCTACTATTACCCCTTGTACTCTGACCCCATGTATCTTCACTTCCAGGAAACACTCCATAGCCTCCAACTGTTGACAGGTAATTTCACACTGTCATGCCATGCTCTTGTGATGTCATGGCTCCAACATGGCTACCTTTCACTACATCTACTTACACCCTTGTATCTGGTCACAGCTTCTTGGCCCCTGGAATCTGTTCATGACATCTACTTGGCTCTGGAGTCATACACTATTTTCATACGAAGTAATGGGAAGGCATACTGTTTTTTTTCTGATGCTATCTCTTCTCACCTTATTATTAGCAGCTGCTTTACCCTGATTCACAGAGTTAAAATTGCCCAGGAATAAATAAGCAGGAACCAGGATATGTATCCTTTCTGCCTTCGAACTCAACTATCGATTTCTCCAAAATGGTTTCTTATAGTGATCTACTCTGGTATATCAGGAGGTAGGCCTAAAAGTTTCTGATTGACAGCAAACATCCAACGAGGGAATGAGATTCCCTTGTTGAGGAAACCCTCAGTTTACTATTAGGGGTTCTCTTGAATCTTTTCTTGTGTAAGGGAGCAGCCACTCTCTTTTCCTTAAAAAAGAGACAAGGTGGAATGTTACCACACTCCCCACTAAGCTAAAAACTCATGAAATACATAAATTCAATCTTCATTAAGCTCCAGTCTTCTGCTTATATAGCCTGAGAGTCATCTTCAGTATGAGAGTTGAAGGACCCCACTAGCCACCTCTTATTTAGTCCTGGAAACAGTGCCTGGCATCTTCTTGAAATCACTTAGAATATGAAGATTCCTAATAACTACTATCTATAACTTAGGGAATTTAGCTGAAATCCAGAGATAAACACATAGACCCTTCAAATGTCCTTTTGATATAACCATAGACAAGTAAATTAATCTATATAGGACTTAATTTTTCTCATGTGGGAAGGAGCACTGTTAACTGTAAAACTCTAAGTAGTATCAAAACCAATAGGAAACGTAGGGAGATCCTGAACAGAAGGTAGAACACTCTGATCTTAGACTTATTTCCATACTAGTAACTAAGGACAGAAATTCTTTATAAAGCACAAACACACTGAACCACTGAACTTTTGCCTTCATTGTAGAACAGCATTTCTAACAAAATGAAACATGCTCCCAACTGCACCAATCAAACATGTGGGTCCCTGTTAGGCCAATTTTAAAGGACTTCCAATTTTGTGAAAACCATAATGCTTATACTTCAGAATTTTCCATCCTCAACTACTCCTTTCACGTCATAAGAAGTCTACTCCATTTAAAGGAAAGAAAGATGTTAAATTAAGTCACAAAAGATTCAGGGAACTCTAAATTCAGTCCAGTTCTTTGAAACCACAACTGATGAAAAAGAAAAAAAAAAAAGTTCTTTTGCCAACTTCGGTTAGTGTTACATTCTTAATTTCACTTAAATGTAGGTATTTTGTAATTTCCGTTTCCTTTCTTTAAAACAAACAAACAAAAAAAACCTGTCTGAGGGGGATTATGGACATAAAGCTTCAGAAATTAAACGTATCCTGTACAAACTAGTTTGTGCATCATGGTTACTCTTTATGAAGAATACAAGGTACATCTGATCTGATACAGACACTCTGGGGCCATCATCTATCATCAGGTTGTGTGCATAACACCTAACTTTAAAAAGTTAGGAGGGCACCTTACACATTAGGAGGGCAATTTGAAAGAAAAGAGTCAACTTTGCATTAGAAATGCATATAAAAATGTTTAGTTTATTTCATGTGCTGGCAATCTTATTTCAGGTTTTACAGGGGATTCTTTTTTCCTTTTGAAACGAAATACTACAATAAACTCACCTCTCAATAATTAAACATTTGTTAATTTGAACATGCCCCTGTGACACCTTCTACACCATGTGGAATTCTCTTTAAAGTATCAGTCAGTGTTCTAACTCATCCCTGATAGTCTCTGAGATATACAGACTATGCCACAAGACGCAGTAGTTTCTCTTAAGGAATTTTAAAAATTGGTCCCTGTTACGAGGTGATGCTTGGTGTCACCTTTGTTACCTTGAAAGATGGTCCCTTGACTAAGGATATTAATTTTCTAAAAATTTCATGCTGTTTCAATTGAAAAATTGGCAAACTATTAAAAAACAAGTTGAGGGGAGCCTTTTAAGAAATTGAAAAGTAACTGCAAACAACATTGGGTAATTGTGACTTTCAGTTGTTCTGTATCAGTTACATTTTTGTGCTCTTTTCCCTGTGTGCATGGTGATTCTATTTCTCCCCCACTAAAAATTTTGTTTAAAACAATAAAGTATCATGGGGCACCTGGGTGGCTCAGTTGGTTAAGCGTCCAACTTCAGCTCAGGTCATGATCCCAGGATTCATGAGTTTGAGCCCTAAGGCAGGCTCTGTGCTGACAGCTCAGAGCCTGGAGCCTGCTTCTGATTCTGTGTCTCCCCCTCTCACTGCCCTTCCCCCACTCACGCTCTGTCTCTCACTCTCAAAATAAATAAACATTGAAAAAAAATTTTTTTAATGAAGTAACAGTCCTCAACTGAGAATATGTAACTTTCAACCACATAGTAGCTTAAGTGGTTCATAAACAGATACCACACGCTAGATAGTCACACTGGAGCACTGGAAGGAATTTTAGGAGTCAACTAGGACCTCACGAAAAGTACTGATAAAATAGGAAGAATAAAGCAAGAAGAAAGAATTTGCATTTTTAAAAGTTAATTAATTGCCTCTACTTGCTGGCTGCATTTAATATTTAATAGTTTATAAGCTATAATACCAGGAGTAAGTACTGATCAAATTCACACAGGAGCTTTAGAAGGTGAGAGGGCACCAAGACCACCAAGAGTCCTACATCCTCCTCAGCTGCTATACAGTTTCCTTGGGGGTGGGGGAGAGGGGTAATTGGTATAAAGACTCTGCTCGTCTTTCCAGAAGTAATAAAAAATTATGTTGGTAGCTTCAAGGTGATAAAAATTAATGGAATTAAAAGACCAAAATTAATGGATTTTTATCCTTTGCTACATGAAAGAGGAAATGATTTCCTGGATGACATAAGAGCAGCAGCCTAAACAAGAAGTGAAAGGGAAGAGGTTTTGAGAAAGCAAAGGTGAATTAAAACATATCAAGTACAACGGAAGAATAGTACACAAATGGAAGAAGGGAAGGAGAAGGAAATTTGATCCACTGGAGAAATCCTCTGGGAAGAGATGTATAATTTCTGGAAAGATGGCAAGTAGCTCCATTTCTGTGAAAAGAGAAGGGCTTTCTAGAATTAGGACACATGAAGAACTTAGTTCATGATGTACAAAGAGGAAATGAAAGAATGGAGATAGCCATTTGTACAATCACATGGATGATCACAGCTGTTTCCTCTTCTTGAAATGAAAACCATCATCTCCATTCAGAGTCCACTGGCACTTAACAATTTACTGGCCCAGCAGCTTACCTGGAACAAAGATCGGCCAATTAATGTACTTTAAAGATGAATAAATAAATGAATGAATCCGCTGGCTCATCGTTACTTATTTATAATGCTGAATAGGGATAAATGACATAAACAGAGAAATCTGGGAACAGCTCTAGGAATGAGAGACGGAACTGTAGATAGAAAAAAGATTGGAACAATAATGGTTAGCTAGATGAAGAGAGGTCCAGAACAGTATCTAGTTGCTACACAGGGATTATTCTGCCAGAGTGATGAACACCTGGCTATAGAATATATTGTGCAGACTCATCTGGAAGTCTGCCAGGTTTCTACTAACTTTAAAATCAAAGTCTTGGGGAATGGAGAACATTGTTAGATAAAGCTATAAAACTGGATATAATGAAGGACATCAGCCATTATAATAAAACACGTTAAGCAATTGGTACAGACAAAAGAGTCCATAGTGAAAATTACTAAAAAGATGGTCAAGAAGTCTACAGTAAATTCAAAGCCCAGAGCATTAGCAACATTTAGAGTGTAATTCAAGACAGAAAACCATTAAGATTTATCATGTGAAAACACGATCATAACAATGAAAAGTACTTTGTTCTAGTAAAGCCTTAGAAGATGTAGATAAACTTGACATGTTATTAAGATATAAGCTTGTGTGTAACTCTTCAAGTCTGCTTTCGATAGCATGAAAGGAAACATTTCAGTGAACTAAGAGAAGAGAGAACAAGGTAAAATGTTAGAGAGAATGTTCTACAGCCTACTTACTGAAAGAAGGTCATGTTCTTTCTCTTAGAACTAGAGTGAGCTTGGATTCTGGAATTGTGCCTAGAAATGCCCCCAAGCTAGGGGTCCAGGTCTAGTCATACCAGGAACAGTGTTTACCTAAGGAATAAATGGCCCTGTGACTGGAGGAAAAACTTGGATCTTAGTTGAAAAGATAACAGTATTGAATAGCAGATTTAAAGATCAAGACAAGGTTTGGGGCGCCTGGGTGGCGCAGTCGGTTAAGCGTCCGACTTCAGCCAGGTCACGATCTCACGGTCCGTGAGTTCGAGCCCCGCGTCAGGCTCTGGGCTGATGGCTCGGAGCCTGGAGCCTGTTTCTGATTCTGTGTCTCCCTCTCTCTCTGCCCCTCCCCCGTTCATGCTCTGTCTCTCTCTGTCTCAAAAATAAATAAAAAACGTTGAAAAAAAAATTTTAAAAAAAAAAAATAAAGATCAAGACAAGGCAAAAAATAGGAGTGGTTCGAAGCCGGAAGGATTAAGTGTAAGCTGGTATGTTATGGAAAAGCTTGTGACAAGCAATTCACAATTAAAGAAATAGACAGAGGGCAAGAGAGTGTTTGGATTACCCTCACAGGGGATGTTTAGTGTATGAGACATGGGTGTGGACTGGAATATTAACAGGTGGCAGAGGCAGCAGCTAAAAAGAATCAGGGAATACGGACCTGGAAAAGAAGACAAATATAATGGAATGGGAAATTTTCAGCTCCCCTGCAATCTGCTAGGTCTCATTCTGTCATGAGAAAAGGTGTTTTGACATCATCATGTAAAGCATAGATTTTAGAATCAAATAGGTTTAACTTGAAACCTGGCTCTGCAGGGCTCTGTGATGTTGGGTAAGAAACTAATTTTTATAATGGCTTCAAATTTCTCACCTGTAAAATGGGAATTATACTGGTAACTGCATCTCTGTGATATTAGGAAGATTAAATAAGGGGACAAATTTAGAGTTGTACCAAGGACACAGTAATCCCTATATAAATGCCACTTTACTTTTATTATTAAAATTTAGCTAAAAGTAAGCTAGCGGATACATTTTTTTCTTTGCCTTGAAAAATTTTTTTCCTACCAGAAGTCCATCAACCTGATTCTTAAAAAAGACTTGGTTAGAGGGGTGGAAATGAGACTTTGGAGAAAGTTATTTTGTCATCTTAAAGCAGTGCTTCTCTAATTCAACATTCTTCCAAGATACCTGAAGGAATTTTTAATATGCCCATTCTGATTCAGTTAGCCTAGCATGGGGGCCTGACATTTTCCTAAATTTCTAATAAGCTCCCAGTGATGCTAATGCTCCTGGTCCATGTACCACTCTAAATAGAAAGGCCATAGAATGCCTGAAAATGAGTAAAGGAAACATGGTGGGAAGTCAGACATGTAAAATAGATTTCATGAAAGCCAATTTCAGAGGCAGCAGAACTCTTTCCTAGATCAAGCTCTAGGAAAAGATGACTCAAATCCAAAACTGGTAAGATGTAGTTTTCAAGAATGAAACTCTGATTCTATAATTTCATATATATATAATTCCTATATAACCACAAGCATCAATTTTAAAAACAATTACATATGCAGAAAGAGAAAAAAAATTGGAAATAAGAGAAGAGAGGTCCAGGCCTCTAAAAATAATGTAAGTAAATCGATGAGTCCTAGAATTTATTGAGGTTTCAAAAGCCACCTAAAATTAATTTTAAAGGTAGTTTTATAGTAAGAAGAACACAATGAAATAGGCCATCTATAAAAAGATTAACCTATCAAGGATTATATAGAGAGAACACCAAACTTCTCACTTTTTAGCTTGCTTCTCACTATGATCTATACTTCAGAAGTAGAGAATTAAAATAGATTAGAAAGACAAGAAGCCGGTTAGTGGTGGGACTATTGTGTTATAGCACACAATTTCACTAACTGAGTTCATTTGTTTCTGTTTGAGTAGATTACATTTCATACTAATTAAAGATTACTGAATAGAATCTTTGTGAAACCACGATGAACATAAAAGTTCTAGAAGACCCTAAGTGACCAAGCATTGTCCTATTTGTTTTAATAGTGTTTTCTGTGAAGCATTGTCTAATGAACACGATGCTAAACCTTGGCTGGCTTTGGGACATATTTTTACAAAGATAATTAATAAAGACAAAGTATTTTTCCAATATTTTTCTTCTCTGTCCAGTGGACTCCTTTTCATCCTTAAAGAACCTATCTGCATGTTAACTTCCTTGGAGTAATTTCCCATTCTCTTAGATAGAATTATATTCTCTGTGTTCTCATTAATCTTAAAGTTCTTACTTTACTTAAAACTTAACTCTACTTAATATTATATTTTGGTTACTTATTTGCATGCTTATTTTCCAACTTAACAGAGAATGGCTTATTTTTATCCTGAAAATCCTTATGTTCTGCACAGTGCATGATATATAGCAGATGTTTAACAGAGGTTTCAAAATTGAAGTCCCCACACGTAAAACATATATATCTAATTCAATCTTAGGCTGTACACATAGAAATACCATGTCTAGAATAAGGGAGGTATAAGTCCCAGTCAACTGAGTGGTACACAAACTAGGTTTCAAGTACAAATTTCAGAAAATGAGTTTATCCAACTTATTAAGAGCATGGACTCTGCAGCCTAGATGACCTGAAGTCATGGCATTACCAGCTCTGTCATATACTTGAGCAAGCTGTTTCACCTCTCTTGATCCCAGTTTTCATGTGGATAATAATACTACCAATACCGCTGCTAAAATGATTAAATGAAATATATATGAATCACATAAAACAATGGCTAGCACATAACAAGCACTAGATGTTAGCTATGTCAGCCATTATTATAATTGTTGTTTGTTCTGGGTATTGCACATTCAGAGCATCATCTCTAACTAACCCAGTCCAGAGATAAGTGACCAAGACAACAAGATTCGAAACCACTTTATAAGGAAGGTTAAAATATCTCAAACTATTAGGCTGGAAGTGAGATTTGAGAAGGATTACAGGGACAAGAGACAGGACAGCTGCCTTTAAAAATGAAAAATGAGTACCCTTGATCTAGGACACTCAAGGGGACAAAAATGGGACTGAAAGTGGAAACTACATAGTGGAAGATTTATGTTCAAAGGAAAACATTTCTCAAGTGGAGTACATAGAATGGAATGTCTGGAGGTATTTAAGCAGGATTTAGAGATTATGCTGGGAGTGATTAAAAGTATGAGGCTGAATCATTGAATGGCAGGGAGGGCTAGGCTAGCTGGTTCTTGTAGTACTTCAGCTCTATTCCCTTTATGAAGAACTAAGGTGCAGAAAAATAAAGAAATTTGACCATAGACACAGAACTAATTAGTTGCAGATCCTGGGCTAGAACCTACTTGGCCAAATTCCCACTCTAGGGCTTTGCTTTGGAAGTCCTCCACAAAAAGAACTTCCCAGAACAGGTAGGGATGTGCTCCAAAGTACGAATAAGAGGCAAGAGTGCAGGTGAGGCAAGTACTTGAGAGTGAGTAGAGCGAACCACGTGGAATACAGTCACTGAGTCTTATGCAATGTCATCACTCTTTGTAAGTTATTCCCAAACATGAGTTTATTTGTATGGATATCTGATCACAGAGCACTGTAAAATGTAAAGATTAATGAGTCTAACCTTTATAAACTTGAAAATGCATTTGCCAGTTTATCTCCATATGTCCCAAGTTTTCATCTGAAATACATGTATGCTAGGCATCAGCTCAATGGTCATGTAAATCTATTAATTTCTCTATGTATTTACGTATAGAAGTGTGACCTTTAAACTTTCCAGGAAAAACATTTTGAAAAATACAAGCTTTTAATAGAGAGATTCATTGGGGGAGATGATAGGTCCTGGGAATCGATAGCACCAACTGTGGGCTCAGACCTCTTCCATTCAGTTCCTGAAATTAGGAAAACTTAACTTCTATAATCCCACTTTAGATCCTCTGTCACCCTCTTTCTCTGCCCTTCCCCCACTCATGCTCTCTTTGTCTCAAAAATAAACATTTTTTTTAAAAAAAGAATTTATTCTAGGGGCGCCTGGGTGGCGCAGTCGGTTAAGCGTCCGACTTTAGCCAGGTCACGATCTCGTGGTCCGTGAGTTCGAGCCCCGCGTCAGGCTCTGGGCTGATGGCTCGGAGCCTGGAGCCTGTTTCCGATTCTGTGTCTCCCTCTCTCTCTGCCCCTCCCCCGTTCATGCTCTGTCTCTCTCTGTCCCAAAAATAAATAAAAAACGTTGAAAAAAAAATTTAAAAAAAAAAAAAGAATTTATTCTACTTTTTTCAGGCATTGACCATATGAAAAATAAAGGATTAATAGGTTGACTGATTAAACTTAACAATAGATATTTCAAGTTTAGTAGGGATGAAATAATTAACAAATATTAATTGGGCAATAAACTGATTATTCCAAGTAGGTTTTGTAGTCAGCAGATATTTTGTTCACTATGAGAAAGGTAATTATTTTTTTTTAAGTTTATTTATTTTGAGAGAGAGAGAGAGAATGTGAGAGCGTGTGGGAGGGGCAGAGAGAGAGGGAGAGAGAGAGAATCCCAAGCAAGCTGTGCACTGTCAGCGCAGAGGCCTATGCAGGGCTTGAACTCACCAACCGTGAGATCATGACCTGAGCCAAAATCAAGGGTTGGACACTTAACCGACTGAGGCACTCAGGCACCCCAAGAAAAGCAATGTTTTAACAATTACTTTTATCCTCTAACTTCACGCAATTTTCAGTATTACGAATCCTCTGTTTTTCCTTTCATGAGAATATATGCCCTATGAGAGAAAGGTCTCTGTTCATCGAAATACTCCCACGTACCTAGAATACTACTTGACATATAATTCATCCTCAAATATTAGTTGAAAATATGAATAAAAAGTGAATGATTGACAAGTGGTAATGGAAGGATGGCTCATGAAAGCCACTTTAACTTTGCCAGATTTAATAAATAAAAAAGGAGCTTCTTGAGTAATACAAATAAAGCATTGTTTACCTGAAATTCAACTTTAAGCATCTTGTTCTTTATCTGGCAACTCTACATTTAGAAAAGAAAAAAAAAAAAACCCTAATGGCCAAAGTATGTGAAATCATCAACATGTACCTATAAAAAGGAAGAAATAAATTTTCTTCCAACCCTGTGTTGCTAGATATAAGGAACCCCAATATACATGTTTAAAAAATAAAACAAAACTTAAAAAGAATCAAAAAGGAGAAAGGCAAAGCTTCTTTTGAAACACAGATCGGTTTTTAAAAATCTTGCCAGACTCCAAGAGATGTTATGACCTATCCTATCACATGTGTATGTGGGTGTGTTTTGGGATAAACCTTAAAACAGTTTTTAAGTGTTTCCTACACTCTGTCCTAACCTACCTGAAGGTCATTACAGGAGAGTTGCTGCTAAATTGTAAGCATGGGCTTACACTTTGGGTTTCAAAGTGGAGCTTGATAGAATTATTACATCAAAAGTAAAATACCTATCAATTCACAATGCCAGAACATCAAACGGCATTCTTTTTACTCACCAACACTGACACTACATACCTGAAAATTTTCTAAATATTAAGCAAACCCCTGATCTCCTAGGCTGGTGACTCTTACTGATCCTTCCAGGCTCAATTTAACAATGAACAAAAGTGAAAAATATTTTGTGTTAAATTACAAGTCTCTCTAATAATATCTTAAGTTCCAAGAATATTAGGACCCAATCTGAATTGTCTACTTTTTGTATACCTGGAGGTCAGCATAGATCCTAGTATAAATAGGTACTCAATTATGTATTGAATGAATCAAGTTTTAAGGCAAAATAAAATATAAATAGGAGTGTCGCCATCTTTTCTGTCTTTTTTAGCTTACTTCTCATCAGTGTGTTTTTGAGTTCCCTCACACCTTAATATTTATTAAAAGATGAAATAATAACTCTGATTTCTCCATTTCTTTGTCTGTGAAATGAAACTAATGTACCTATCCCATGGTATTGTTATAAAGATTTGGAGTTAATATACAAAAAGTATTTGGAACAGTGCCTAGCACATAGTAAATGTCATCCATCATCATCATCATCATCATCATCATCATCAGCTGCAGCAGCATTATTTATAGCTGGGTCTTTTTCTAGTAAGAATTTCAGACTCTGGAGTTCTATTGTTTTTACCATCTTTCTGCTGGTTAGAAGTCTGGTCTCTGACTGGATGGACTCCTCTTTGGAGTTTTAAAAGAAACATCACCCCTTCTGGAAAAGCCTAGCCTAAAACGTTTCCTTGGAAAGCAACATCTCCGCTCTATGTTTGTTTATCCTCCCTTAACAACCTGCTTCTTTAGAATCCTCCCCTGAATGTTGATTACTATAGTTTAACTGTGCTGTCTTGTCCCCACCATCCATTTTTCCTTTCATTCTGAAAACCTACTGTGATGTCATTATCTCAGCTGCTTTTAATTAGACTACATCAATTGAAAATTGAGAATGATTCTAAAAATTGTCTTTTACAGTCCAGATCTGTTTAAAACAGAATAGCATGTTTTATACTATGTTGACTATTTAACAGTTATGTTAGAACTCCCTATTATCTATTGCTTGAATAGACCCAAATTAACAGACCCAGATTAAATGTTTATGATATGTTATGGCTTGAGATATCCGTATATTATACTAGCTGATATTCTTTCTGTATATACAATGTCTCTCAAGTTCTCTTGGACCAGAGTTGTATTAATAAATGTAATTAGCATAAAACTCTGCTTAGCAACATTGATCTGTGGTTGTTATATTAAATTACTAAAATCTCCTTCCCCCATATCATCAAAATTGCCATTCTGAATCACCTTGCATAATGGTTAAAGATGCAAGACTATTTCTATTGGACTTTTTTGCTATAGAAATGCAACTTTCTGATGAGAACATGTTTCAAATTTGCCAGACACCAATTCCCTCCTTGCTGATTCCTGGAATCCAGGGATAGTGACCCACCCTCAACTGGCCAACTTCACTTAATTCCCTTACCCTCTAATTTATTTCACAGAGAACTATCTCTTGCAATGAATATGCTAACATATATAAATAACTTTAACAAATATTTTTCAATTCTATTAAAATTTTCATCCTTACAAAAGTATGTAACTACATCTCTTACCTCAGTGGCTCTCAACCTTGGCTGTGAAGCATTTTCTGAATCTTGGGAGTTGATGGAAATTTTTACAGGTGGAAATATTTTTATATAAGCTTTATACGACATTCTGGATGTTCGGCCATGAGATTTTTCCCATTTCATACTAGCTGAGAAATAACTCAACAAACTAGTAATATCACTGTCTTATTACACACTGAAAATAATAATCAAAATAATAAAGAATAAAGCTAAAATCTAAAAATGAGAAAAAGGCATGTATCAGCTACATTCCTTTATGTTCTGGCATATCATCTTACAACTGGGAATATCTTGCTCTTGGAAAATCTTGGTATCTGGTGAGAAATGGTAGAATGGTAATGGAAAAATGTCTGTGGTACTCTTGAAAATACCCTCTATGTGAATAACATTAGAGTTCTTTGCTCTTTAAATGCCTTTTTCTTTCTTAATTTTTAAAAAATTTTTGGTGTAAGTATTCTACTTGGTGAAAGGGGCAACCAGTGTATAGTCACATTATGTACATGAAATTCTTTGAGTTAATTATTAGTAATAATTTGCAACGTGAATGAAAAGATGTATAAATTTGAATTTGAATACGCTTTTATTTATACACTTGCAAAATAATTTGCAGCTTCAAGGAAAACAGAATATATAACTGCACGTTAGAATCTTTTTCTTAATCCCAAACATATTGCATCCATTTTAAACAATGCTAGACGGAACATATCATATCATGATGCTTCAATTACCCATTTTAATCTTAATAAAAATTCAGAGAATTGGTGAATCAATAGTCATCATGATTAAACAGATATATTCCCGAGTTGTTTTAGAGCCAAACTTTCAGAAATGTCTTAGTAGGGGAAAATAGCCTTTCTTGGAAAGGTTGTACTCCAGGTTTAAGTACCTGTGATTTGGTTTCTGAGTCATACAATGTGCATTAATATCTATGCACCATAATGAGAACTTAAAGTGGAATGCGGTCTGTTGATTCCTAATATCTATTCAAATATAAGTTATTAACTCCATTATTTAGGGGTTGTTTCCAGTTTATGAATTATTTATGTCCTTTGTTTTGAAAAGGTTGTTATAGCTGTTAGGGCCAAGACAATATAAAAACTCCAGAACTTGATAATAATGCTCATGAGATATTTAAGCATAAGGGAGGCCCTGATTACAAAAGCAAGTAACTTGTAATTGAATGAAGAGCCTAAATAAAATGCTTCAGAATTGCAAAGACTCATTCTATATGGATTACTGAACAACAGCATAAAATGAACCCTCCAAGAATCTCCATGTGGTTTTAGTTTGAAGTGAAATAAACTATGTTTTTTTTTATAAACATCAGATCTTGAAGAGTTTGATATCAAGAAGTATAGCCACAATTTTTATTTGTTACCACTAGCAAACCAAACAAAAGTTCTGGCCATTGATTGGGCTTGACTGCCCTGAGCCTACTAAATTCTAGGATGATTTAAGTTTTTCCAAAGAGTATTCTGTTCGGTCCTTCCCAGGGCTTAAAATAGAACATAAGCAATGGAGATAATAGGGTGTAACCCATTATACAACAGATAATTTTAAACTTGGTTCCAAAAAAATATTTTTAAAAGTTGAGAAACTCTTCTTCTGTCATCAAAAATAATGATCAAACTACTAATCGTAGCCACCACTAATTATCATTCAAATACAACTTGTCTCTTTATAGGTATAAGGCAGTGCTATGGGTAAATGTTACTAATAACAGGTACACTCTGACTCAGGGAACTTCTGTATGCCTAAAACCTCTGTGAACAATATTCAGGTAAAAGTCACCATTAATTCAGCTCTTTTGAACGGTGGAAGGTTTTCAGATAAATGGCAACTAATGGTCAAATACAGAATCTCTGAGATTTGTACCCACCAGATTTTATAATTTTTCATTAAGCCATTTTGTCAGTGTCACCTCTGAGACCAATTAAAAATAAAGAAGAGGGATTTAAAACATTCTTAACAAAAATGTTTTTTCTATTAGACAACAGAACCGACATACTCTTTACTGCAATACAATTCTACCACATGTAACTTATATAATAGATGGGGAGTAAACGAATAGCCAACACAATCCTATTTTGGGATGTTCAACATCTCCTCCATCATCATCAGAAAACCAAGATTTTTCTGGTACTTATTTAATTATGCTAAAGTTACTTTAAATTATCATGTAATTCTTTGTACTTTCGGAAATGTCAACTGAGATCTTTATTTGTGAGTGCTATAATGCTAATTTACTTCATAGAAATCATTCTTCACTGAAAAATAGTATAATGACAATAGGTTGTTCATGAGCTGGGAGGAAGAACTCGAATTTTATTGCTGAACCAACTTAAGCCTAGAAAACATCTGTGACAATTGTTCAACACAGTCTGAATTACTGATAAAGGGCTTAATTTTTCTAAATCTTTATTCTGACAATACTTCTTTTAAAGCTTATGGACTGAAACGAGATGGGTTTTGCCTCTTTTATAGTTCTATTATCTCAACAAAAGTAGATAAACAGTCAGATATTATTTTAAAAAATAACTTCAGCAATAAAATGTCAGTGATACATTGCCCAAATCAAACAATTCCCAAAGTTTTCTGAACATTGTTACTGGAGCATTTAAGTAAAAACAATAACAACAACAACAACAACAACAAAATCATTATGATTATAAAGCTAAAAACATTCTTTCCTCTCAAATTTCAGAACTATGAACACAGGAATATTTTGAGGGGGAATTATAGATCCTTGTAATAACTTAGAGAAATCAAAAATTAAGAAAATAATAAATTAATAAGATGTTTAAGTTTTAAGAAGAATGTACTATCATATAAATTTCAAGATACCTAAACCATCATAGGATTATCTGTCTGCTCTTCAAACTCTGGAAGGGAAATAATATATTTTCATCATTCAGATTCTTCTTGAAGTCTTTGACTTTTGGAATGATAAGAATCAAAGTTTTCCTAAGCATTTCCCTGCCTGGATTTGGACGTGTTCCTCATGAACAGCTACCGAAAGATGCACTTTCCAATCTCCTTGTCCTTATTCTCAATCCCTTCCCCTACAGTCTTAATGTACACTTGATGATAATACTTTATGGTCTAGAACTCAGGGATTAGGAATTCAAAAGCCATCAGAGACACGGAAGGTAATGTTAATTTGTAAAGCCTTTATACCAAGGTATAAAGTAACAGAAAGAATCGGGACCAATGGTGAACTGAAAAAGAGATACCTAGTCCAAAGCACTCAAATTTGCATTATTTTCTGAAAGATACAGGGCTAGCCCAGGAAGACAGGTTAACAGCTTGGCTTCAGCCCAACAATTGCTATGCACAACTTTTAATCTAGATCAGTGGTTTTCAAGACTAGTAGCACATTAGAGTCACTGCATGAATGAAAACAAAGCAGAACTATATATGCCCAGGTTCCTATTCCAGAATTTGAATCAGTTGGTCTGGGATGGTGCTCAGAATATGGTTGGTCTGGGATGGTGCTCAGAATATGGTATCTTTTAACAAGTTTCCTAGATGATACTAATTAATGTCCACCAAAGTTGAGAACCTTGAGTATAAACAATACATTTTAGATCTAATAAATGGACTTTATTATATTACATGAAAACTATTATATTACATGAAAACCATGTTTTGCTGAGATGTTAATTCCTACAGTTTGGGAAGAGGCTGGTAATTTACATATTTATAATAAAGTCAATTCACTGTTTTTCAAATGCTAGGCTTCTCTACACCATCTTCACTCACACATTAATTTGTTAGACAGCTGAGGTTAGAAACACAGACAGTTATCTCAGAACATAACCTTTGTAACTATGTGTATTAATCACACAAGATTCTCCAGGGAAATAGAATAAATAGGATGTTTGTGTATATGTGTATATAAATTTGTATCTATAAAACATATATATTATATATAATGTTTTTATGTATCTTAGGGATCTTTAAGTTACTAATTATGTATTTAAAGCCATGAAATGTGCATTTCTTGGCAAGTTACACTAGTGATTTTATATTTATTCCAATTTCCAATAAAAGCTTAAGGAAACAGACAAAAATATACAGGACAAGAAAAATAGGGGAACAGCCACAAAACAAAAAGATTCAGTGACAGGAAAAAGTCTTCACAGTCAGTGCCCATCAACATTTTAATGTTATCCAAAGAGTGCAAATGCTCAGTTCAAATCAATATCATGCACTAAACTATTAATACTTGCCCCTTGAAGTTGCAGACTAGAAAAGTAGCCCACCTCTGTCATATATACACACATTTATAGAGGGCAGGTGGGAGGGAGAAGGAGAAAGAGAGAGAGAGAGAAGGAAAAAAGATTCTGAGAATTGGTTTATGTAATTACAGAGACTGGCAAGTCCAAAATCTACAAGGTAGACCAGTAGGCTGGAGAGCCGGGGAAAAGTTAATGTTGCAGTTCTAGTCTGAAGACAGACTGGAAACAGAATTTCCCCCCTTCGCTGGGGACCTCTGTGTTATTTTTCTTAAGGCTTCAACTGATTGGATGAAGCCCACCCACATTATGGAGGGTGATCTGCTTTACTCAAAGTCAATTGATTTAAATGTTAATCTCATCTAAAAAAATCCCTTCAAAGAAACATTTAGAACAGTATTTGGTCAAATCCCTTGGTACAATGACTAGTTAGGTTGATGTATCAAATAACCATTACAACTTTACCAACTACAACACAAAAGAAGGATGGAACTACTTGCTTTTGATGAAACAGAGTTGCATTCTCTCACTCACAAATTCAGTTTCTTGGTTACCTATGTGTTCTAACCAGCCGAAGTAAATAACTGAAAAAAACACGGTTTTATTTCTAGACCTATGCCCTTTTCTTTATATTTTGCTTCCTTTAGGAGATGTTACATTGAGAGAATCCTCTCAATTCACAGTTTCTGGCATTAAAGAACTTTTTTTTTTTTTAATTTTCCTCTTCATTTTTCCATTTACTGAACTAACATTCACCTGAAAATGATGTACTTAGGTTTTTTTTTTTAAAGGGCTAGAAGTTAAAAACAACTTAAAAAACTATAGTGCTAGAAGTTAGATTTGGCAGTTTGTTTATGCTAATGTGGCAGTTTGAAAAAAATGGTTACAATTTATCTGCAACTCCTATCTGGAGGTAAAATCTGTGTCCTCTTTCATTGAATTGGGGAAGCCTTGTGACTACTTGAACAAATATAGAATCGATGCTGTGTAACTTCCAAGACAAGGTCATAAAAGGCCTTACAACTTCTGCCAGGCTTTCTTGAGATGGCCACCTTGGGAGAAGCCAGCCTTCATATAAGAAATCTATTGTGCATGTCTTAGATGCTGGAAAGGCTGCACAAAGGAATTAATGCAGACAGTCCTGCTGAGCACAGCAGTCCTAGCTATTACTGCCATGGTGGCAAACCAAGTGAATGAAGTCATCTTAGACTCTACAGACCAGCCTATTGGCTGAATATTATGTATATATAATATGTAATATTATATATCTGACTTTATTTGATACACTAAGGAGCAAAGAGTCAAATTCTGCCTGAATTCCTCACTCGCAGAATCCATGTGATATAATAAAACAGCAGATGTTTAAAGCTACTCAGTTTTCTGACAGTGGGTTACACAGAAATATAACGGAAACAATTAGTAATGGAGATAAAGGACTAGAACTAAGAGCTGAGACATCTATTTTTTCTCTTGAGTTAAAGGTAAGAGCAAACTTAAATCGGCAGTTTCATACACACTACAGACACCCATAAAACTAAATATTCTCCGGATAAGCTGACACAGGGGTAATAACACTATTGTGTTCTGCTGGCTACTTACATCTGCTTTGATGAAAGGGAGGCACTTCAGAAATTACATTTGATTTTCTGTCCCATACCTCACCCCATCCCCAATCATCCCGTATCCACCGAGTGACACAAGAAATTCAAAGTAACCCTAGACCTTCCCGCTCCCTTCTACTGTTACGGAACCAGGCTGGCACGCTGGCGGAAAAACCAAGCGGCACTCGGAGATCTTGGTGGATTGGAGATTTATTTAACACCAGCAGGCTCAGAGGAGACCCGTTTCTCCAAAGATCTGAGCCCTGAGCACAAGCATGGGGGACAATTTATAGTCCGTTACTTCCGCATTCCGCGTTAGTAGTAATTTGGCACACACAGCAAGCACGGCAGGAGGAAGAACCCAGAAGAGGGGTCTCTAAGCTAGAAACTAGAGCTTATGTTGGTCCCGAAGGCCATCTGCACCATGAGGTGCAGAACTTTACTTATTTTTCCAACACCATCAGTACAGTAAAACCTGTTGTGTCTACCTCGAAAATATTTTTTCAATCCATCCACTTCTCTGCATCTCTACCATCACCACCTCAGGCCACCATCATTTCTTGTTTGGTTTATGGCTACAGCCTCCTAACTGCTTACTTAATTTTCAGATCTTTTTCACTGCTCTGTTTATTTATTTTTTTTTCACTGCTCTGTTTAAGACTCTTATTTTATTTTCATTATCTTGGGAATAAAACTCAGGATCCTAAACTTACAATGAGTAAATAAGCCATTGATGCACTGCAAAATTAATACAACAGACAACAATATTGTATTATAATCATCAAACTAGAACTTAATTATTCCCTAAATTAAAAAGGATAATTATGTAATATCATAGAGGAACTAATTATCACTTCAGTGGCAATCATATTACAATACAGAAATAAATCAAACTAACATGTTGTACACCTTGAGTTTACACAATGGTTCATCTCAGATATATTCAATAACACGTATACACAAAACAAAAACAACTCAATACCTTCACCATAACCCATAATGTGTTGTTTGATCTAGCTCCTGTCGACACTGGCAATCTTATATCAAGCAATACCACTGTTTATATACCATTTTCCAGCCACATCAGCCTTTTCCAAGCTCCTTGAACTTCCCAAACTTTTCTGCCACAATATTTTCATGCTTGCTCTTCTCTTTGTCTAGAACACTCCTCATGTCTGATTCCTTCTCACTGTCACATTCCCTGATCCTCTCTACTAAAGATTCTTTTTGGCACACGCACCCCAATGTTTATAGCAGTGCTATCAACAGTAGTCAAATTATGGAAAGAGCCCAAATGTCCATCAACTGATGAATGGATTAAGAAGATGTGGTTTATATATTACAATGGAATGCTAGTCAGCAACAAAAAAGAATGAATTCTTGCCATTTGCAACAACGTGGATGGAACTGGAGGGTATTATGCTAAGTGAAATAAGTCGGTCAGAGAAAGACAGATATTATATGATTTCACTCACATGTGGAATTTGAGAAACGTAACAGATGAACATGGGGGAAGGGAAGAAAAAATAAGATAAAAATAAAGAGAGAGGCAAACCATACGAGACTCTTAAATATGGAGAACTGAGGGTTTTTATAGGGGAGGTGCGCAGAGGGTGAAATGGGTGACAGGCATTAAAGAGGGCACTTTTCGGGATGAGCACCGGGTGTCATATGGTAGAGACAAATCCCTGGGTTCTACTCCTGAAGCCAAGACTACACTGTATGTTAACTAACCTGAAAAAAAAAAAAAGAGCCCTTTTTATTTCCCTCATAATACTACTTTCAACATTTATGATCTCACTTATTAATTTTTATGCTATTTTTATGCTATGCTATGCCAGTGGCAAATAAGCCCCAGGCAGAGACAGAGGTCTCATTTGTCTTAATGATGCATGTTATCACCAGCGCCTACCATTGTGCCATAAACAGAAGATATGTTCAGTGAATATTTTTGAATACTTGAGTGATCGAAAGAGTGCTTCGAGTTCTGACATTTCACTCCATCTGTAAGTAATAGAATAATCTGAATGCCTGGAATTAGCCAAAAGCATAGATTCTATTGCAGAGCACTGATCTACTTAACTAGCGCATTCTCAATAAATGTTTTCAGTTATCATCAACACAGCTCTCATGCATCTCTTGATTCACGCATTTGTTGGATGCCTGCTTTGTGCCTGATTACAGGAGAGCATAATACAATGCAAAAGCGCCTCACCAATCTAGGACACATCTTAGGTCACATTAATATCAGTACTCAAATACTGCTATTTCCAACTTCCTGTCTGCTTGTTCAGGAACTCAAATGCCTTAACCCTCTCCCCCACCTCAGCAACAAAAGGGTTTTCTTTTTTTTTTTTTTTTTTTAACGTTTATTTATTTTTGAGACAGAGAGAGACAGAGCATGAACAGGGGAGGGGCAGAGAGAGAGGGAGACACAGAATCCGAAACAGGCTCCAGGCTCTGAGCTGTCAGCACAGAGCCCGACGCGGGGCTCGAACTCATGGACCGTGAGATCATGACCTGAGCCGAAGTCGGACGCTTAACCGACCAAGCCACCCAGGTGCCCCTACAAGAGGGTTTTCTATGCACTTCAACATCAGCTAAATCATAGCTCCCACTGTACTCTCCTACTCCAAGTTCACCTTTAATTACCACTGCTGGTCTGGTTATCCCATACAAGCTTCTGAGCCCACTAAGGTGTCTATCCTTACCTTTTCATCTGCAACATTAATGCTCTCAGCTCTAACAGTACTGCATTATGTCAGTAGCCTTTGCAACATCCCATACCACTATATTAAGCTCAATTAGAAGAAGATAGGGTTCCATAGATGGATGGGTTGGACACCTGTACCAGTAAGAGTAAACTCACAATTATACCAAGCAGATTCAAAACTGTAAAAGCCTCAAAACAATATGGGGGTGTTTCTTTTTTTTTTTTTTTTTTTAATGTTTATTTATTTTTGAGAGAGAGAGACAGAGCATGACCTGGGGAGGGGAAGAGAGAGAGGCAAACAAAATCTGAAGCAGGCTCCAGGCTCTGGGCTGTCAGCACTCGAACTCACAAACTGTGACATCATGACCTGAGCCGAAGTCAGACATTTAACTGAGTGAGCCACTCAGGCGCCCCTAGAAGTATGTTTCTTGATCATGTGATAATACTGGGTGGGAGAACAGATTGGTGAGGCAGCCATCTCCCATATAGTCATTCAGAGACCTAGACTTATGAGGGTTCTGTCATCTTCTGCAAGTGGCTTCCAAAGTTCTGAGAGAGGTCTCAAATAGGTAGCAGGAAGGAGAAAGGAGAATGGAAGAGGACCACGTGTGATTTTTATGAGCCAGTCCTGGAAGTAGCACCTTCACCATCACTTCCTATCGTACCCCACAGGATAGAACTCAGTCATGGTAATGACACATAATGACAAGAAGAGCTGGGAAATGCGGTACCTACATGGGCAAATCACTTTTCAGTAACAATTCATAAACTTTTGAAGGGTAGTAGGCTATGCCTGCCACAGCCCATAGTGTTTCAGAACATAGCTTTTCAGTCCACACAGAGAACCCTTCATGTCCCCAAGATCTGCACATGTTTCTAAGATGGTTAGATTGGAACCGGTTTCAGGATTGGGCACTACACCATACCCAGACTTATCATTTCAGCAGAATCTTTAGTTGATGTGGCTAAACGTAAGAACTTCAGCAAGGGTTCAAGGTTCTCCTTGTACTTTGGCTTTTGGAGCCTTCCATTGAACCATAAGTTACATCAAGTTTTAATATTTGGGACAAAATATGGTCTTCCACTTTCAAAAAACTCCTCAATCTCCAAAAGAAAATCACTAGGAGCAAATATATCTTTTCTGGTAATCGTGTTGCTTAAAACAATCTACCAGTCACATCTCATACCTCAAATTCAATCTTTTAAGATCTTTGTTAGGAATATGAGATGAGCCTAAATAGTGGCAGGAGTTTATATAGGAATAGAAACTAAAGAATGCTAGATGAGATGTAAGATTTGAACAACGACTGACAAGAATTCATTCATTCATCCATTAAATATAGGTCTGAAGCACAGAGACAGAAATTGACTTTCCAGTCTATAAACCAGAAATAATATTCTTTACACGGACCTATAAACTACCTTACGGTAGGTGCTATTTGTTATTCTTTTGGTAATTTTCACAAAATTTACCACAAAACCTATTTCACTAAAAATTTAAAAGCACAGCTTAGAGTTCCTGGAGTCTTTACACTATGATTTCATTGATGATCTTAAGGTCAGAAAATTAGAAGAAATGCAAACAGCTGATAGGTATTTTCAAGATAACTTTAGGAAACAAACAGCCAAAACTAAGGGTGAAAATAAGGGTAATATATTTTAGAATTGTAACCGTAGGCAAGAATCCAAGCTCACGAAGCTCAGTCTTCAGAACGCCGGTTAAACAATGACATTTGGGAAAGTCAGTATGCAGTAACTCTCCAATCTCCTCTGAAGGAAAGCCTGGACAGGCCTGGCCTAGCTGGCTGGAATTTGAGGGGCCACCTCAGAAGGTAGAAAAGCTCTTGCCTGCATCTGTGGTGCACAGTGCCAGAATCTAAATACCACTTGTGTTCCAAGGAGAGATGCCAAGGGTCAGTTTGCAGAAATGAGTCCAATGTGCTGTTGAACCAAAGAAGCTTAAGAGCCAAGCCAAGGGAGCCAAGAATCCAGGCAAGGCTATACCAAGAAACAACGGGTCAGAATTGGGAACTGGGAGGTAATGACCAGGATCTAAAGATTTTGGCCATCCTTCTTCTAGGTGGGGTATAAAGTGGGACAAACCAGCATATTTAAAGTATCTAGGACAGAGCAGACAATGAACAAATTGACTTTAAAAAGTTAGGATAAAAATCAATTCTACCAAAGAAGATTTCTAGGAATGTGACACAAATGGTAACAAATGTAACTTGATTTGAAAAACAGCCGATAGGTTTTGGCTTTTCCTAAGCATATTCTTTGTTGACTCATTTTCAAAGAGACTTTTGAAATTTAACCACTGAAGTCATTGGTGGAGAGTAATCAATTACTAAAAGCAGACTTACATAAAATCTGGGAACCCTAATGAAACACTAAGTCACATATCCGTACCCTCTTTTGTTGTCACCTAACAAAGCAGAGGCTCAAAGAATGAAGGTTTGATCGTGACAGGGTGAGCATTTAATAGTGGTATTTTTTGAGTGTAACTTCCTTAGATTGGGTTTCTGTGAAATAGACACAATTACAGGAATTCATGTACAAGTGATTTATGAAGAATGTGCTCCCAGGAAAAGCCAGTTAAAGAGTGGGAAAAGAAGGACAGGGAGGGGAAAAGCTAAACAAGAGTGCAACAGCAAATCCCCCTGCTTCTGGAAAATAGCAGCACCTTGATTCCACCAGGCATCTCGATTGTAGGCTGCATCGAAGTTATCCTGTCCCTGAGCAAGAGGGCTTCCTTTCACACTCGTACCTTGCACTGGGCCAGCCTTAGCTAGGAATCCCCCTGAGCAGACATCAACACGAGGCACTTCTAACTGTCTTCACAGGCAAGCAAAGGTAGCCGTCTTTTGAAATGTCGTAAGTGTAGGCTGTGGAAAGCCAAAGTGCAACACATCGAGAGTAGGGGCTCTGTGAAGGATTAAAAGCATCTGGGGGGAATCGGGGCAAAAGACTGATAATTGTGGTGGTGTTACAGATGATTTCAGTTTATGTATGTAAACTTGATTCCATTAACAATATTTTTATATGATACCATGATTAAATATTCTTTTATAAGAAAAAGCAATGTTTCTTGTCATATGTGAAAGCAACACAAGGATGTAAAAAGGGGGGAAATTGACATTTCCCACAAATTCTCTTCCCTTTCTATTCCTCTAAGTCACCAATGTTAAAATCATTAATTGTTTATTCTTAACATCTTTACCCATATTTATGTAAGCATATGGACATGTAAGGTTTGTTTTTATTAAAAATGGTAATAGCATACACAATACTTTTTCCTTGCCCACATAAAATATTACATGGCCATCCTTTCAGATAAATATATATATATATATATATACATATATATATACATATATATATATAATTCATTTTCAAATAAGAGAAAATATTCAATATGGATAACCCAAAATGTATTAAATCATTTCCCTCTAAATGGCAAACATTAAAGATGATTCTTTTTCTATGTCACTATAAATAATGCTAAACTAAAAACTTGTGTACCTATGTCCTTATATGCAAGTATTTTATTTACATAGGATAGATACTAAAAGGTGGGATTTCTGGGTCAAAGAGTATGTAGGTCTCTAATTTTAAAAGGTAAAGAGAAACTCAGTTGATCACCTTGCTTCCTAGTTCACTGAGAAAATAGAAATAATCAGAGGAGAACCTTCACAAACTACCTCCAACAAATTTCCTTCCCACTGACCAGGATCTGCATCATATACCACGTCCTCCCTCCCACCATAAACCATCGGTCCATTCTCCTCTCTAAACCCCATGTCTCTGTCCATATACTACCTCATTCCCTCCTTGCCTACTCAAGGACGCTGTTTCTCCAGCAATGCTCCCCTCTTCTGTTCTCCCACACTAACCAAATTCTTCCATTTGCTACAGTTTAATATACATTCAGGCTATAACCACTTCTCACCACATTTAATATCATAACCTTTGGTCCAAGCTGTCATTTTTTCCTGGATCATGGCCGTACCTGCCAAAATGGTCTCTCTGTTTCAACCTATTCTATTCTTCACATGGTAGTCAGAGTGATTCTTAAGACAGATCAGGTCTCCAGAGTGAAGATTCTCTAACAACCCTATTTAAAATTTTTAATCACCTCTCATGTCCCCATCCCTAAATTGTTCCCTTTCTTTTATAGCATTTATCACGTTTAAATAAAATCTGTAATTTACATATCCTAGATTATTTTGGATACTTCATAAGTTAATGCAAATCATGCTCAATTCTTATTATTGCATTTCTGTCTTTATATTTTCCAAGATTATGAAAAGCACTTAAAAAGTAGAAGGGAGGGCGCCTGGGTGGCGCAGTCGGTTAAGCGTCCGACTTCAGCCAGGTCACGATCTCGCGGTCCGTGAGTTCGAGCCCCGCGTCGGGCTCTGGGCTGATGGCTCGGAGCCTGGAGCCTGTTTCCGATTCTGTGTCTCCCTCTCTCTCTGCCCCTCCCCCGTTCATGCTCTGTCTCTCTCTGTCCCAAAAATAAATAAAAAAACGTTGAAAAAAAAATTTAAAAAAAAGTAGAAGGGATTTTTACAATAGATATCTAACACTTATCACCTGCATTTGACCATTAACATTTTGCTGTATTTGCTGTATCATGTTTCCTTCTCCTTCCTCATTCTATCCAGCCACGCAGCCATCTTGTTTTTGATACATTTCACAGTAAATTGCAGAATCAAGTTTAACTCACTGATTTTTAACTCACATTTTCATGTTTAATGTCTACTCAAATATTTTGCTCATTTTTAATTGGGTTGTTATTTGCTTAGTGAATTATAGGGTTTCCTTCCATATCCTATATACCACTTCTTTGTCAGATGAATGCTTTGTGTATATTTCCCCCCCATCTGTGGTTTGCCTATTCATTTCCTTAATTGTGTATTTTGACAAGCATAAGTTTTAACTTTCAATAAAGTATAATTTATCAATTTTTATAGTTACTGCTTTCTGTAACCTTAGAAACTTTTGCTTATATACACAATGAAGAAATTCTCCTGGCTTTTTTTTTTCCCCCTGAAAGTTTGATGATTTAAGCTTTTGCATTTAGGCTAATAACTCATCTTGAATTAAGTTTTATGTATAGTGAGGTAAAGTTAAGCTACTTCTTTTTTTATAATATATTTTATATTTATTTATATATATACATAGACATATATATGTATATACATACACACACATTTAAAGTGCATTTTAATACATTTTATTTTTAGAGCAATTCAGGTTCACAGCAAAATTGAACAGAAAGTAGAGAGAGCTCCTGTCAGCATACTGTGCACTACCTGTTACCAACCTTAGGGCAGGACTACAAATACTTCTGTCCACTGAATCTTAATATTAGAGTCACCAAGGAAAACACAACACAGTTAAGCACTGGATGGAATAATACTTTACTTACATAAAGAGACAGAGAAAGATCAGCTTCAATACAGGGTGTGACCCATGGCCAACGGTCTCTCCTGGCAGCCAACACAGGACAGTTTGCTTACTTACATACGTCTCTAGCAATGGTTAAAAAAAAAAAAAATCCTGACACCCCCCCCCCCCCCCCTCCCCCCCCGCCTTGTGGAGTCTAAAATACTCAAAGCTGATGGACTCGCTGAGGGCCAACGACTTCCATGCTTAAGCAGAACAAAGGAACACGCACTGCTCCTGAAACAGGAAATAAAATTTCCCGCTACAAGGTGGTAAATCTAGCACAGGCTGTGCAGTTCTTTACCTGTTGGTAAGTTAGTGCTGCAGGCCCAAGGCTCGTTGTTTTACAGCAGAGTAGGGATCAAAAGACTGAATGTATGAGACTGCATTTCTCAATAATTCCCATAGACAATCTGTCCCCACCCATGCATAACCTACCCCCACTATCAACATCCTGCACCAGAGTGGTATATTTGTTGTAACTGACACATTGTTATCAGCCAGAGCTCATAGTTTACATTAGGATTCATTCTCTGTGCTGTACATTTTATGGGGTTTAACAAATGGATAATGACATGTATCCACCATTACAGTCTGCACACTAGTTTTACTAGTGTAAAAATCCTGTGCTCTGCCTGTTCATCTCTCTCTCTCCTACTCAAGACTGGTGAGCACCGATTATTTTTACTGTCTCCATTGTTGTACTTTTTCTAGAATGTCATACAGTTGGAATCACAGTATGTAGCCATTTTGGATTGGCTTCATTCACTTGGTAATATGCATTTAAGTTTCCTCCATGTCTGTCATGGCTTGATATAACTCATTTCTTTTTAGTGCTGAATAATATTCCATTCTGTGGATGTATTTGAGTTTATTCACCCATTCACTAATAAAGTACGTCTTGGTTGCTCCAAAGTTTTGGCAGTTTTATGAATAAAGCTGCTATAAACGTCTGTGTGAAGGTTTTTGTGTAAACATAAATTTTAAAATTCATTTGAGTAAATACCAAGAAATATGATTGTTGGATCACATGGTAAGCATAGGGTTAGCTGCCTGTCTTCTAAAGTGACTGTACCACTTTGCACTCCCACCAGCAATGAATTAGAGTTCTTCTTTCCAAATCCTAGCCAGTATTTGGTGCTGTCCGTATCCTGAATTTTTACCATTCTAATATGTGTATGGGATCTTTTTTGCTGTTTTTTTAAATGTTTTATTTATTTTTGACAGAGAGAGAGACAGAGCATGAGCAGGGGAGGGTCAGAGAGAGAGGGAGACACAGAATCTGAAGCAGGCTCCAGGCTCTGAGCCATCAGCACAGAGCCCGATGCGGGGCTCGAACTCACAGACCACGAGATCATGACATGAGCCGAAGTCGGATGCTCAACCAACTGAGCCACCCAGACGCCCCTCTTTTTTGCTGTTTTAATTTGGAATTCTCTAGTAACATGATGTCGATTAACTTTTCATGTACTTACTTGCTCTCTGTGTATTATTTTATTTATTTATTTATTTATTTATTTATTTATTTATTTATGAGAGAGAGAGAGAGAGAGAGAGAGAGAGAGAAAGAGAGTGTGTGAGTGGGGGAGGGACAGAAAGAGGGCTCAGCATGGAGCCCAATGCAGGGCTCAAACTAACAAACCATGAGATCATGACCTGAGCTGAAGTCAGATACTTTAACCAACTGAGCCACCCAGATGCCCCTGTATATCTTCTTCTGTGAGGTATCAAAGTAACCTGCCCAGTTTTAAATCAGGTTGTTCATTTTCTTTTTGAGTTTTAAACTTTCTTTATATATTTTGGATAACAGTCCTTAATTAGATATGTCTTTTGAAAAATACTTTCTCACAGTCTGTATTATCAACTTATTCTCTTGACACTCTCTTTTGCAGAGCATGTTTGTAATTGTTATGAAGCCCAGCTTCTCTATTCTTTCTTTCACGGATCTTGCCTTTGATGTTGTTTCTAAAAAGTCACTGCCATACCCAAGGCATCTAACTTTTCTCCAAGGTTGTCTTCTGGGAGTTTTATAGTTTTGTGTTTTGCATTTAGACCTATGATCCATTTTTTAAGAAATTTTTTTAATGTTTATTTATTTTTGAGACAGAGAGAGAGAGAAGAGACAGAGCATGAGCAGGGGAGGGGCAGAGAGAGAGGGAGACACAGAATCTGAAGCAGGCTCCAGGCTCTGTGCTGTCAGCACAGAGCCCCACGCGGGGCTCGAACTCACAGACCATGAGATCATGACCTGAGCTGAAGTTGGACACTCAACCAACTGAGTCACCCAGGCACCTCCCTATGAGCCATTTTGAGTTAATTTTTGTGAAGGTGCAAGGTCTGCGTCTGTATTTATTTTTATTTATTTTTTTGCATGTAGATGTCCACTTGCTCTGGCACCAAATATTGAAAAGACTATCTTTGCTCCATGTATTGTTTTTTTTGCTTCTTTGTCAAAGATAAGTTGACAGTATTTTTGTGGGTCTACCTTTGGGATCTCTATTCTGTTTCGCTGATATATTTGTTGATCTTTTCACCAATACCATGCTGTCTTGATTACTGGTAGCTTTATAATAAGTCTTGAAGTCAGGTAGTGTGAGTCCTCCAATTGTTCTTCTTGTTCATTATTGTGTTGACTATTCTGGGTCTTTTGCCTAAGTAAACTTTAGAACCAGCTTGTTAATATCTACAAAATAACTTGCTGAGATTTTAACTAGGATTTTATGGAATCTACAGATCAGGTTAAGGAAAACTGACAACTTGACAATATTTATCCTTCTTATCCATGAATATGGAACACTTCTCCATTATGACGTTCTTTGATTTCATTCATCAGAGTTTTGTAGATTTTCTCATTTACATCTTGTGCATGTTTAGTTTTATAACTAAGTATTTCATTTGAGGGATGCTAATGTAAATGTGTTTTTAATTTCAAATTCCACTAATTACTGGCATACAGAAAAGTTGTTGACTTTTGTATGTTAATCTTGTATCTTGCAATATTACTATAAATGCTTAAGCTCCATGAAGTGTTTTTTTATTGATTTTTAAAAATTTCTACATAGACAATCATGTTATCTACTAAGAGTTTTATTTCTTTCTTCCTATTCTGTACACATTTTCTTTTCTTGTGTTATTGCATTAGTTAGGACTGATAGTACAATGTTGAAAAGCAGTGGGTAAGAGGGGACACCCTTTCCATGTTCCTGGCCTTGGTGGGAAAGCTTTGAGTTTCTCACCATTAACTATGATGTCAGCTGAAGATGTTTTATAGATGTTCTTATCAAGTTTTGGAAGTTTTCCTTCTATTCCTAGTTTGCTGAGTTTTTGCCATGAGTGGATATTGGATTTTGTCAAGTGCTTTTTACGCATCTATCTAGACGATTATGTGATTTTTTTTCTTCTACAGTCTGTTGATGTGATGGATTATATTGATTTTTGAGTGTTCAATTAGCCTTGCACACCTGGGATAAATCTCGCTTGCTTGTGGTATATGACTATTTTCATACATTGTTGGATTTGACTTGCTAATATTTTGTCAAATATTTTTGCATTGATGTTCATGGCAGATATTGATCTGTAGTTTCCTTTTCTTGTAATATCTTTGTCTGGTTTGGTATTAGGGTATGCTGGCCTCATAAAATGAGTTAGGGAATATTCCCTCTGGTTCTAGCCTCTGAAGCACGTTGTGGGGAATGTATTTAATCTATTGCTTTAATGTTTGGTAGACTTCACCAGTGAATCCATTTGGGCCTGGTGCTTTCTGTTTTGGGAGGTTATTAACTATTGACTCAACTTATTTAACAGATATAGGCCTACTCAGATTGTCTATTCCTGTGTTGGTTCTGGCAAATTATGACTTTCAAGAAGTTGATCCATTTCATCTAGATTATCAAATTTCGGGGCAGAGAGTTGTTCATAATATTCCTTTGTTATCCTTTATTATTCATCAGATCTATAGGAACAACTCTCCTTTTATTTCTCAATAATATCAATAATTCATGTCTGCTTTCTTATTTTTTAGTTAGTGTAGCTAGAGGGTTACCAATTTCATTGATCTTTTCAAAGAACTAGCTCTGATTTTGTTGATTTTCTCTATTATTTTCCATTTTCCATTTCATTTATTTTTCCAGTATATTATTTTTTTTATTTCTTTAAATTTAATCTGCTTTTTTTTAGCTTCCTAACATGGAAGCTTAGATCTTAGATCTTTCTTCTTTTCTAATATATGCATTCAATGCTATAAATTTCCCTCTAAGCAGTGCCTTTACTATATCCCACAAATTTTGATAAATTGTGTTTTCAATTAATTCACAACATTTTTTTTAATTCAAAAAATTTTTAAATTCCTCTTGATATTTCTTTTTTGAACCATGTTTTATTTAGAAGTCTATTGTTTAATCTCCAAGTATTTGGGGATTTTACAGATTTTTTATAGCTATTTTATTTGTTATTGATTTCTAATTTAATTTTACTTTAGCCTGAAAGTAGACATTGCATGATTTCTACTCTTCTAAATTTGTTAAGATGTGTTTTATCACCCAGAATATGATTCATTTTGGTGAATATTCCATGTGAGTTTGAAAGGAGTATTTAGTCTGCTGTTGTGGGATGAAATAGTCTACAGATGTCAATTTTATCTAGTTGAATGATGGTACTGCTGAGTTCAACTATCCTCATTGATCTCCTATTTACTGGATCTGCCATTTCTGATAGAATATTTTTTAAATCTTCCAAATATAATAGTGGATTCATCTATTCTCCTTGTAGTTCTATCAGTTTTTACCTCAAGTAGCTTGATGTTCTATTATTAGATGCATACACCATTCAGGATTCTTATATCTTCTTGGTGTACTGACCCTTTTATCATTATGTAATGCCCCTCTTTATCTCTGATAACTCTCCCTGCTCTTAAGTCTACTCTTTCAAACATATAGCTACTCCAGCTTCATTTTGATTAATGTTACTATAGTAGAACTTTCTCCATTAACTTACTTTTAATCTATATGTGTCTTTATATTTAAAGGGGGTTTCATGGGGCACCTGGGTGACTCAGTCAGTTAAGTGTCCAACTTCAACTCAGGTCATGATCTCGCGGCTCATGAATTTGAGCCCCGTGTTGGGCGCTGTGCCAATAGCTCAGAGCCTGAAGCCTGATTCAGATTCTGTGTCTCCCATCTCTCTCTTCCCCTCCCCTACTCGTGCTCTGCCCTTCTCTCTCTCTCTCTCTCTCTCTCTCTCTCTCGCTCTCGCTCTCTCAAAAATAAACGTTAAAAATAAGTAAGGGAAGGGAAGCAAAAATAATATAAAAACCGGGAGGGGACAGGGGCGCCTGGGTGGCTCAGTCGGTTGAGCGACCGACTTCCACTCAGGTCATGATCTCACAGTTTGTGAGTTTGAGCCCTACGTTGGGCTCTGTGCTGACAGCTTGGAGCCTGGAGCTGCTTCAGATTCTGTGTCTCCCTCTCTCTCTGCCCCTAACCCATTCGCATTCTGTCTCTGTCTCTCTAAAAAATAAATAAACATTAAAAAAAATTTTTAAAAAATAGGGAGGAGACAAAACATAAGAGATCCTTAAATATAGAGAACAAAATAAGGGTTGCTGGAGGGATTGTGGGTAGGGGGATGGGCTAAATGGTCAAGAGGCATTAAGGAAGACACTTGCTGGGATGAGCACTGGGTGTTGTATGTAGGCGATGAATCACTGGATTCTACTCCTGAAATCATTATTGCACTATATGCTAACTTGG